>NW_005354673.1:4980642-4994520 GCF_000412655.1 Myotis brandtii
CTCAGGAGGTTATGATGCATTCCTAACACGACATGAATCAGTCTTTTAATGCTCAATAAATTTCAAGATGGCTTTGTTCTTTCTCTGCTCTTCCTTTCCTTTCCTCACCCTCCCCAGAAAGCAGCACAACCTCGCATTTTATGTAACTTCTTAATGGGCATGAGCTAAATGCAAATGCTCTTGCATTTCCAAAAAACGAGTGAGTGCTTTTTCTTTTATTAATCGAACTTGCCCTTTACTGTCCTAAGTGAACAAACAGTGTAGTGCTCACGTACAGCTGTTACATTCTCTGTTTTCCTGGGACAGGAATCAGCTCCGTACATAATCAGTTAGGATTATAGAGAGCTATGATGAATTCAAGGGCAAGTGCTTGTTCGCCCATGCCAAGCCCAGGGAGAACATTATTCCTATGGGAAAACCTGACCCACTCTACAGTGTGAGCCTTAAGGATCATAACGTTGCGAAAGGCAGACCCTGAATGGAATGGTTCAGGAGTGAACCCACTTATAGCAAAGGTGAGCTCTGGGATTGAGACCCAGGCTGACCTTGTGTACCATGCTCTCGAATTAGCACCCAGCCCGGCCACTTTTCCGGGCCCCACAGGCTGGTGCCTTTGTTTCCCGAAGAGGAAAGAGCACAAACTTCCAAGGCCCAGGGCTCTAGCAGCCTCCTTCCCTGGACCTATTGGGGAGTCCCTGACTGTTGGGAAAATGGGCAGTCCAGCCGAGCCTATGGCAGGGTGGGCATCCCAGATGCAATTTAGGGTCCCATCACCCTGTCAAACCTCCCCCCCCACCTCTGCCAGGCTTCATGTGCCTCCACCGGCATGCTCACCACCAGGGCGATCGCAATGGCCTTAGTACCGTGGGGGCCCAGCCCATGGTGGTTGAGGTTCATGTAGGACTCCTCCATGTTCCGGATGAAGTAAGAGACAGGCACTACGCCCACCAGTTTGCAGGCCTCCATGTACAGCTCCTTTTGCCCGGTGGTGAAATATTTCTCAGTATCTGCAGAAAAAGATGTGAATTCTCTTCTGCCTTTGCCTTATCTCTTCTGACACCAGGCCATGTTCCCTTCTGACCTGTCCCTTGGGTGTCAGTTAAGAGGGCAGCTCCAATTGGGAAGTCAGCCAGCAGTGGGAGGGAGACTCCCGTCCAGAAAGCCTCAAATGGGCGTCTCCCTTTGGGATGACACAAGCCCCTGAGGTTAGGCCCCAGGCTCCCCTAGGAAAAGTAGCCCCACCGGCTTCCTGGGTTGGCCGTGTCCAGGGACTGATCACCCAGAGTGCATGAAGGCCTAGTCTCCCCTTGGGGCAGCTCTGAAAAGCCAGATGAGAAGCTGGCGACCTGTGATGGTTGAGGGAGTCTCCATTTCCCTTTTAGTTTTGCTACCACTGTTAAGATGTGAGCCATAACCAAAGCATCACTGACGACTTAGAGAAGTACCAGCTTAAAAAGCCCACGTAGGCTTCTCACGGGGGCAAATCAAGGCAAGATGGAGAGACCCCCAAACCAGCCAGAAACAAGGAAACTTGCATGTGAGTCGGCGTTCCTCTTTCGCAGACTTGCATGTCATTTTTTTCTTTAAAAAGATCTGTGATCCCTACTTTCCCAATGACAAAGCTAGCCCAGATTACACACAGTGCTCAAGGCAGTTGACAGACGAGGCCTTCACATCTCCATTCCAACCTTCTGGAGCCTTTGTCTGTAGGCTTTAGACAGCCTGGCCCGTGGGCAGCGGGCAGCGGGCAGCGGGCAGTGGGCCTGCCTGGATGCCGATGTCCCACTGGCAAGATGTCCCAGGCCAGCTGGAGTCTAAGCCTGTGTCTGTTTTTCCTTCGGATCCCAGGGCCTTTGGCCAAGCCACCCCAAACGTTTCTAAGGCGGACAGTGAGAGCTTTGTTGGTGATTAGACAGCAGCTTGACAAGAAAGTTGCTTTTGCAGGCACAGCTTCACATTGGCCTTCTCTCTGCGATGGTTATAGAGCAGGGTTTCTCAACCTGGGCACTACTGACCGACCGACCGACCGACACTCAGTGTTGGGCGTTCCCCGCTGTGAGGGGCTGTCGTGTGCAGGGCAGGGATGTAGCACAGTCCCTGGCCAGTAGCATCCCCCCAGCCCAGTTTGCCAAGTATTCCCTGGGGTGCAAAGTCACCTGAGGGAGAACAACACTCGCTGCATAGGAGAAACAGCATGAGGTGGCTGAGCAACTTCTGCTCCCTTCTCTCCCTCTTTTGCCGCCTCACACCAGCTTATATTCCCAGGGGCTCCTGTCTCAGGCCGTCCCGGGAAGCCCTCCCTGCCCCGGTCCCAGCTTCTCAGCCCCAGCTGCAGGGGCACCAGGAGTGGAGCCACTCTCAGCACAGAGCTGGCACCAAATGTAATCATTAGGGGTTCTCCGTTGCCAAAGCAGCATAGGGAGCCCCCAGCTGTGTCCCTGGCACTGATTCTGCTCTGATTCTGCTGACCCCTTCCAGCTGTATTCACTGTGGTTGTATTTTAGGGGCAGCTTGCAACGCTATTACCACTTGCAGGGGGTGGGGGTGAGGAGAGGAATGAGTAGAAGCAGGGGTTCCGCATCTTCCAACTGTGAAACATTCAGTGTTGAAAGCAACATTCACAACGGACTTGAAGTGGAAAAGTAGAAAAAAGAGCAACAACCTATAAATAAATTTAAAAAAAGAAAGAAAAGGAGAAAAGAGTAAAGAAAGAAAGAAGGAAAGAAAGAGAGAATGGGAGAGAGAGAGAGAGAGAGAGAGAGAGAGAGAGGAAAACAGAGCCACAAGCCACAAGATGCCCAGAGGGGCAGGGAGCAGGTCTGTGTGTGGGGTGAACAGTATGTTGACCTTGGCAGGGGTTAGGAACTGACTGTATAGAGGAATTTGACGGTTGGATTTGGCAGAACAGGCTCGCCTGCGTTTCTACCGCCTCTGATCACTGCCCGCCACCCAGCCGTCAGGACACAGGAGAGAAAGGGCCCCTGGGCCGGCCTCAGCTGGGAGGTGTGAGGCTGGCCCAGCTGGAGGGGCCGGCATTGTTCTCGCCTTGCTTCACATGTGTTCTTTGTGGCACTTCCCTTGTTGGGGAGACTGGGAGGAAGAGGAAGAGGAAGGTGGAGGGGCTGTTTGCAGTAACAGAGTCTTTGCTGCAGCTGAGACAGTCCCCCACCCTCACCCCCCATGGCCATGCACTTGGATTTGTCAGGGGCTCTCACGCAGGGGAACACAAACTCCAGTGTGAGGAGAGGAACGTCACCAGGATGCAGGTTGGGCCACAAACACGCCGGTGGCCCCTGGGATATGGAATGCTGGAGGCAGATTGGCAGGGTGGGGTGAACTGGGTGTCAGCAAGCCTTGGTAAGCTCTCGGTGGCCTTTGGCAACTCACACAATCTCTTTAAGCCTCAGTTTCCTCCTCTGTCAAGGCAGGTAATATAATGCCTCCCTCCTGGGGCTGTGGTGAAGGCGACACAAGATGCCACGTGTGGAAACATTTGTGACACCAGAAATCCCCGCTCATTGACTGGTCCAGCATTCAACAAGCTGAGGTGCCCACGCGGCTCACCCGCCAACTGGGGAAGTCAGGTCTGTCCCCCCACACCTCCGAAAGCCCACTTTCACCTTCAATCTCGAGGTCTGTTTCTGAACTCTCCCGGGTGGGTTTCCCTTTATCCGAGGCCGGGGCGGCTTCGGCCTCACAGTAGAGCGTTTCATCACTGCTATGTGGTGTCGCCTGGGTTCCAGTCTCCTCTAGAAGAAAAACGCATCTCCGTGATGTTGGAAATGAAACCCGCCAGCCTTTCAGGTAGAGCCACTTCCACTTCCCTCCACCTCGGTTTCCCCCTCTGCCTCCCAGGTCCTGGCTGCAGCCTTTGTCCCCCAGCTGCACGTGGCTCCAGACACCAAGGACTCCATTCTGCAAGCCCTTCCTCCCCAGCACTGCTGCCTCCCGCCCCCAGCATCCGTGGGGTCGCATGCTACCCCTCCTCGTGTTCTCTGGAGACTTGCTGATCTATTCCCCACTTTGGGCCTGACTCGGACTTTGGCTTCTTGCTCCCTCTTCTCTTTCTTACTGGTTTGGGTGGGGTTCAGAGTTGCTTTGCTCTGAATGATGGTGAAGGCCACGGGCAGGGCAGGCGACTCGGTCAAAGGTAAAATAAACCGGAACAGGAGCGGTCTCAGGAATCGAGAGGGATAACTGGATTCCTAAGACTTTGACGTAGCTTCTCCTCCTTCCAACCCTACATCTATTTTATGACCACGAAGAAGGCAGGGCTTGCAAAATCCCCCTGGGGTTAAATTCATTGCTATAATTAAATACACGTGTTCTGAGCTTCCCTCGCTTGCTAGACATGGACTTTCTGCCACTGGGCCAGTGATCGGGGACCAGCTGAGGGTTCCTGACAGCTACACGCAGGTGTCCACAGCTCGTCCTATATCAGCGGGAAGCAGTGGTTTGGGGAAGCCAGGCTGCACTGCCAGGTGGCCTGTCAGAACCTAAACAGCCTATCCTTCGGGTGGACTGAGCATTGGTGGCAGGGGTCCTAAGTTTTGACCACCCTTGTTCTAAGACGGGAGTTCCTAATGAGTCCACACAGGTCTGTGTCTTTCTTAGTCCTTGTCTATAGACCCAAGCCCCAACATGTATTTCCCAGCCTATAAGGTAAGGTCTGTGTAATAAGGGGTGGGAGTAGCTAGTGGCCTGGTAGTTAGAAGACATACAGCAGATTAGCCAGAAAATTTAGCTATCCAGAGGTGATGACTTTCTGAGCCTTAATTTCCTCAGTAGTCAAACAATTTTAGAATTCCATCCAAGCTGTGGAACGCTGGTAAATGTCTAACTGGCTCTCCAGAAAAAAAAATTCTGATGTGTAGTAATGGCCAATTCCAGTGGTGTAAATGTTCCCGACATGGGTGATTTCAAACTGCCAACATGATGTAGAGCAGCTCAAAAAATGAAATTCAAAGTCGACTAGAACTGGTAGGAGCCAATTCTAGCACAACATGCATTCAACGCTCTCACTCCCTGTTTGGCAAGTCCCGAAGCCAAGTCAATGTAATACATCATCCCAAATCTAGAGGGTCCCAAGAAAGAAGGGCACTAGGTTTCTGGGTCCATGTGATCACTGGGTATTACACTGAGGCAGCCTGGAAGGGCTGGAGTGGTGAGAGATGGGATGCCTTTTCACCTGTTGTCTCAGGCTCAAGAGGTTCATCATTGTCCATGGTGCCAGGGGCCTCTCGGGGGCTGCTGCCAGCTTCTTGCCACCTTTCTGCTGCTTCCCTAAGAAGCACACCTGTCCATTCACCTCGGTCTCAAACTTTGTGCTCTCTGTTCTCACATAGACAAATCTGGAGGCGTGTGGTTATCTTTCTATCCCTGCAAGCCCTGGGGAGAGTGGGCTTTGGTGGGAACTGGGCATGTATGGATTTGACCCCAACTCTGGAAGAGATATGTACTTCCCAGAATCATCAGGGAGAGTGTCACAGCTCAATTCCTGGGAGCCCTGTCAAAAGGATGTCCATCTGCCTGCAACTTTATGACTTAGGAGCCACTTTCATTTCATCGGCAACATTCCATGACCTCATGCAGACATTGTGATCCATGTGAGTGGACCTGGTAACAGCAAGTCTGCCACCCTCTTGGTGGCTCTGACAGTCATCTTTTTTCATATGTCTGCTGGGACCAAGCTAAGGCTTGGCTGTGATTACGAAGGTGCTGTGGGGGTGCCTCTCAGTGGTGGTGTATTTCCCTCTGAGTCAGGACCAAACCCAAGCCCCTCAATCAGGTGACTGTGAAGAGCTGCCACCATGTTCTTCTCTCAAGGTGGTTGTGCTTCAGGTACGAAATGTTTCAGTGATGGGTGAAGTCTGTTTTCTTCTACCCAGTTCTCCTTCCTTTGTTCTTTTCCCCCTTGGGAGAGTATCCTCAATCTTGAAGCAGAAGATCTAAAGCAAAGCACAACAAACATATGTTCTATCACTACAATTTGTTGCAGCCAAAACCTTTGTTCAATCCAAACTACTGGGCTGCCTAACTTGAAACCACTCAACCATCATTCCCACGCGTGGCTGTATTCACGTTCGTTGGAGTTGAAGTTCACTTGCAGTTTACTGTCAAGAGACTCTGGAGGCATGTTTGTTCCTTCTTGATAAGCTTTCAGCACATCAACGTTCAGGTCAGTGACTACAGGGCTCGGGGACATGAAAATGCCTCTTTGCCACTCAGAAGAATGATGAAGATCTAGGAATTTGTGTAGGGAAAACATAGATCCTTGGATCAAAAGAAATATGTAAATCTGAGATGTTAGTCATTTCTTCAGGCAATCAATCTGAAAAATATAGAGCAAGGCACTAAGAGAAGCACCATTGTGGGGAGGGGATGCAGACATGATTAACATGGAGCTTTCAGGGTATATTATATAACAAGAGAGAAATTGACAGGGCCACCTCTAGAGTGTGAGGATCCTGGGCAAATATTTCTGGCAGAGCTCCTGTTCATATAAACAACTCGAGTCACCCTAAATAAGCATGGTGATACCATTCTAGCGGTCCAATCTCATGTGGTTTCTTGAAAGATATATCAAACAGGCCAAGGGAGTGATCAACTCCTGGCATAATGTGGTAGGCACCAGTCATGGAGACCCTTGGATCATCTGGTCAACCCTACATTGATGGAAAGGATAAGAAATTGTCCTGGAAGGAGAGAAATTGGGACTAGAGAATATGTAGGTCTTAGTCTAACCTCTGGACAGGACAAGGTGGTCTTAGGTACAAAAGGCACATTAGAAAATTTGGAGGAAGGCATTCCAAATAGCCACTGGGCACAGGAACTGCTTGCCTGGGCCTACGAGCAGTACTGGGAATTGATAAGGAGGATATTCTCCAGGAGTTCAAGGAGGGTGAGGTTTCTTTATGTTGGGGAGCATTCATGGGCTCTGGACAAGGATAGTTTGGGGGAAAGGCTTTTGGACAAGTAGAGTCTGAGGGAAAGACTTTTATATTAGGTCTATGATCCATTAAATTTTTTTTATCAGGGTACTAACATAAAATCTACAATTTGACCCTATTAAAGTGTACAATTTAGTGGCATTAAGTGTATGCACAATGTTGTACAACCATCACCACTATCCATTTCCAGAACATTTCCTATGATCCATTTTGAGTTACTTTTTGTATAAGGTATGAAGCATAGGTCGAGATTCATTTTTGCATGTGGATGTTCAAGTGCTCCAGCACCATTTGTTGAAAAGACTGTCCTTTCTCCATTGAATTGTTTTTTTCACCACTGTTAAAAATCAGTTGACTATAGGCATTCTTTCAGTTTTTTTGTGGGGCTAGCATTTCAAAAACCATATAACCAGCAATATGATGCATTATCTATCAAAATATTATACCGTGGTTCCTCTTATCCACAAGGGCTTAGTTCAAGATCCCCAGTGGATGCCTGAAATCGTGGATGGTACTGAACCCTACATACTGTTTTCTCCCATATATACATACATACATACATATCTATGATGACATTTAATTTATAAATTAGGTACAGTAAGAGATTAACAACCCTATGTAATAAAAGGCTAATATGCAAATCGACTGAATGGCGGAACGACCGGTTGCTATGACGCACACTGACCACCAGGGGGCAGATGCTTAACATAGGAGCTGCTGCCTGGTGGTCAGTGCACTCCCACAGGGGGAGCGCTGCTCAGCCAGAAGCCGGGTTCATGGCTGGCAAGTGCAGCAGAGGTGGTAGGAGCCTCTTCCACCTCTGCAGCAGCGCTAAGGACCCCTCAGGGGATGTCTGCCTGCCAGCTTATGCCCACTCCCTGGGTCCTGGACTGCGAGAGGGCGCAGGCTGGGCTGAGGGACCCCCCATTCCCCAGTGCACGAATGTCATGCACCAGGCCTCTAGTAACTAATAATAGAATAGAAAACTTATAACAATATACTATAATAAAATTTATGTGAATGTGGTCTCTCTCTCAAAATGTCTTCTTGTACTGTACTTACCTTCTCATGATGATGTGAGATGATACAATGCCTACATTAGATGAAGTGAGGTGAATGACATAGGCATGGTGACCTAGCATTAAGCTACTGTTAACCTTGAGGAAGGAATGTCTAGGCTGAGACCTGAAGGTCCATCAGGCAGTAACCAGGTGAAGGCAGAGAGATGGGGTAGGCTCACTGGGGGAGGAAAGGTATTTGAGGGTGAGAAAAATATATACAAAGTCCCTATGGCATGTTGAGGGAGTCTCAAGTTGTTTAATGAGGCTGGAGTGTGATTCTCATGGGGGGAAGTGGTGGTGGGAAAGAAAAACAGAGATGAGATGGGAGGTGAGCAGAGGCCAATAATGAAGGGCCTTCAATGCTATGCTGAAGAGTCTGGCCTGTATTTGAGAATTGGGGGACGGGGGAAGGCTTTAAGCAGCAGTGTGACCTGACATGACTCGAATAGCAGGGAGACAGCTCTGGCTGCAGGGTCAAGAGTGGATTGAAGATAGGAAGAGGAGCAACATCAGTTAGGAGTGGCTGCAGGGATGAAGTGGACTGAATGAATATAAAGGCCAAACTACTTGGACTTGGGGGCAGATCAGATATGAAAGTGAAAGGGGAGATGTAAACCCAGGAGGCCAGGTGGATGACTGTGCCATTCCTAAAGAAAAGGACAGAGGAGCCAGGGCAGCGGTTTTTTGGGGGATTGTGGGGGAAGGTCATGAGTACTACTTTGGGTGTGTTGAATCTTGGATATGTCCCTGGGAAGTCCTATGGGAGATCCATGGGCAAAAGGATTCATGTGTCAGTAGCTCAGGAAAAGGTTAAAAATGTGGATGTGTGAGTTGTCAGTACGCGGATGGTACTTGAAGCCATTGGAGTGGTGAAAATTTCTCCAGGAAGAACTTTAAAGTAAGAAGAGGAGAGAGGCCAAGGATAAAATCCTAGGAACACCATCATTGAAAGGAGGAGGGCGGGGGTCGGAGGAACAGAAATAAAAGACACTAGGACAAAATGTCCAGAGAATTAGAAGGAAAACAATGTCACAGAAACTAAGGGAAGAGAATCTTACAAAAGGGGGGGGGGAGAGATGCAAAATTACAAAATATTCAAGAAATAATAAAGCCCGGAGAATGTCCATAGAATTTAGCAACAAGGAAGGCATTGGGACGTTTTAGTGGAGTGATGAGAGTGGAAGCTATATTTAGTGGAATGAAGGTGATGAGATGTGAGGAAGTATAGACAGCAGGAACAGAAAACTCTTTGAAGAAGCTTGGCTGTGGAGGAGAAGTGAGGAGATGGGGGGGGGGGGCTGGAGGGGGACAGGGGCTGAAGGAGGGTTTCATAATATAGGAGCAATTTGAGCAAGTTTAAATGTTGATGGAAAGAAGTCAGGGAAGAACAGGAGAGGGGTAAAAGGAGGAGCACAACCTCTGAGAAGGCAGGAAGGAGGGGACTCCAAGCCTGGTGGGGTTTTCAGTCACTGTGTTGGGAGGGAAGAACAGTTGGCTGTGCCTGCCAGACAGGGGCTGAAGGAGGGTTTCATAATATAGGAGCAATTTGAGCAAGTTTAAATGTTGATGGAAAGAAGTCAGGGAAGAACAGGAGAGGGGTAAAAGGAGGAGCACAACCTCTGAGAAGGCAGGAAGGAGGGGACTCCAAGCCTGGTGGGGTTTTCAGTCACTGTGTTGGGAGGGAAGAACAGTTGGCTGTGCCTGCCAGTCAGTGTGTTGGTGTGGCAACCGGGAGTAGAGGGACTTCACTTGGTGGGTCTACTTTTTCTCTAAAGTTGGTAGGGAGATGATCTTCAGAGAGCAAGAAGGGAGGCAATATGACAGCAAGTTTGTGGAAATGGGAGAGAAAACGAATTAAGAACACAGGATTGCTGGGGAGGGTTGAGGGCTGAAGTGAGGTTGGAGACCAGCCCACTAATAGCTCCAATCTGTTGGTAATTTTACACACCAGTGCCCAGCAGCCCAGATGTAAGAGCCAAGGAGAAGAATGGCTTTACTGAACCTGGGCAGGTGTAATCAAGGAATGGTGGGCAAGAAAATTGATATTGGGATGAGAGCGTTTTAAAGGATGCCTGAGGGGGATTGAAAGGTGACTAAGGGGAAGCTTGAGGGCAGAACAGAGAACTCAAGGGTTTGATGGAGTTAAAGAACAGTGTGCAGAAATGAAACTGGGAAAGGCAGAAAGCCAAGGGGTGACCCATCAGAGGGGGTTTGTGAATTTATGATTTCAGAGGTGGAGCAGTACCCAGTAATGACACATCATGGGTGTCTAAAGTACAGTGGGAATGAGGTCAGTGAGGAGGGGTGACAATGAGCTTCTAGGATTTGAGATGGCTCATCCACATTAGTAATGGAGGGAGGACTGGAGGCAGGGAATACTGTGAGTCTAATAGTAGTGTCTTTAATGAGAGAGGAGGAATGAGGTCAAGAAAAGACAAGGGTGAGGTAAACATTGATGAGTACTTGAGAAATCTCTAATGAACACATGACACATGAATCAGTGAGTAAGGGAGTGAATGAATGCATCAGCTTAGACCGATCTGGTATATTCTGGGAATATCTAGACATAAATCCTGAGATGCCAGAGGAAACACGGGGCTCAGAGAAGGCAAGTTACTGGGAGTGTATGGGTCTCAAGTTATCATAGAGTTACACATAGACAATTCTTTTCTACCTATCCTATTTAGGAGGCTGTTTGAGTCCTCTACACCTGCACAGGTTCAATATGATAGTCACTTACTGTAACTACTTGAAATATAGCTAGTCTGAATTAAGATGTGCTGTTCACCTGAAACACGTTGGATTTCAAAAACTTAGCACAAAGAACTTTTTAAAAAACTACTTTTAATATGTTTTTACTAGAGGCCTAGTGCACAAAATTTGTGCACTCAGGGGAGGGGGGGGGTCCTGGGGGAGGGTCCCTCAACCCAGCCTGCAACCTCTCGCAGTCAGACATCCTTAGCACTGCCACGGAGGCAGGAGAGGCTCCCACCACCACTGCTGCGCTCACCAGCCATGAGCCCAGCTTCTGGCTGAGCGGTGCTCCCCCTGTGGGAGTGCAATGACCACCAGGGGGCAGCTCCTGCATTGAATGTCTGCTCCCTGGTGGTCAGTGTGTGTCATAGTGACCGGTCTTTCCGCTGTTCCGTCGATTTGCATATTAGGGTTTTATTATATAGGATTGATTTCAGACAGAGGAAGGGAGAGGGAGAGATAGATAGAAACATCAATGATGAGAGAGAACCATTGATTGCTTGTCTCCTGCACACCTCCCCACTGGGGATCAAGCCTGCAACCTGGGCATGTGTCCTGACCAGGAATTGAAATGTGACCTCCTGGTTCATATGTTGATTCTCAACCACTGAGCCACACCAGTTGTGCCAAAAAAATATTTTCAGAACATAAAATATCTCATTTAAAAATGTTGATGACATGAGCTTCATGTTAATTTTTTTTTTGGATATATGGGGTTACATATATTAAAATTAATGTCACCTACTTTTTTCTTTTTATGTGAGGCTACTAGAAAATTTTAAGTTACATATCTGCTTCACATTATATTTCTCTTGGACAACACTACTCTAGGCCTTGGTCAGTAGCCTCTGAAATCCCAAGGGAAGCATTATGCCACCTTGTGTAGTTAACCAATGGATTAATAAAGGCAGCTCTCATATCGAATTTCCACAAATATGTGTTGGCAGAGTAAAATTTGAAAGCTCAAAGCATAAATTTCTTATATACAGGAAATTTGCCTCTGAAAGAACATTTTAAATTCCTCAAAGTATTGCAAAACCTTCCACTTGCCCTATTAGATAGGTCTGCACCCTTGAAACCACTCAATGGTGGACACAGATGTTTAGCATTGCTTCCACTGTTATCACAGGGGGGGTGAACTGAGGGGCTCATCGGTCTCTCTTAGAATATTTCTGACATCATGAGGCTGCAGATGGTGTAGGTTATACTTGTAATTTTCCTTTGATGGGGAAGCCTGTGTCTGCACTTCTCTAGGCCAAGTCTCCTTGGAATCTGTAGTCATGGCTTGCTTAGCAATGCCATATTGCAGTCTGAAGGGCCCTTATTTCTGCCAGGGATTGTAGAAGATGACCCTCCATTATCAGTAGCCAGAGGTGTTTTTGGCTTAAATTTTAAAAATATAATAGTAAACATTGAGAGCTTACCCTGGGCTGAGCACAGTGAGGTAACTAAGGCTCCAAGAGGTTAGGGTAACCTGAGAAGTTCCAAGGGTAGAAAGTGGCAGAGCCAGGATCTGGGCGCAGATGGTCCAACTCCAAAGCTTGTGATCCTTACATCATCCTACTCTTCCCAACAGATCGGATTATGGATCAGGAAACAAAAGGAGGCCAGCCGTTCTCCATTGGCCTCAGGAAAAGCCTTTGAAAGAACATGGCATCAATTAGCCTGACACCCTTTACCCATACCTGCAATGAATAGCCCAGCTGAGCTAGATCCTTCTGCAGAGGTTCCCAAAATGTAACCAGAATAACTTGGTCAGTTTTTAAGAGCTCCACCTCAGACCTGAGTAGGACCTAGGAGTTTTTATTTTTAAGACATTTTCCAAGTGGATAAGGAAACCCTAATTTCACAAAATGATAAAAATAGTCTCTAGATAAATACTTTGATTTAGGGCCTGGTTTGGAACTTGGATTTCTGGGTAACTATTGGGGCAAAATGGCAGGAAGGTACAAGGAAGGGCTATTTAAGCCACATCAAAGGCGTGGGCCTGACTTTGGGGGACCCTTAGGTAACATTTGTGTACTAGTTTCTAAACCTTCAGATTGCTCCTGGGGCTTCTGCTTCATGGGAGGCCAAGGCAGGCGTGCTGTTGCCTGAAGGTACACTTCTCGGGAGCTAAGGGAAAACAGCCAGAAAGCCACAATACTGACTCTTTCCTGCTTCCTCCTTCTAGCCTTTCAGTGTTATGATGTATCCAGCTGGTCCTGGATCTGGTGACTCCCCAGAGGGCTTCCCAGAACAACCGAGGCTGCAGCCACAAATTGGAAACTGCACAGCTCAGACACTGGGTACTGAAATTGGTAGTATGTATAGTCCTTCCTTCTTCAGTTGGTTGGGGCAGAAGACGGAGGTTGCAGAATGGGGAAGAGAGACGCACAGAGGTCTTTGGGTAGCATAGACTTGCTAGGGGACCTGGCCTTCCTTTCATGACTTTGTTCAGTCAACAAAGATGTATTTAGCCCTACTATGTGCCTGACACTGTTGTACACACTAGAGAAATACCTCAATGAAAACCAGCCAACCAACCAACCAGACTTGGTCCCTGCCTGCCCTTTGGAAGCCCCCTCTCCCCCTTTCTTGACTCCCTTACCAATGGGACGCCCCCCTTTATCTAGATCAGGTATAAAGAGGATCCATTTGAAACAGGATGAGGAAGGAGACAAAGGTGTGGACTCGGCTTGTGACCTAGAATCTGAGCTGGAGAAGACGGTAGGGTCAGGAAAAAGAGAAACATGGAGAATCGCTCTTTCCTTTCTCTGGGCTGAGAAGGGTGAGATTACAGAAGCCAGGGCTGGGTGCGGCCTTCGGGAAGCCCAGCCCCTCCCTCGGTTTACAGATGAGAAAACTGAAGGGCGTAGAGGTTACAGGGTGGACCCCAAGTTAGGGGGCGGGAGTGGGAATAAAATCGTATCCTCTGGGTAATACTAGGGAGCTTCCAGCGTGGCGCTCATCTGAAACTCCTGCGCTTCGCGGGCCTCCCGGAGCCAGGTCGCGTCCATTGCCATGGGAACAGGCCCCGCCCCCGCGTGTTCCACGGCCCCAATAAAGTTGTTGTTGAAGCTCAGCGGGACCACGTGAGCCGCCCGGGGCGGAGCTGGGGGCGGAGCCTGAGG
>NW_005354673.1:4994855-5003539 GCF_000412655.1 Myotis brandtii
CACGCTGGTTGCGTTGGGCCGCAGTTAACCCGGAGGCGGGCCGGGGAAGGGCAGAACCGCCCCTCCCAGGCCGCGGGGTGCAGGAGGTTCCGGGGCCCGCCGATCACTGCTCTGGGGGGTCAGAAAGGGTTGGCAGCTCCGGGCCTGGGCGAATGCCCGAGTTCTCTGGGTGGGAGCCTGTCGGCCCTGGGTCAGTGGCTGGAGACCTGGACGCACCTGTGGTCCCAGGTTCAGGCCGCACTCACTGTCCTCTCAGCTCTGCTCCCCGCGGAGGCTCCGGGTGAAAGACAAGCTCAGAACCCAGAGCTGCATTTGCACCTGAGCTCTGAGCAGCGCGTAGGGAGGTAGTGGGATGGATGGAGGCCATGCCCCGCTGACACGCAGGAGGGAGTCTCACTTTCCACGACCCGCCCGCCCCTTTTCATTCCTGGTCTTTAAATGCCGAAGATTTCTCTGCCAGTTAGGGGGCGGGACAGGCTAGCAAGCATGTTCTTAGAAATAAGGGTTGGAGTGTGCAGTCTGTGCCTTCCCTTTCTGGAGCCTTCCGCAGTGTGTGTGTGTGTGTGTGTGTGTGTGTGTGTTTTATATTATGTAACATATGTGTATTTCGTATGAGATGTTTGTTTCTGTCTGCTTTTAGAATGCAAGCACCAGGAGGGAGGGTGGGCTCACACCTGTTTTGCTAGCTGTGTCCCTAGTGCCTCGTGCACTCCTCAGAATATACACTGAGTGGCCAGATTATTATGACCACCCCATCAGTATAATGAAGTGAATTAGTTATGCAAACAATAATAATAATAATAATAATAATAATAAAACCTTGAGAGGATTTGCTTAGGAAGTTTCCAATATTCAGTATTTTTGGAAGTGTCAATGAAGTACTGACGGGATGGTCATAATAATCTGGCCACTCAGCGTAGTGGGCACGCAATTTAGGGATGGCCCAGGTGTAGGCACTTCTGAGGAATGAGACTCTCCACAGAAGTAATTGTTTTCAGGGAGCCAGAGAATATTCCGTCAACCATGCTCTGTCATTGTAGACCAGTGGTTCTCAACTGTGGCTGCACATTAGAATCACCTGGGAATCTTTTCAAAATCCTGATTTCTGGGCCCCATCCTCCAGAAATTCTGTTTCTTTGTTACTAATGTTGTGGCCCCACCCCATAACAAAGAAACAGAATTTCCGGAGGGTGAGGCCCAGAAATCAGGATTTTGAAAAGATTCCCAGGTGATTCTAATGTGCAGCCAAGGTTGAGAACCACTGGTCTAGACAGACGTTTGAAGGGATCTCAGAGGAGGGTCCACCCCTCCCACCCCCACTAAAGTAGTCCCAATGGGTTAACTTTGTTATATGGTTTCTACATATTTTTTTAAAATTTTTAAATAAAAGGATTCTGCTGCTGAAACAAACCACCACCATCAACAAAAAAACTGCTAAATTTGGAAACTAGTAACAGCACACAGGTAAATCAAAGAACCCCCGCCATCTGTTATGCATGGGGGATGTTTCAAGAGACGGGGAACGATCAAGTCCCTGAGACTAAAGCCAGCAACTCAGCCCATGGGTTTGAAGCAGCATTTTCCAGTCTCAGCACTCTTGACATTTGGGCCTGGATCATTTGCTGTAGGGCTGTCCTTTGTGCTGTATGACGTTCAGCAGTATCCTTCGTCTCTAACCACTAGATGCCAGTAGCATCCCCACAGCTGTGACAACCACAGTGTCTCCAGACAAGGCCAAAAGTCCCCCAAGAGCAAAATCATCACTGGTTGAAAACCACTGTTATATTCACATGGGCCATAAGATAGTGTCAACGTTTGAACCACTCTGATGTTTTTCTTGCCTTAAAAAAACAACAACACAGAGCTGATAAAACCAATCTAGTGATTGAGGGTCAGCATCATGCATGCCACTTGTCCTGTGCCACACATAAGGGACTTAGTGTGTAAGGAGGGTTTGTTTGGACCAAAGTACTGAGCCTGGAGTTTGGGAGCCCTAATTTTAGAGTTTTTCCCACTTGCTTTCTTGCCTGTTGGCCGTCATTTGTGGCTGCTGTAGCAGAAAGGTGACAGCTGTCTCTTGCTGTCACTCGTTGGCACCTGATTTACAGCCTCTGTTGTGTTATGGAATGGGAAAGCTAATGAAGTTTGTGAAAATTTGTGAGTAGAATAACTAACTTTGACAAGAGACCAAGGGTCT
Organism: Myotis brandtii; assembly: GCF_000412655.1. Classification (NCBI taxonomy): domain Eukaryota; kingdom Metazoa; phylum Chordata; class Mammalia; order Chiroptera; family Vespertilionidae; genus Myotis; species Myotis brandtii. The sequence continues at coordinate 4,997,053 of NW_005354673.1, forward strand.
TTGTTAAGTAAATTCTAGCCCTCCTGGTGTTGCTCAGTGGTTAGAGTGTTGGCCCATGTACCGAAGGGTCTCGGATTCAATTCCTGGTCAAGGGCACTACCTGGGTTTCAGATTCTGAGTGGGGCGTGTGCGGGAGGCAACCAATCGATGTGTCTCTCATATCGAAGTTTCTCTCCCCTTCCCTTCCTCTTCCCCTCCCTCCCTCCCACTCGCTCTAAAAACAATGGAAAAAATGTCCTCCGGTGAGGATTCACAACAGTAAAAAAGAAGTAAATTGTATAGATTAAGTGGCTCTTAGAACCAGAGTTAATGTTTCATAGGAGTCTCAATCTCGAGATAAAGAGGTGTGTTTATATGTGACCATCTCTGTCCTAGATTATGTGGGTCAACCATTCTTTATTCCAGCGGTTCTCAACCTGTGGGTCGCGACCCCTGAAAATACATCCTGCATATCAGATATGCCTGCATATCAGATATTTACATTACGATTCATAACAGTAGTAAAATTACAGTTATGAAGTAGCAACGAAAATAATTTTATGGTTGAGGGTCACCACAACATGAGGAACTGTATTAAAGGGTCACGGCATTAGGAAGGTTGAGAACCACTGCGTTTATTCCCACACTGAATATTTATCAGATCCCTACCATATAGATTAGTCAGTACTTGCAAAGCACTTAGAATAGTGCCCGGCACATGGTAAGCACTTTGCTCTGATGATGATGAAGTTCTAGGCACTAAGATGGGTAGGCTCAGTGATGGAACAATGATGAGCAAAGTGAATATGATTCTTCTTTTTTAAATATATATTTTATTGATTTTTTACAGAAAGGAAGGGAGAGGGATAGAGAGCTAGAAACATCGATGAGAGGGAAACATCGATCAGCTGCCTCCTGCACACTCCCCACTGGGCATGTGCCCGCAACCAAGATACATGCCCTTGACCGGAATTGAACCTGGGACCCTTGAGTCTGCAGGCCGATGCTCTATCCACTGAGCCAAACCGGTTAGGGCTTTTTTTTTTATAGCAAAGGTGGAAATTTATTAAAGAACAAGTACAGACTCCCATGTGGGGAGGGGGAAAGAGTCCCCCAGAACGGACTCCCACTTCGTGGGGGTGGGGGAAGGGTCTCCGTGAATATGATTCTTACTTGTATGGGATTCACATTCTAGTTGGGAAAAGAGTGTGGGTGGGGTGATGCTGCCATCTTATAATGTGGTATTTTGGCTTTCTTCTTAGATGCTTTCTTCACGTGTCGAAAAAATGCCCTCCTGGCGAAGAGCTCGTCCCCCCAGGTAGAGGGTGACTTTGCCATGGCCCCTCAGGGCCTGGACCAGGAAGAGTGTGAGGGCCTGCTGCAGCAGTGGCGAGAAGAAGGGTCGAGCCAGGTGTTCTCGACTGTGAGCGAGGGTCCCCTAGTAGATAAGGGACTAGCCCAAAGCAGCTTGGCACTCCTGATGGATTATCCTGGAGAACAGGATGCTGCTTCCGAGGACAAGTGGTGCAGCAGGCAGCTGAGTGACCTGCAGGCAGCAGAGAACCTAGAGGAGCCTTCCCCCACGGTCCTAGGAGAGGAATCACTGCCAGAGGGCGAGGGCCCGATGTGGGCAGCTGTCCCCATGCAGGCAGGCCCTCAGTATGCAGACTGCACCATCCTCCCAATGGGTGCACTGGCTGCAGAGGAGTGGGAAGAGGACCCCGCAGTGGTCGCCTGGAGCCTAGCGCCTGAGCCCATGCCTCAGGAAGAGGCTCCCATCTGGTCCTTTGAGGGCCTGGGGCAGTTGCAGCCTCCCCCCGTAGAAATTCCTTACCATGGTGAGTCTGACAGCTGGCTGAGAGAGCCAGGGTAGCAGGTTGCCAGGTTGTCGTGGGTGTGGGCAGAGCCATTGCTAAAGAAGATTCTCGGTGGGGAGCTCTGTCAACACTGCCACTGCATTCTTTTCTCTAAGACTCTTGCAGTGTCAGATCTAGGTGGGCCTTAGAAATCATCTCTCGTAGCCCCCTGGTCTCTCAGAGGAAATAACGCCGGTGCAGAGAGGTAGCGGGACATGCCTAGAGTTACATAGCTCGGTGATGGCAGAACACAGCAGATCCTAGTTCTGATTCTCCATGCGACTGTTTCTCTGGAGGTGATCCAAGGGCTTCCTGGGAGGAGGCGGAGAGCCCTCGGGGCCTCCACTCTGTGCCTCAACAGAATGACGCCAGTTTTATCTGTGGCACATATTGGGCTTCCATTAAAATGTGAAGACTGAGTTCTGTGGCTCAGATAGGTTTGAAATCCACTCTGCAGCTCCATGCTTTAAGGGAAATGGGGGACAAGCGGTTTCTAGCCCTACAAACTTTTCCAGATTTAGAGGTTAGAAAACAACCAAGGCTGAGATGACTTGAGAAGAGTTTTTAACCTCAGATAACCATTAAGCACATTCATCTGAGTGATTCCCCAGAGACCAATGGATTTGTCAAAAGTGTGAGCCTGTATTAGTTGAGCATGCACGAGGTGCCAGGCATTATGCCAGGTACTGGGAATACAGTAGTGAACAGCCCAAGGTTGTCTCTGGCTTTATGGAGCTTACTGTCTAATGTGAGAATGTCCTTAGAGTTCTGCTCAGATGACCACAGAGGGGAATGGGTGACATGGAAGGTGAAAAAATTTGAGACACAGTATCACTGAGTCAGGGGTGGAGATGGTGGGGCCTGCGGGTAACATGTACTTGTCATGACCTCTTCTTCCCAACCCCTTTGCAGAAATCCTGTGGCGAGAATGGGAGGATTTCTCCACTCAGCTGGATGCGCAGGGCCTGGAGGCAGGGGATGGCCCTCAGTTCCAGTTCACTCTGATGTCCTATAACATCCTGGCCCAGGACCTGATGCAGCAGAGCTCCGAGCTCTATCTGCATTGCCACCCGGACATCCTCAATTGGAACTATCGCTTTGCAAATCTCATGCAGGAATTCCAGCACTGGGACCCTGATGTGAGTGAAGAGCCGGGTGGGCAGTGCCACTTGCATTTGTTTTGGGCCTGGGCTGTTTCCCGGTGCTCTTAGAAAATGAGTTCATTCCCATGGTTGTTCACATGATTGGAGCCCTTCCTGGGCCTGGAGCTTGCCTGCCTGAAGTCAGTGAGTTTTGGCAGATGCTGAGAAGACTTTCCCTGGGTGCACTTTCTGGCACCTTTGTGCAGGGAGGGAGACTTGAGGGAAAATCCAGTGTATGTGTCTGGTCTCCTCGGCTTCACGCTGGCCTGTTCTTGCCGGGGCTGTCAGTCCTGTGGGAAGGTTCAGTGCCTGAGACCCACAGCAGCTTCCCACCTGGCCACTGCCTGCTCCTGGGGTGGGAGTCCTGTTCATCACTCTGGGCATTCTGGAGTGATGGGTTTCCTTGTATATTTCCCAGATACTGTGTCTTCAGGAAGTCCAGGAAGATCATTACTGGGAGCAGCTGGAGCCCTCGCTGCGAATGATGGGTAATGCAGCTCCCTGACATGTGTGCCAGTCTTTGTTCCTGCAGCCCTGTCTACTCTCTCCGAAGACACCATGGTTTCCTTTGTCTCAGTAAACCTTCAGTCTCACCTTCGAGCTAGCTCTTCCTCTATGTGGGTGAAAAAGAAAGTAGAGTTCGAAGTTTTAAAGTAACTGTGACATGTTGCCCTTTAATTCTTGAAGTAACCAAACCTGTGAGGCCGAGTATTATCCCCAGTTTACAACGAGGAAACTGAGTTTCTCAAAATTTCTGTGACTTGCTCAGGGTCACAAAACTACAAAGCTAGTAGGTTGTGGAGCTAGAACTCCAGCTTGTGTGACTTTATTTATTTTATTATTATTATTATTTGTTAATCCTCACCCAAGGATATTTTTTTCCATTTATTTTTAGTTTTTGACATGTTTCCATTCTTTTTTTTTAATATATATATTTTTTATTGATTTCAGAGAGGAAGGGAGAGGGGGAGAGAGATAGAAACATCAATGATGAGAGAGAATCATTGATTGGCTGCCTTCTGCACTCCCCCTACTGGGGACCAAGCCCGCAACCCAAGCATGGGCCCTTGACTTGGATTGAACCTGGGACCCTTCAGTCCAATGCTCTATCCACTGAGCCAAACCAGTTAGGGCTCCATTGATTTTTAGAGAGTGGAAGGGAGGGAGGAGTGGGATAGGGAGATAGAGATAGAGATAGAAATAGAGATAGAGATAAAGATAGAGATAGGGATAGAGATAGGAAGAAAGAAAGAAAGAAAGAGAAAGAAAGAAAGAAGAAAGAAAGAGAAAGAAAGAAAGAAAGAAAGAAAGAAAGAGAGAAAGAAAGAAAGAAAGAAAGAAAGAAAGAGAGAAAGAAAGAAAGAAAGAAAGAAAGAAAGAGAGAAAGAAAGAAAGAAAGAAAGAAAGAAAGAAAAAGAAAGAAAGAAAGAAAAAGAAAGGAAGGAAGGAAGGGAGGAAGGAAGGAAGAAAGAAAAGAAAGAAAAAGAGAAAGAAAGAAAGAGGAAGAGAGGGAGGGAGAGAGAGAGAGGAAGAAAGAGAAAGAGTGAGTGAGAGAGGGATAGGGAGAGAGAGAAACATCAGTGTGAGAGAGACACATCAATTGGTTGTCTCCCACACATGCCCTGGGGATTGAGCCTGCAATCCAGGTACGTGCCCTTGACTGGGAATGGAACCCAAGACCCTTTGGTGCATAGGCCAACGCTCTCCACTGAGTCACACTGGCCAGGGCCAACTTGTCTGACTTTAGATTCCATGCTGTCCCTGTCGACTTATATTGCTTCAACCCTTCTCTCCTCCTTTCCCGTTAGAGCCTCTCTCGTCTGGTTAAAACTGTCAGGGAACCTCTGCAGGGTCAGGGATTGGCAAGGGCAAGGACTCCCATTATAGAGCAGCAGGAGCAATGCCTGTGCACACCCACCGGGGTTACTGCCACTGGTTGGAGGGACTCAGGGTTCAAGGACTCTGATCCATCTCCTTGGTGGGGTATTCCTGCAGGCTTTACCTGTTTCTACAAGAGGAGGACCGGGTGTAAGACGGACGGCTGTGCTGTCTGCTACAAGCCCACGAGATTCCGTCTGCTTTGCGCCAGCCCTGTGGAGTACTTCCGGCCTGGCTTGGAGCTCCTCAATCGGGATAACGTGGGCTTAGTGTTGCTGCTGCAGCCACTGGTCCCAGAAGGCCTGGGGCAAGTCTCGGTGGCCCCATTATGTGTGGCTAATACCCACATCCTGTACAACCCACGCCGGGGTGATGTCAAGTTGGCCCAGATGGCCATTCTCTTGGCTGAAGTGGACAAGGTGGCTAGGTTGTCAGATGGCAGCCACTGCCCCATCATCTTGTGTGGGGACCTGAATTCCGTCCCTGAGTCACCTCTCTACAACTTCATCAGGGATGGAGAGCTGCAATACGATGGGATGCCGGCCTGGAAGGTGAAAGGGGCAGACCACTGTGGGTGGGAACGGCCTAGGGAGAGGCTCGGGTGTGGCACCAGCACTGCTTCTGTGGCAGGGACTTCAGTTGCCCCGGTTCTGGCTCCCTCCTGCTTTCTTGTACCCAAAGCCTAGAAGTTAGGAACTCTCGAGTGCCTTTGGCATATTGGAATCCTTTCAGTTTTTATCATTAATTTATTTTGAGTCTATAAGTAATACATAAGTACATCCTTGAAAGAATTCAAATGTCTTAAAATCAGGCCAAAGCCCCTTTTATTACCTACAATCCCTGCCTCTCCCCTTAGAGTCAAATAATAGCTGAAGTTTGGTGGCATTTTTTCAGATCATTTTTATGCATTTATAGTGATATCGATGTTCCCGTGATAATATAATCCTAATTTACATTTATTAAGCAATTACTATGTGCCAGGTGCTATTTTAAGCTCTTTATATGTATTCATTAATTTTCATAACTTCTGTCATTGCCTCCATTTTATAAATGAGGAAACTTAAGGCACAGAGAAATTAGTAATTTGCTTACTCTAGATTATGCAGGTCATTCATGGCGGAGCCAGGATTTGTAGCTGGGTGGTCTGGCCCCAGAGCTCTCACCCTCCAGCACTATCTGTGATTGCTTCTAACAGCTGGTATATAATCTATCGTGTGTATTTATAAACATGATATGTTACTGCATATTTTATAGCTTTTTTTTTCACTTAATGTATATATGGATCTGTCTTTTTTTTTCTTTTTTTTTAATATATTTTTTTATTGATCAGCTGGTATATCTATCGTGTGTATTTATAAACATGATATGTTACTGCATATTTTATAGCTTTTTTTTTCACTTAATGTATATATGGATCATCTGTTTTTTTTCTTTTTTTTTAATATATTTTTTTATTGATTAAGATATTACATATGTGTCCTTATACCCACATAACCCCCTTCCCTCCCTCCCCCCGCTCATGCCCTTACCCCCCCGTTGTCCGTGTCCATTGGTTACACCTATATGCTTGCATGTAAGTCCTTTGGTTGATCTTTCCCCCTTAACCCTGCCCTCCCCTACCTTCCCTCCAAG
>NW_005354673.1:5005573-5013748 GCF_000412655.1 Myotis brandtii
GCGTCCTCAGGTGCCCGCCCCTTTCCGCGCGCGCCGGAGCCTCCGTACCTCTGCACTTTACTTTCGTAGCTCCTCTGAGTCTGTGTGCTCTTCTCTTTCCTTCTAGTTGTAGAATTTCCACTCAGCCAGCCTTCCTGTGGTTCTGGATGATGACCGTTCTGTCTTTTAGTTGTATTTTTGAAGTTGTTGTCGGAGGCAGCAATTTCCGGTGTTTTCCTATGCCGCCATCTTGGTCTCTCTGGATCTGTCTTATTCCTCTTAATGGCTGAATGTTGATAGCACAGATATCTCATAGTTTATCATAGTTTATTTAGCTGTGCTCATGGGCATTCAGCTTGTGCTAATTTTTTAGCTAATTTTTAATGTCACTTCATCTCCCTGTTCCTCTGTTTTGCTTCGACTGGTCCATCCACCTTATTACTTAGCTTCTGGCAAGGCACAGTGGAGAAAGGACACAAAACGACTGAATTATTATTGAGCATTTTGGGCTTTTATTTTAATGAGGTTACTCAGGTGCCAGCGGTGTCTTGGTTGCCATGTGTGAAAGGCATTATCCTGCCAGAAGGTTGCGGTGATCAAGGAGCTCAGGAAACAGGCGAAGAATTTACTAAGTGCCCCCTGGTGTGGCACGGTTAGGTGTGGTGATTCAGAGCACTCATTTTGAATCCCCGCTCTCCCACCTTGGTCAAGTTTCTTAACTTCCGAAAGCCCTATTTGCCTGATCCAGACATTGGGGATGTAATGGGACCTACTCCAGAGGTGTTTGTTTGTTTGTTTGATGGGTTAAATAAAATAATGCACATGAAGTGTTTTCCAGTGCCTACTTCAAAGGAAGCAGCCATACTGTGGTAGTGATCATTATTATCAACCCTTAATTACGTGTGGTATCATTATCCCATTTTATAGTACAGGATATTGAACCCAAGAGAGTTGGCTAACTTGCCCAAAGTCACACAGCCATTAAATTCCAGGCCTGTTTTACTTCAGGTGGCATATCGGAAATTAATGTCCTTGAAGGGCAGAGAGATTGTGCCTATCACTGCTTTCCTCCTAGCACTTAGCTCGTGTCCTGCACATAGTTGGCATTCACATATTTGTTGTTAAATGAAATAAAGGGAATTTTGCTACACCCGTTGGAGACATGCAAATGGCTGACGTTGCCGAGTGTTTCCCCTACTACCTTCTGCCCGTCCCCAGGCTTTGACTGAGGATGGTGACGTAAATAAAGCGCTTTGGTGCATGTATCACTTGGCTCAACCCTGTGGTTTCCCAATAATAGGCTTACGATGCTAGACCTTGATCCAGAAGATCCAAAGATCAGGATAAACCTTTTCCCCTTGCACAGTAAAGCCGCCGAAAGTTGATATTCTCTGTGGAGAATTGTGAAGATTTTTCTGAGGTAAAAGTTAGGGGATCACATGTTCATACAGTTCTATTCTCTTTCACTCACACACCTCATTCTCTTAGCCCTCATTCCTGTCTCATGGACATTTCAGTGTTTCTAGTAAAAAAAAAAAAAAAGGTTTTAATTAGCTCCTTATTTTTAACCTTCCCCTAAGACTTATGTTTTGCTTATATTGTGTATGTAGCATATGAATGTGTGTGTGTATGTTTGTCTGCATGTCCCCCAAATGGGCTGTTTCCTTTTACCATCTTGGTTTCCTCATTCCCACCTGCTCTTTCCTTGTAGGTGTCTGGACAGGAAGACTTCTCCCATCAGCTTTACCAGAGGAAGCTGCAGGCCCCACTATGGCCCAGTGCCCTGGGCATCACTGATGGCTGTCAGTATGTCACCTCCTGTCATCCCAAGAGATCAGGTGAGCATGCGCCATGTTCTTGGTGGCTGTGCCTTCATGCCCGTTTTGGGAGAGAGCTGGCACCTCCATGACAGGAAAGCCTAATTGTCTTAGCAAGGTCTTTGTTTTTCTCACTGTCCTCATGGTCACCCAATGGTTCTACAACTTCAAGTCGTAGCTGTTGGAACATCTCCTTGTCTTCTGAGCCAGATTTCCCCTGTCCCGTTGCTGGGAGCTTCTTGATATTAAGGAGGGCTCAACATGTGGCTCCTCTTCTTTTCTTTTACCCTGTGGCTTTTCCTGGTTTACAGAGAGACGTAAATATAGCCGAGACTTCCTGCTACGTTTCCGCTTCTGCAGTATTGCCTGTCAGCGACCAGTAGGACTGGTTCTTATGGAAGGAGTGACAGATACTAAGCCAGGTAATGGGAACTAAGTTGTTTTATTTTTAAAACCTCTTTACCCCTGATATTTGTCAATTATATGATTTCTCAATCTTTCCTCGGCATAATTCTTAGAGGTCAGCTTCTGATTATAAGTAGGCCTAGAAGGAAGGTCAGTGGAGTTTAGTGGCCAAACACATGCATTGATGTGCAGTGTCATGAGAACATGGACCAGGAATCAAGGCCTGGGTTCTAACCAGCTCTGAGACCTTAAGGAAGCTGTTACCCTTTTTAGGCTAAAGTGCTACTAACTAGCACGTAGACAGCATATATGGGAGAGAAGATTCACGTGCTAGGGCTTTGAGAATCAAAAGGTGACAGTAGCCTTGGCTGTAAATAAAAAGTTAGTCCTACTGAGAACTTCCAGACTGAACGTAGCAGAGCATACTTGACATTCTACTCTTCTCGACTGTGAAACCACTTTGAAGCAACAAGGAAAATGGAATAAAGAAACGTAAACTCCATTTTTAAGAAAAGATCTAAGGTATCTGAAACCATAAACCACACACAGTGCAGTGGCTGTGAGAAGCACTGGAGATCATGCAGGGGTGTTGGAGGAAGTGTGGAGAGATTTATCTGTGAGGCGTATGGATTCCAAAAGAACCAGCACAGTGCCTTCCTCCAAGGTGAGTAGCGTACCTGAGGCACCAGACCAAAATCCTTGTTTCATCAATAAGGAAAGGATGCCCAGGCGGTGATAGGACATTATCTCAACCTGTTTTAGTCCTAAGAGGCAGTGGATGGAAGACTGATGAAAGAATCAAGCATATTTGCATCGAGCAGTCTAAATGGCGGGGGGTGGTATTCAGGGCTACATATCTTTTGCCTAGGGAGAAACAAAGATTAAAAGGACTCATACACACCCTGTGTCATAAGGAAAATTCTTTTACTTGGGATGCATATTTAATTCTCTTATATAAACTTTGTATAAATAACTGGTAGTGAAACCTCAGCTAATTCAAAGCTGGGCTGCTCAGAAGAAACCAGCATGAGATCTGCACTAAAATACTAAAAGAAAAAAAGGTGGAAGGAACAGGAAAAATGAAAGGCAGATAAAGAATCCTTACTTCAAAGTTAAAAATTCTTGCATGGAGCATATGGAAATTATAATTATTTTTCCATGAATAAAAATATGAAGCAATTGCCTTTATAAAATAAGAGCACAAAAATAAAACCATTGCCTTTTAGACATAAGTTCAGGCACATGGCAAGACATCAGAAGATGAAATGTAAGCTGCAGAGCTGAGGAAAGAAATGGAATAAAAGATTTAAAAATCACATAAAATGAAGACAAAATTGGATACAGCATAAGAAAGAATAGATGTTGCTGAAAACAAGATGAGATAGGCAAAGAGGAGTGGGGGGGGGAGCAAATAACAAGAAAGTAAAAGGATAAAAAGGACTAGAGAGAAATGGCAGTAGTGAAAGATAAGGCAAGGCAACATAATTGGAGTTAACAAAGAAGAAAACCAATATAATGGCACAAAAGGAATATTTAAAGGTGTGATTCAGGGAAGATTTTCCAAAGATGAAAAGATCTGAATCTTCAGATTGAGAGGATATGCCATGTCTCAGTAAAAAAATGATATAGGAGAAGCAACACTAACTTCCTAGTGAAGTTACCGGAAGTCAAAGAAAAAAGAATCCTTTGGACAGTTGCACCAAAAAGATCGGGCTACTTCTAAGAATAAAAATAATGAGGTTGGCGTCTGATTTCTTAACATTAACATTCACCTCTAGAAGATGGGAGCAAAGCTTCAAGGAAAGAAGGTATGGCTCATGAATTTTATATTCTTCCGAAGCCTTTCTTGAAGAGATGCCAGAAGACAACCAAGCAGTGACTGGAAAAAAAACTGTAGTAAAAGGACTGGTGGTAAGCAATGAATTTATTTTTTTCTTGTTGGGATTTAATTTAAATTGGCATTTTGCACAGAGCAGCAAACACTTCAATGGCTCAGTTATTTTAATTGCAAAGGTAAATGTATTATTACAACTGTAGCAACATATAATAATGATGATGATGGCGTGTGTTGGAACTGGGATAGGGCTTGTATCAGTTGAGCTCAGGCAGGGAAGCAGGGGCTCAGTGTTTTAAGATGATAAAATCCTAAGGTTAAACAGTTGTAGGATCCCACATAGGCAATTTTATGTTAAGAATAGGCTATTTTTTAAAAAAAAATTCATGCTATACTTGAAGCATAAAATAAATACTTCAGTTTTAACAAAATTAAAACCAAGAATCTTTTAAAATACATACTGACAATCACTTTGTAAGTAGAATCATTATATAGGGGGGAAATACCCAGTTCACTAACAATGCAAAATAATAACAGTATTTTCAAAATTGAGATTAGCCCTGGCTGGTGTGTTCAGTGGTTAGAACATGGGTCTGCACACTGAGGGGTTGTGGGTTTGATTCCCAGTCAAGGACAGGTACCTGGGTTGTGATTCCCTCCCCACTTCTGGTTGGGCATGTGCAGGAGGCAACTAATTGATGTATCTCTCTCACATTGATGTTTTTCTCTTCCCCCTCTTCCCTCCCTTTCACTCTCTCTAAAATTTAGTCTAAATGGAAAAATATCCTCAGGTGAGGATTTAAAAAAGTTGAGATCAAATTTGGGTAAACACACCCATTCACCATATACTGTGAACATGCCCCCACCTAGGGCTGAATAGGCTTCTGCTGAATCTCTTTTAAAGACTCCAAATCTGAATAGCTACCACCATTTTTAGACCATGAATAGAAAGACTGAAGTGCAGTACAATGAGATCATAGTGTGTGATCTTTTTTTTAGAGGATATGTTTAAATCAGCGGTCGCCAACTGGTGGTCCGTGAGGCCCAAAAGGTTGGTGACCGCTGGTTTAAATATCCTACTGAATAATGTTTCCAGTCCAATACCAGAGTCATCCAAGCCACTGTGCACATCAAATCTTGTCAACTTGACTCTGACAATGACTTTAATGAGAAGCATCTGAGTTGCAAAAGGAACTGCAGTGCTAGGTAGTGATGCTGTAACTTACTCACAAGTTGACATTGCGTCGCACTGGAGCGTTCTACATCACCCAGGTTGTGTAATAAACATTGTGGCCTTTCCCAAAGTGGCTCGGTTGGTTGAACGTCAACCTGTGCCCTGAAGGGGTCGATTTCCAGTCAGGGCACATGCCTGGGTTGCGGGTTCCATCCCTGGTCAGGGTGCATGCAGGAGGCAGCTGATTCATATTTCTCACATCAATGTTTCTCTCTTCCTCTCTCTCTAAGATAAATAAAAACATATTTAAAACAAACATTGTGATTCCCTTTGTGAGGGAATAATTAATACGAAGGGAATCTAAATTTTAAGTTCCCCTCTTACTTATTTTTTGAATTATTTATCTTCCCAATGTGGTTCATAAAGACGCTGAAAGGGGTTACTATGTTTTCTTTCTAATGAGTGCTTGCATATTTACATTAACTCTGGAGCTTTGAACTTACATTGAACCCTTCAGGTCTTTTATCACTTAACCACAAACTATGTGCCCAATTAAGTGCATTATATGAAAAAACAATTATTAATAGGTGATATTCATAAACCACTATTTACAAACTGACCAGAGGGCCATAGAGCAAAAGCTGTCTGATCAGTTTCTAACCAGGAAAGTTCTGAATCCAGCTTCTCCTCTAGCCCATGCATGGCACAATTTATTATCCCCTTCCCTGGTACTTGCAGAAGAACTTACTTGCTTGGCTTCCACTTGCTTACTTGGTGCTGAATGGGCCCAGAAGATGTTGCAGCACAGGTAGAGGCAGGCCCATGTGCTGGTGCTGCCTGTGCACAGTGCTGCATGGACAGAGCCTGGGGTTGAGGGAAACCATTTTCAATGTCCTGCTGGTCAGTGATTTTTCTGGCATATCATAATGATAAAGGATGTGACTCAAAATGAAGATATTAGTGTTGTGAATATTTATGCTCCAAATAACATTACATCCACAATCACAACATGAAACTTCAGGATTTAACAAGGAATAATAGTCAGAAAATAACTAATGGAAAAGGTTTTAACTCATCTTTCTTACTCTGTAACAGATGAAGTAGATAAAAGATAACTAAAAATATAGAAGACTTAAGTAACATGTTATAAGGTAAATCTGATTGGTACATATCAAACTCTGAACACTGAAAGCAGAGCAAAGACATCTTTTTGAGTATCCATAGGAGATTCTTAAGAGTTAACCATATATTAGACCAGTGGTCGCCAACCGGTGGTCTGTGGACCACTGGTGGTCCATGAGGTCTGAAAGATTGGTGACCGCTGTATTAGACCACCTAAAAAACCTTAATCAATTTTAAACAGTAAAATAGTATTGTCAACTTTCTCTGATCACACATGCAATAAAAATAGAAATGAAAAAAAATACTACTGCTTGAACATTTAAAAAATTTAAAAAAACTTTTAAGTCAAAGGGAAAATTTAAACTGAAACTGCAGTATATCTAAAAATAATAATGAAAATACCATATATTTTTAGGATTATAGCTGGAACCGTTCAATGAAAAAAAATAGAATAATATAGAATATTTAGAATCACAGAATTATATTAATAAAAAAGATGGAAGTAAGTACATTAAGCATCCAACGTAAGAAGTTAGAAAAAGCCATAACCGGTTTGGCTCAGTGGATAGAGCGTCAGCCTGCGGACTGAATGGTCCCAGGTTCGATTCCGGTCAAGGGCATGTATCTTGGTTGCGGGCACATCCCCAGTAGGGGGTGTGTAGGAGGCAGCTGATCGATGTTTCTCTCTCATCGATGTTTCTAACTCTCTATCCCTCTTCCTTCCTCTCTGTAAAAAAATCAATAAAATATATTTAAAAAAAAAAGTTAGAAAAAAGAAAAAACTGAACAAAAGCAGAAGGAAAGAAGGTAAAAATAATTTAGAAAACAGAAAAATAGAACTAGTAAACGTTAAGAGTTGATGGTTTGGGTGAAAAACAGCTGTCAATTAGATAAGCCCATTTGCTGACCTATTTAAGGAGTAGGCAAAAGTGTCCAGATGCACAGGAATTAATCCTATATAATAAAAGCCTAATATGCTAAGTGTCTGGTGTTCATCATTCAACCAATCAAAGTGTAATATGCTAATGACATGCTAAGGCCGCTCAACTGCTCGCTATGACGTGCACTGACCACCAGGGGGAAGACGCTCTGACCAGTAGATTAGCTTGCTGCTGGAGTCTGGCCAATAGGGACAGAGCGAGACTGGCTGGACACACCCTGGAGCCCTCCCACAGTCCCTCCCCAGCTAGCCAACCTCCAGCGTCCTTCCCCGGCCCCAATCACGCACTGGTTGGGTCCCTCGGCCTGGCCTGCACCCTCACAATCTGGGACCCCTTGGGAGATGTCGGAGAGCTGGTTTTCGGCCTGATTCCTCAGGCCAGGCCGAGGGACCTCTAGTAGGATTATAAGGGGGTTCTTTGCTCAACTAAGTGCAAAGAAATTGAAAACTTAGCTGCAAATACTAATTTTAGAAAGTAATTTACTAAAAAGAGATTGCAGGAGAGAGAGAATCTAAATAAATTACCACAGAAGGAAAAAAGTTTAAAAAGTTTTCTGAGTTGCAGTCCCAGAAAAACATCAGGCTCAGATTGATAGGAGAATGTCATTAAACCTTTCAAAGAACTTATAATTCTACTACTACTTAAATTGTTACAGAATACAGAGGAAGAATGGGGCCAAGTTATTTTATGAAGCAAGTATTTTGACACCAACACCTGACAATTACACAAAAAAGGAAAACTACAGACTAATATTCTCCCTTATGAATATTGATACAAAAAATTTAAATAAAAGATCAGGAAACAGAATCTAGCAGCACATTTAAAGAGCAATAGATCATGACCAAATGGAGTCGATCAGAAATATAAAGTTAGTTTGATATTCAAAGTCTCTTTATATAATTT
>NW_005354673.1:5013791-5030440 GCF_000412655.1 Myotis brandtii
CATACACACACACACACACACACACACACACACACACACACACCATCCTAGTCAGCTGGTGCTGCTCAGTGGTTGAGTGTCAACATATAAACCAGCATTGATCCATTCCCAGTCAGGACACATGCCCAGTTTGCAGGCTCGATCCCCAGTAGAGGGCGTGCAGGAGGCAGCCAATCAATGATTCTCTCATCATTGTTGTTTCTATCTCTCCCTCTCCCTTCCTTTCTGAAATCAATAAAAATATATTTTAAAAAAGAAAAGAAAAGCATCCTATAGATGTCAGAGACATTTTGTTAAAATTCAGCATCTATTCTGTATTCTTGTAAAAAGAGCCCTCTTCAATTAAGGAAAAAGTAGATAATCCTTACACCATTCAAATACATTTATTTTAGTCGGAACATGTTGTGGCAGTGAGGAACTAGGCTCTGAGGCTGTGAGGAGTGGGAGGAGGGCATAGATTTGCCATGGGCCTGAAAAATAAGTTTATCTCAGCTCCAAAAATCAGGATCTTATTTAAAATAATACTCTAGTAGCAAAGTCAGGAACAAGACAAGGATGATCGCTATTATTCAACTGAGTTCAGAGATACCATAATTAGAAGTAGGAAATAGAAATACAGGTAAGAAAATAGAAGTGAAAAATGGAAAGGAGGGGGTAAATTATTACTTGCTGTTAATATCTTATATAACTGATGACCTAAGAGAATCAACTAACAACTGTCATAAGCATTGAGATAATTCTGGAAAGTAGCTGGGTACAATATTGATATATAGAAAGCCATAGTAGTCATATATAAAAATAATGACATATTTGTTAAGAAATATAATGAAGCCCTGGCTGGTGTTGCTTAGTGGTTAGAGTACTGGCTCATGCACCAAAGGGTCGAGGTTTGATTCCTAGTCAAGGGCATGCACCTGGGTTGCAGGTTCGATCCCCGGGCCCAGTTGGGGCATGTACAGGAGGCAACCAGGCAATGTGTGTCTCTCACATCAATGTTTCTCTCTCTCTCTCCCTCTCTCCCTCTCTTTTCTCCTCCTTTTACTCTCTCTAAAAATCAATGGAAAAAAATATTTTCAGGTGAGGATTAACAACAACAAAAGAGGTATAATGAAAAAACTCTTTATAATAGCAACAAAAATAAAAAAATTAACATGGAAATATAAGATATATAAAGGAATATTTCATTTCATCTAAATTATCAAATTTATTGGTATGAAATTGTAACATTTCCTTATCCTTTTTAAAAAAGACCTATATTGCCCTAACCGGTTTGGCTCAGTGGATAGAGCGTCGGCCTTCGGACTGAAGGGTCCCGGGTTCGATTCCGGTCAAGGGCATGTACCTTGGTTGCGGGCACATCCCCAGTAGGAGGTGTGTAGGAGGCAGCTAATCGATGTTTCTCTTTCATCGATGTTTCTAACTCTCTATCCCTCTCCCTCTCTATAAAATATCAATAAAATATATTTTTTTAAAAAGACTTTATTGAGATTAAATACACATACCATAAAATCCACCCACTTAAAGTATACAATTCAGTGACTTTTAGTATATTCAGAGTTGTGTAATCAACACCAAAACCATCACCCCCAAAAGGAACCCTAGATCCATTAGCAGTCACTTTCCATTCACCCCTCTCAGGAAAAATCAATTGACCATGGACATATGGGTTTTTGGACTCTAAATTATATTCCATTCACCTATATGTCTATCTTTAGGCCAGTACCACACTGTCTTGATTATCTTAACTCTGTATAAGTTTGAAATAGAGAACTGTAAGACCTGTAACTTAGTTATTGTTTTCATTATTAAGTATGATATTTGCTCTCTGGGATCCCTTCACAGGGCATTAATTCCATTCATAAGGTCTCCACCCTCATGACCTAATTACTCCCAAAGGCCCCAGCTCCCAATGCCATCCCATTGGGGGTCTTAGGATTTCAACATATTTTGGAGTGACACAAACATTCAGTCCATAACACCCATTAATGTCAGTAGAATCTGTAATAATATCCCCTCTTTCTTTCCTGATATTGATAATGTGCCTTTTTCTTTGTGTGTCTGTGTATATAAACATGTGTAAAAAAGCATGTATATGTGTACATGTGTATATGCATATATATGTGTGTATACACACACACACACACACACACACACACACACACTAGATGGTGTGTGATAGAAAATATCTGGAGGAATATACCAAAAATTTGATACCATTCGTTGCCTCTGGAGAGAATTGTGTGGCAAGGGACCTAAAATTGGAGGGAGACTTTTCACTGATTTTTTTTTGCAACATTTGTTTTTTTTTTACCATGTGACTGTATTACCTTCTTAAAACTTTTTGTTGTTGTTAATCCTCATTTGAGGATATTTTTTCCATTGATTTTTTTAGAGAGAGTAGAAGGGGGTGAGGGGAAAAGAGAGAGAGAGAGACGTCGATGTGAGAGAGACACATTGCCGGTTGCTTCCCCCACCTACTCCAATGGGCTGGGAATGGAACCTGCAGTGAGGTGCATGCCCTTGACTGGGAATCGAACCCAAGACCCTTTGGTGTGTGGGCCAACGCTCTAACCATTGAGAAACACCAGCCTGAGCTGACTATATCACCTTTTAAAAATAAATTTAAATTTTAAGAAAAGTTGCTGAGTCAAGGAAGATAAATGTATATGCTAGAGGCCTCTGTCTGCCTTCCTGCGGTTCCTGACTTTGGTCCATTGTTTTTTCCACTCTTCACTATTTTTCCCTTTTCCCTTTGGGAGCAGTTCCGTCATGGATCTGAGAAGGATTTCAGGGTGCAAGGTTCTGACCCTGCTCACTGTCTGTGAATGACAGAACATCTTCCTCTCCCATCTTCTACAGAACGACCTGCTGGCTGGGCCGAGTCGGTTCTTGAGGAAGACATGTCTGAGCCTGAGCCCGAGCCCGAGCCCGTCTCCCCCAGGTAATCCTCCTGCTAGTTCCCTTTAGCTTGCATTCCAGTATAGGAGAGAGATTCCTGTTGGCCTTCCTAAGGCTAATTTGGGGGAGCATTTTTTGTTGAGCTCTCCTTCCCCCCAATACCTGCTAAGCTTATGGAAGGGCATACAAGTGAACGGAGGCCAGAGGTGACCCACCCAGGTGCCTGCAGAGGAAAAGCCCACACCCTTTTCCTCAATGGAGGGAGGCCTCTTGCATGGACAGGGTATGCTTTGTCAGGGGCAAGGGAGGAGTCGGGGTGAGGAATGTCAGGGGGAATGAGAATGCATGTGCTGTTTCTAGGCTAATTATAGCTAAGACTGTCGGCCTCTTATTAGCATGGGGAGGAATTTTTGTTGAGACTGTTATTTGGGATCATTCATTAAAAATACTTCATAAAACCCACAAAGAAAGTAACCTTGAGAAAAGTTCAATAATGTTTGCTGACTGAAATTGTCCTCTCCATCCCTGTAGGACCGTAGGCACCATCCAGCACTGCCTCCACCTGACCTCGGTATATACTCACTTCCTGCCCCAGCATTGCCGCCCAGAGGTCACCACAATGCCCTTGGGTATTGGAGCAACAGTGGATTACATCTTCTTCTCAGCTGAGTCCTGCGAGAATGGGAACAGGACTGGTAAGCCTGGTGGGTCCTGGGTTCCTAGGAGCCATCCACCTGAGTCCCTGGGACAGCTGATGGTAGGTCAGGCATTTGGTGGCATGGCTGGGGCTGCTGGGACTTGACCAGCAAAAGAGCAGATTTCATGCCTACCTAGCACTGCTCATCCTCATCATCCTTCTCTTAGGCCACTTGTCTGACTTCTCTTTTGATCCTTGTAGCATTAGAGAGAGGTGGGCAGAACAAGCACTCTCCATCCCTGGTTTGGAGGGAAAAAGTAGAGCACCATGAGATTACTGCATCTGTTCAGTGGGTCTGGTTAGTGAGGAACTCGGTCGGGTTAGAGACCCCGTGTCCTATCTCCTCACCCACACTGGTGGTCACAGTGTAGCAGTCTATAGGCCCCGGGTCTGTTTGTTTAAAGCATGTCTTTTTAAATGTTTAAATTGATTGCCCATGTTTAAAAATCAGATTTTTGTATAGAAAATCTGGATTTCCAGTTTCTCTTGGAAAACAAGATCTTATAATGTTGGGCCTGGCATACACTCTCCATTTTGCCACAGTTCCTTGGAACCCACCCTGCTTATTCATTGATATATCATGGAGTATCTGAGAAAAACGAGGCCTCTCCTAGAGGCAGCAGGAGGTGAAGGAGGGTGGGCAGCCAAGGGGATGGAGCCTCCGTAAGGCATAGCTTCCATAGGCCCCGCCCTCTCCATGCAGTGTGACTGACTCTCGTACCCTCTGCCCTCTGGCTTCTGCTTTGTGCCCCAGATCACAGGCTATATCAAGATGGAACTCTCAAGCTCCTGGGCCGTCTCTCCCTCCTCTCTGAAGAGATTCTCTGGGCTGCCAATGGCTTACCCAACCCCTTCTGCTCTTCAGACCACCTCTGCCTGCTGGCCAGCTTCGGGATGGAAGTGACCGCCCCATGATGGGCTCCCAAGGGAAGAGAGCCGCTCTTCTAGAAGAGCCCACTGGGTCAGAGACTGGAAATATCCCATGCTTCTGAAAACTTAGATCCAAGAAACTTACAGCCCCTCCCCTCCCCTCCTGTTCCCTTTTCCCATGGTTAGATTTTCTGTGGGCCTGTCCAGGCTCTCTGCCTGTGGTCCCTTCCCTGCCCCAACCTCTTCCTAATCCTCTTGTGCCACATGCTTGGTGGCCCTGGGAGAGGCGGAAGGGGGGCTTCCCCCTTCCTTCCATGTATCCAGCGCTCCTCTTGATTTTTAATTACCAGGGTTGTGGGAGCTATTGATCTCATTTGTTATTTGCTTTCAGGCCGTTTCTTGGTGGTACTTTCTGATCCGACCTCCTCCCCGTCCTCACAACCTCTGTGCCCAGCCCTCTTGCCAGGCACACACGTGTGAAATGTGTATAGTGGGTGTGCATCCTCTCAAGGTGGGACTGCTCTGTGCGGCCATACCTGCCTCGATCAGCCTGCTGTCCACACTGGGGCTGTCGGCCTAGGGGCAGGTTGAGAGCACCACCTGGGGCCTGTGTGCTGCCAGGCAGCAGCTGGGGCACGGGCCTTTCTCCTTTTATCCTGTTTCATTAGGCATTCATCATGCCAGCCAGGGCATACTCATCACTGAGCTCTGGGAACGAAAGGGTCCCCAGCCTGGAGCAACACAATTGGGGATGCAGTACCTGCCCCAGAGGCCTCTGGGCCTCCACCCCCAAGCTCCCCAAGGCCTGGTGTGCTTTCCCTAGGCTTGTCGCACAATTGGGGATGCAGTACCTGCCCCAGAGGCCTCCACCCCCGAGCTCCCCAAGGCCTGGTGTGCTTTCCCTAGGCTTGTCCCCGAGGAGGGTGAAAGTTTGTGTGGGGTCCGTGGGCTGGGATAGTGACTTGAGATTTAAAACTCCTTAAGGGTGAGGAGAAAGAACCTTCAAGAAACAATGGGCTCACTGGACTCCGTAGCCCAGCGGTCGCCAACCTTTCGGACCTCCCGGACCCCCGGTTGGCGACCGCTGCTGTAGCCCACAGAGCTAGGGCGAAGTGGGCGTGTCCCGTAGGGAAAGAGCAGGCGGGCTCTGCAGCTGCCTCAGCTGGGACTCAGGACCTCAGGGACCTGTTCTCTTCCCTCCACCACTTTTACTGTTTGCTGCCTCCCTCATCCCCTCCCGTTTTCTCCCTAGAAAAGCCTGCTATTTAGCTCAGGCCAAACCTTCTCAGTGAAAAGGTGGCCTTGGGCACAAGTGCTTGAGGAGTTGTTCAGGCCAGCAAGGCCTTGCTGCGCATTGCCTCTGCTTTCCCTCCTCGCGCAGGGTACCCGGCCCATCCAGGGGGCTTCCGTGCCCACACGCGCGTCACCTGCCTGCCTTAATCTTCTGTTGCTGGGGGTGGCCCCGGGGGTTCTGGGTCAGCTGTTCCTCATATCCCTTAACTCAGACGGCTGCTGGCCCTGGTGGATTTGACTTGCTGTTGCCCACTTGCCCTCCAGCACAGGACTGAAGGGATGGCGAGAAGCCGGAGACGGGCGGTTAGCCAGAGGTGAATTTAATGATCTCTCCTTCTTCTGAAAGCCAAAGACCCAGCTTGAATTCTGCTGCTGTGTTCGTGGTTATAAACTTTCCACACCTAGGTTCTTGGAAATTTAAATATGTGTGTATTCTTAAACAGTGTTTCCTGGGTAGTGGGCATGTGCCTGTCTGAGCCCCAGGTCTGCCTGTCCATCCCCACCGTACACTCTGTTTGTCTCTCTCTGGGCACCTCCGGAGATAACAGTGCCCTGTTGTTTTCTAAGACGATTGCCCTTCCCTGTTCTCTGCCAGGAAATGCAGTTTAAAAATGGCTGAAGATGGCAGAGGGCAGGTAGCCTGATAATCATTTTTGTTTTGTTTTCTTATTTGTTTCTGTTTTGGAAACAAAATGGGGCTTTAAATTCTCTTTTCCAAATAAAGGTTTACTTTTCCGCCCTCCGGTTGGTCATTTTATTAGGATCTTGCAGGGCACGGGGGAGAGAAGGCCTGGAGAATGAGGTGGGCCGAGAGGAGGAGACTGGCTTTGTGATGGGGTCTCAAGTCCTAAACCTACACGGGAGAAAAGTGAGGGAATCTCCCTCTGATCACTGAGGCCGTGGGGGAACAGGGCGTGGGCGAAGCTTCTGCCCTGACTTTTCTTGGGCAGCTCTCTTCTCCATCCTTGCCCAGCTAGAGAGAAGAGCTCTCCCAGCCACTGTTGTTCTGTTCCATCTGCTGCTCCCCACCCCCCACCCGTCCAGACTGCATTTCAGGAGGGTCTGTGTGGAAAGTGGGACGAGAAATGTTTCCTATGGCAGCTGCATGAGGCCTGGTGCGTGCGGCGGATGCCTCTTGCTGAGCTGCTATTTCTGATAATCTCTTTTGCGTTCTGCAGCCAGAGCTGAGCTGTGGGCCATCTGTTGCTGGAAAGGTTTCTCTTCTTCCTCGGCCTCACTCTGCTGGTGCTTTTGTCTCCAGCCTCCTTCAGCCGCAAGCCCACCAAGCCCGCATGTGCGTGGGAAGCTCTGAAACGGGGGGTGGTTTTCTGCCTTACCTGACCAGATTCCCAGACCCCACACCTGTGAGTCAGCTGCTGAGAATCTGAGTTACTTAAAGCTACCAGGGTGCTTCTGTGGCACCACCTGGGTTGGGAGTCCGTGGAGAGGGCACGAGGGATTAGGAACACCACTGGTCATCTTGGCCTGGTGACTGTGGGTAAGTTAACGCTTGTGTTTCAGTCACATATCTTGGTGAAATGGAAATTAAAGCAATAATCTTTTCCACTTGTGAGGAATTTTCAGATCTGAAATTGTATTGTTTGGGTGTTGACAAGCAAGGGCTGCTAAGGATTCCCGAGTATTGGTGGGAGGTGCGGGTGGGTAGTTCTCCCCAGCCAGGCTGGACGATTGGCCCATGGGCTGGCATTGTTTCATACCTCCTAAGCTTTGGGGTGTATCCCCAGAGACCCCTTTCCTGGCCTAGAGGGTTCCCTATAGCACTTTATCGACCAGTACTCCATGCCCTCTATGCATAGATCACAGCACTGTGATGGGCAGTTCAGGTGTTCATGTCTTACCTTTACACCCGAGGAAATAGAAATCCCAAAGAGGTAAATTGCGAGTCTCCTTTGCTTTATTTCTTGCCACCCCACACTCCTCAGCACACAGCCTTTCCAGGAGTAGGAGAGAGGCTATCTTTCAGGGCAGACCCGCTGGTGGGGGGAGAAGGGAAACCACCCACCAGGCTGCAACTGGTGTGCTTTTATGTTTAAACTCAAGTTTTGTTTTTCTCTCCAGTTCTTGCCCCGGTGTAGCTACTAACGGATTGTTTTTTTGATTGGCTACATAATGCAAAGTGTGGCTTCTCTCCTCCCAGGTGTAGGAGGGAGCCAGGACAGAGAGCTGACCTACAGCCCTGCACTTCTAGACTCATCCTGGTGCACCGCCTGTCTCCTTCCCCTCCTGAGCAAATGTGCACAAGGTCAGCCTGATGAGAGCTTGGGGTGCCGGTCTCGCCTGGGTTAGGAGAATGTAAACTTAGTGTTTTGAAGGGAACTCTGCCTCTGCCCCAACCCTAACCAGTTTCTGTGCTCCTCAGGCCTGAGGCCTCACCCAGCGATGGAGAGGAAGGAGCCTCTACACTTAGTTCTTAGAGGTTTTGTCTTTCCTACGACTAAGTCCTTTCTGGCTGCAGGTTCGAGAGGACACGTTCCCAAGTGGGCTGGCCTCAGAGAGCTGTCCCTTCCGCTGACCTGAGGTGGCCCATCTCTACCACCTGCCAGGCCCCAGCAGCACGTCCCCTCACCCCCTTGGCAAACACTAAGGATTGCCAGGCAGCCTGCACCTGGCCACTCTGTGGTCTGACTACCACTGCCTATCATCATCCCTGCCCTCAACACATTGGTCGAGATGTCAGGTCCTGGCAGATAGGGTGGCAGAGCTTCAGCCTCCTCACGTTCAGGGCTCTGAGAAGTGCTACCTCCATCCAAAGGCCCACCCCAAATCATGTGCCGAAAGTCGGCAGGCACCTGCTGGGAGCCTGACAGCAGGGCGGCAGGCCATGCGGAGCCCCCAGCAGGCTGGGTTCTGACCCTCCTGGAGCCACGGCATTTACCTCTGCATCAGCTCTAAGCAGCCCAGCGTGTCCAGCACAACCCTCGACTCGACATGCTTGCCTAGCCCCTACCCAGCTTTCATTTGCAAGGGAGCAGCCCAGGGCCCACTGTGAGTCCATCTCGCTGAAGCCCACCCACGAGGCCCTTACTCAAAGGTATTTTAGCTGGATTGAGTGTGTAAATGACATTGCCTTTGGGTAAAGGTGTACGGTCCTAGTTAGTCCCAAGTTCTGTTACCTTTATTGAAAGGTGCTTTTTGGTATTAACCTGATTTATCTGAGCCTGTAAGTAACAAAACTGCGCCTATTTAATGCTGTGGTGTCTGAGATATTTGTGGGTTCCAATGGACGGCCTCTCCTCTTCCCAGCTGCCATGCCTCACCAGCACACGCTGCAAGGGAGGGAGCTTGCTGTGCTCAACTGCACTTGTAGTTAGGACTTTGTGGGGATTGGCTGGGATCAGAAGTAGAAAGCATTCCACCTCTTATAAGTCTAGGTTTTACTCTCAAGCTGAATGAAAGGAGAGCAGGAAGGGTTAAAGGTAAAAATGCTTCCAGGTCTGAAAGATATTTCTGCACAAGCTGCTTGCAACTGTTTGGGCTTAAAGCGTGGGAAGAGGCCCAGAGCCGAGGGATGATGCAGCGGCATGGGTGACGGATGGACCCAGGCCTGTGTTCCAAAGCTGTGGCTTTAACTGCCATAGATTCTGCACTGGTAACTGTGATGAGAAGGACTTCAGGCCCCTGTTGCTATGGTTTCCTGAAATAACCTCATCTCCCAGGAGGACATTCACCCTTCCTCTGTTCTGCAGGGACTGACTGCTGGGGATGAGGAGAGGAAGAGCAGGGCTCGAATGGAGCGTATCCTCCCTGCGGGGACCAGGCTGGCTGTGCCAAGGACAAGGGGTTCACTTACAGCCAGCAGGAAAGGTCTCCCCAGTTAGGATTGACAAGAGCTCTGTGGCTTCAGCAGGCTGAGGGGGCAGATTAGGAACCCTGAAGTTTCATCCTGGCTGCAGGGGCTGTGGGGCTCCCCTCACCTCTGGTCAGGTTCTTCCCGGAGACGCCGAGGCCGACAGTGGTGGCGGGTGGGCTCCAGCCCCGGCTCCCAGAGGAAAGGAGACAAGGCTTGCAGGTCCCGGTTCCGCCCAGCCCATGCAGCCGGAGCTGGGGAGACTTTATTCATTCGGTGGGAGGGTGAGAACAGGAATGAGACAAAGCGTAAAAGTGGATGGGGAGGCGCAATACTGATATGAGAAGAGGAAGGACAAAACTAGTACAACACGCAGAGCAACACAAACTCAAGGGAAAAGGTCGGCCGCCATCTCCGGACCTGGGCCACGCACACCCGGTTTCCTCTCGTCAGATCTGATGGAAGAGTGCAACTGGGGCACTGGAGCACCAAGACGGGTGAGAAGGTCAATACTGACGGGCCTGCAGCTAGCACCACGGCGGCCCGGCTGGCCTGGGCAGCCCTCCTCGCTCCAGGCCCACACTCCTCCCCACACTCCTTGGAGGACCTCCCTGTTTCTCACTGGGATCGAGGGAAGTGGGGCTGTGAATACCACGGAGCTGACCACGCAATCAATAGGCCGGCCCAGCTCTCACCTCCCTGCGCTCTGGGGCCAGAGGGTGGGCCGGGGATGCCCTGTGGCTAAGCCAGAAAACCACCCAGACAAGAGGCCCAGGTGCACACAGGCCTCTGGGAAGGCTACTGACCTGAATCAGACCCATCCCAGAGCCAGGAAGTCAGGTCCCAGCTGGGAGGGGTGGGGTGTGAGATGACAGGGCCAAAAGCAGACACGGCTCCTCTGGGCTCTGATCCTCAGCTCCCTGGCCCTAGGCTTCACCACTGTACCGGGGCTGGGGCTACTGCGCTCCCCACTTAGCCAGGCCTGGGAAGGATGGGGTGGCTGGTATGATGGGTGAGGGTGACTATGTGTTGAGGCCATGGGAGGGAGAGGACTGGCAGTTAGGGGGTGGGTAGGCTCTCTCAACCCAGTTTCCTGGCACCAAGCACAAGGAGCCAGGCTTGGGGAGCAATCACCCCCCACCCCACCTGACCCACCTTCATCCAGCAGCTCTTTCTGACCTCACCTTGACCGCTCAGCCAGCAGCCCACACCCCAGGGGCAGAGGAGCCCACACTGAGAGCTGGAAGGCAGTCCTGAGTCAGGGGGAGCCAGGCTGCTGGTCCTCACAGGAAGTGAGATGAGGTGATACTGAGGATGGTGACTAAGGCCTCAAAGTCCCTGCCTCTGCCTCCCCAGAAACTGCAGCCAGGCCAGCCCCAGGAAGCAGAGCCTGTGTAAACATGCCCAGAGGGGTTGCTACATATGAGAAAGTTAAAAATAAATTAAAAGCACCACTGTATCCCTGGTGGTCTCCACAGGCCCCAGGTCTCAGCCAGGAGGGGGCGTGCTGGGGATTGTCAGCTAGAATGATCAGACAGCAGTTGGGGTAGGGACTTCATTCTGCTTCCTTCTTCCCAGAGGGCTCTGTAGTGGAACCTGTGGGTTGGAGCATCCTTCTAGGCTTCTGTGCTGGAAGCAGCTTCCCTGTTTTCCTGACCCAAGCTTCCAGCTCCCAGCTCCCTCTCGTGTGTCTCAAGCCCTGTGGTCCACCGGGGCAGGTGGGGCCACTTCTCTGCTGAGTGGCCTGCACGAGGCACTCACACCCAGACCTGGAAATGGCCTCGTTTTCAGCCTCATGCCTCCCGAGTGAGCCATCTCCGTCTCAGGTGAATGTGGCGACATTAGGACCACCACCCCACTCCCTGAGAGCTGGGATGGGACGGTGAGCCAGGGGTCACAGTGGCCCTCGACTTGCTCTGGCTGAGGTTAAGTACCTTGCCAGGGACCAGTGATCCACGAGGAACCCCAGGGACTGACCAGCTGGCCTCCCTGCTGGGCCTGGCTCTGGGCTAAGAGCTGCTGGTTTGAAGAGCTGCCAGCCCCTGGTGCCACTCCTGATGGATGCTCCCATTAGCAAAGAAGACCTGTCTCCCTCCCTCCTACTTTCTTTGCTTCCGGAGCAGGTTGAGAACTGCACTCCCGCTACTCCCCTCCACCCCCTCTGGTGACACAGCAGCCATGGAGTCTCTGGTGAGTGACTGGTCTGCAGGGAGAGTGAGGAACATGGGACGCTGCCCACTCCGGAGCCTCAGCAGCGAGGCCCCTGCCCTGGCCTGGCCAGCCCTGGGAAACCTAGGACTTTCACATTTCCCTCCTGTAAGCACATCCGTGCACTCCTTCCCAGCACAAGCTCTCCACTTCAGAGATTACAACTAGGCATTCTCCTTCATGTTGGCTTTTAAAATTCCCCGAACTGTTTGCCAACATTTAAAAATCAGAATATTTCACATAAAAATTCAGAGTTCTGGCCTCTGAAAATCTCAGAAAATCTGGCAATGCAGGGCCTGCACTCTGAGAACAACTGAGCAGCAGTGGCTGCTTTAATGAGGCCTATGCCCTCTTTAGTTTGCCACAGTCCCCACCCAGCCCTGCAGTCCTCCTTTTCATCACCTGCCTGGCCCTGTGAGGTTATCTGAGTTTACAACTCTAGTTCTGGTCCTCCCTTTTCCAGGCTCCAAGCCCCGCTGTAGCCTTATGACAGCTGCCCTTGGCTGAATCAGAGCCTCTCAGTTAAAAGTAACCTTAATGGTCCTCCCATCCAGCTACCCTTTCATAACCTGAATCCTCTCAACCGCTTTCTGACAAGTAGCCATCTAGTCATTGCCTAAATCCCTCCAGCAATAGGGAACTGACTGCTCCCCAAGGCAGCCTGACTCTAAATTCTCCCCCAAATCCTTTTCTCACTTACACCCCCCAGTTCTCAGACTCTGCCCCTCCTCAGGGGCCACAATGCACCCTTGCCCTCCACCTCCTGGTTGCTTAAAACTCTAGAACCTTCCCCCGACCCTACCAACCTCTTTCTACTACCTCTCACCTGCCCGCCAGTTCTCTCAGGCCAGATGGGAGGGCTGTGCAAACTCCGGCTGTTCAGGTTCTTCCCTGACAACAGGCCTGATCATCACTGGGACCCCCAACCCTAAACAGGCTGCTAGATGAGGGGAGGTGGACCTGAGGCACAAGCATTCTGACCAGGTCTTCATTTCCGCAACAAGGGCTGAGGTAATGGAAGGGGGGAGGAAAGGGGACAGACCCAAGCCTGAGTGTACCACCCTGTCCCCAGCCACAGCTCCTGGGCCCGCCAGCTCTGTTCAGTCCCCACAATCACGCTGAACCCAGTGCAAATCTGTTCCCTCAGCACTGCCCAGCCCTCTGCAGGGAGCCCAGCTTCAGCAAGAGGCAGATCTGGGCTGAGCAAGAGGGGGTAGGGGCTCGGGAACTCTTCCCCCAGTGGGTCTCTCCTGGGCTCTCCCTCAGCCCCCCAGCAGGGGGCGTGCCAGTGGTCAGTGTCAGTCCTCAGAGCACCATCTGTCTATGGGGCTGCAAGGTCACGAAGGCTCTCCTGGGCCGTGGACTCGCGCCCTTGGGGAGATGTCACCTGTGTCAAGCTCCTGAGATGGGCCACAGACCTCTCCCAGGATGCTTCCTACCCTGCTTCCTTTTCCCTGTGTCAAGATGCTGCCAGGGCAGGCGGGCGTGGAGAAACACCTCCACCCTCTGCCGTCCCGCCACAGGCCTTGTGGGCTGGGAGATTTCCCATACGTGGGATGGACCCACTTCCCAGAGTCGCCAGGGGCAGGGGAACCAGCAGGGCCAGCACCCCTGCCTCACTCAGCCGCATGGCAGTTAGTTCTCCCAAACACAGGCCTGCCAGCCAGTGGCAGGTCCATCACATTTTTCATTTTTCCCAAATACCGTAAGCTGTAGTTGTCAAGTTAAAAACTCCAAATAGAACACTGCCTCTCGCCCAAAGTTAGGAGCTTGGCCCCGTGGGAGGGGCAGCAGCCTTGGTGGCTGAGCTGGAACACACTCGTCCTGCCGCTGCTCACCTGCCCCATCACCAGCCCTGCCTTCCCCAGGAGCCAGGCTGGTTCTGGCAGGCGATCCTGGCCCCCCGGAGTGTGCAAGGCCGGGTGCTGCCACCCGCTTCACACCCGGATCTGGTACCCATTGAGGTCTGGCATGGCTTTGGGCTCGGAAGGCTTCTTCTCACCCGAAGGCCTGCAGGGAGGAGAGAGCAGAGGAAGGAGAAGGGTGAGTGGTCCATCAGGGATGTGGGGGAGGGGGGAGCAAGTGGAGGTGCCCCTGGGACCTCCCTGCTCCATTCTTCATGGTGCCCAAATGCAGCAGCAGAGTCCGCGTGGGAGTTGCTTCTGGAATCCCGGGCGACCGGTGCTGTCCAGAGTGTGGTCCCTGAGATCCCTTACACGCTGCTGGCCTTTGCTGGAGGTCAGCTAATCCGGCCACAGTTGGCTATAAGAGCTTCATGTGTAAACCTCTGTGCGGGGACCCAGTTCTTTAGATGGAAGTGAAAGATGCTGAATATCGGGAGCCTGCTTGGTGCCCCTAAATCCTACCAGACAGGTGGCTCCTGAATGACAAGGGTATTGAAAGCAAGAACCAGTCTGACAGGTAGGAGACAAATCAGAGGTGGTGGCCTGGCATTTTACTGGGATATTTCTGCCATCTAGAGCAGTGATGGTGAACCTTTTGAGCTCAGCGTGTCAGCATTTTGAAAAACCCTAACTTAACTCTGGTGCCGTGTCACATATAGAAATTTTTTGATATCTGCAACCATAGTAAAACAAAGATTTATATTTTTGATATTTATTTTATATATTTAAATGCCATTTAACAAAGAAAAATCAACCAAAAAAATGAGTTCGCGTGTCACCTCTGACACGCGTGTCATAGGTTCGCCATCACTGATCTAGAGAGAGGTAAAAACCACAGACTCGCAGGGGCAAAGGTTATGTCCAAAGCTGCTGCTGTCTGGTGTTCACACCTTTCCCAGCAATATTCTGGGAGAACCTCTGTCTGGTAGGGCCCATCCCTCCTCTTCTCCCTCCCACAGACGCTGGCCTCAGACCTCTCGCCAGGGGCCAGGGTGACCAGTGGGCTAGTGAGTGCTGCTTTCTCTGGGGAAATGGGACTGCATCGCTTCTGGGAGGTGTCAACACATAAACACACACACCCACCACCTCAAATCCTCTCTCTTCAGCGAGGGCGAAAGAGAACAGTGGGAATGAGAAAAGTGGGGTGAAAAGAAATGGGATCCAGAAGATGAGAGGAAAGGAGAGAGCCTTTTTCCGGCCCCCATCACTCACCGCCTTTCGCTGCGGCTGTTCCTGCGGAGGGGGCTGGACTGGCCCCGCTGTGGGGACGACACATCCTTCTTCCGGTCCTTGGTCGGGGAGGGAGGGCCGGTCCCTTTGCCAATCTTGATGGGGAGGAAGCAACACTTGTTCCAGGGCTGCCGCAGAGCCTGGCCTGGCCTGCTGTGGGAGCCACATGCCCCGAGGCTGCACTGGGTGGACCCTGGAAGCTCAAGCCACCACTCTGCCCAGTCTCCCCAAACCTGTTCTCTGGGCACTAAAGCTGCCAGGGCAGGGGGTCCTTAGCAGGCTGCTCAATCCCAGTTACCCCTAAGATAGTGTGGATGTGGGGGGATGTCACTGAGCTTTCGTGGTAAGAGACCCCCGAGAAAAGGGCCATTTACTCATGCCAGGCAGACATAAATGGGGAAGCAGCCCATGTCTGAGCTTTGGGCTGGGATCCTACCAGCCCCAAGGGTGACACTGGTTATCTCTAGCTAATCAGAAGCTCAGACTGGTAGCTATTAAGAAACAATTGAGGAAAGCACATGAATTATCCTTTATGCAGTACAATCAGCTGTATCTGAATTCTGAAGACATGGGGTACACTGTGGGGGTGCTGGAGAGAGGCAAATACTATGGGGAGTCCTCAGGAGCGAACAGACTGAACATCACAGCGCTAAAGACTAGGTAACCACTGGTTTCAACTCAGGTCCAAACTGCTCCCTTGAAGGTGTGAAGAACTCCAGCAGCAGGAGCCAGGGAGCTGGGCAACCAGCGCTACAGAGGGAGGCGGCCCAGGGCAGCAGAAGCCGCAGGCTGGCTGCCGCCTGCTCCTGCCCTGGGGGAAGGTCTGTCACCCATAAGGTCATGGCCTCGGGCTGGCAGGGCAGGCTGTGGGGAGCATCCGTGGATATGAAAGTACTGAGGTCATGGTTTTGGCACCAGGCTGCTGGGAAGGGCAGATCACAGCACAGCAGTGACTGAGCAATGGGGAGGGGCTGAACCCCAGGAAGGGCCTGGCAGGCCCCAGGGGAGGCACCCTCAGTCCAGGGGGACCGAGGGAGAGGCCACAATTCTGTCCACTGTCAAGCTCAGGGGCAAACTCCGCAGCAGCTCAGCCCCCCTACTCAGGGGGCAGCAGCCCCTCCCACTCCTGCTCAGTGTCACAGCACAGCAGTGACTGAGCAATGGGGAGGGGCTGAACCCCAGGAAGGGCCTGGCAGGCCCCAGGGGAGGCACCCTCAGTCCAGGGGGACCGAGGGAGAGGCCACAATTCTGTCCACTGTCAAGCTCAGGGGCAAACTCCGCAGCAGCTCAGCCCCCCTACTCAGGGGGCAGCAGCCCCTCCCACTCCTGCTCAGTGGTGCTTCTGACTTCCTCCTAGTCCTTTTCTGGAGGGCGGGTGTGTGAGAGGGGTCAAGAATCAGAATGGCTCGGTGGTTGAGTTCGAACTATAACCAGGAGGTCACGGTTCAATTCCCGGTCAGGGCACATGCCCGGGTTGAGGGCTCAATCCCCAGTAGGGAGCATGCAGGAGGCAGCTAATCAATGATTCTCGCTCATCATTGATACTTCTCTGTCCCTCTCCATTCCTCTCTGAAATCAATAAAAATATATATTTTTTAAAATGTAGGGGGGAAAAAAGAGGATGCACAGGGGTGATGGAGGCCACTTGTACCCAACCCACCAGTCCCTCCAGACAGGCCCTGACTTCCCACCAGTGGATCTTTACTCAGAGATCTTTATCCTCCTCCTGGAGTGTACCCCC
>NW_005354673.1:5030487-5044513 GCF_000412655.1 Myotis brandtii
CTGCCTCTCCCCAAACCCAGCTCACTGCCGCCTCCTTCTGGAGCCTTCCCTGGCCTGCCCGCATGAGGGACTGTCTCAACAATCAATAGTGACCTCTGAGCTGAGCGAAGACACTGTTGAAACTTCCCACCCACCAGCTCCTCCCACCTCCGCTGGGGTGGCAGCGGGGTGGGTGAGGGGTGATGGCATTCCCTGGAGGAGTGTCCCTCTAGGCAGCTGCGGCCCCTGTATCTCCAACCCGGGGAAGAGGGCCTTTTGCGCGCGGGCAGGGCGGGCGCCACACTGACCTTGAGCCGCATGTCGCGGGCGTGCCGCTCCAGCTCCTTGCGCAAGTCCTCGCGGCCCAGCCTGTCCACGTCCAGCACCGAGTGCTTCCACTCGATCTGCTCCACGCTGTGCGGGTCGTGGGACACGCACTGGCCCAGCTTCACCTTCTTCAGCACGTGCCAGCAGCGGCCGTAGGCGGCCTCGTAGTCCAGCACGAGGTCGCTGAGCGTGCGGAAGGCGGGGGGCTTGTACATCAGGTCCTCGCGCCGGCTCATGCCCAGGGCCCCGTAGCGGCCCCCGAAGTTCACCCCCAGCACAATGTGGCGGAAGTAGTTCCCTGAGAAGTAGCTCTTGAAGCTGATGGGGAAGCGTTCCAGGGTGGGCATGCTGTTGGTGAGGTAACTGGCCATGTCAGCTCAGCTAAGGAACCGGCCAGTGAGGCGCAGGGCCAACATGTGGGGGCAGGACTGGGGCTGCATGCCCCCCACCCCAGGGGCGGTCTGGGTGAGCCTCCCCCCGCCCCTTCCTGACACCATGCCTTGCTCACCTCCACATCCTGTTGTCCAGCCTTGCGCCTGGCCTACAGTAGGTGCTCACTAAACTGAATCTCTAAGGGGCAGGGCTCTCATTGACTAGTGGCTGCTGCTATGATGTCAAGCACCGTTCACAGAATAACAGCTAATAGCGAGTCCTTCACTCCAAACCTCAGGGCTCTCTAATGAGTCTGGGCACATGGGATTTATCATATTGTTCTATGTTCACACCAGCTTAAATTTGTCTATAATAAAAGAAAACAACAAAAAAGGGCAAGGCTCCTGCATGAACCAATCAGGTCAGAGAACTGGCCATATGCACCTGCCTCCCCACCCTGCCCTAACTGGAGGCTTATCTGCCCACCGTGGGGCCCCAGCCATAGGTCCCAGCTCTGGCCTTTGGGAGGAATGACTGAGAACCCCTATTTGCTTTCCTTTATAAAGGCAGGAAGTTCCGTTCCAAAGATCCCACCCATCAACCTCACAAATCACCATACCCTGGAAATGCCAACATGCTGGCATTCAGCCTGCTTTCCCAGGCTGTTTGGTCCTTGGAAATGGCACAGTAGCCTCTGCGAGACAATGTGCCCTGATCTAGGGGTCAGAGGACAGGGTCACAGTACCCATGTGACTCAAAAGAGAGCTTCCCAGGAAGCCTGAGAAGTGAGCCACTGAGGCATGGGGGGACCGAGACCCCTCAAGCCCCTTCACTTTGGAGCCCAGTTCATGAGTGCTAGGCGAGCGAGCGGGGAGGGCCTGGAGCCCATGCAGGCCTCCCCTTCCAGAGTGTGCCCGCCCCCTCCCAGGGCTGAGGAAGGATACATTCCCAGGATCACGGCTTCCAGGCATTTGATTGGCAGAGCCTCTTTGGTCATTTCCTTGGCCAGGTCCATCAGCCTGGGGGCAGGGAGGCAGAGCCATGAGGACAGAGCCTCTAGCCCTTCCCGTGGGGGAGTGTCAGGAGGGGGCAGGGGACCAGAAGTGCTAGAACAGAGACATTCTCCCATCCAAGCTGCCTCAGCTCAGGCCCAGCACCTCCCTTCCCTCCCCCAGGTCCACCCTGAGCCAGAGAGGGTATAAGAAGAGGCAGCCAACTAAGATAAGGAAGGAGGTCCCTTCCCTTCCCTCCTTTCACTTCCTCCTCCCACCCCAGGCTCCTGACCTCTGGGGGCGGGAACATGAATGGAGCACGTAGTCACAGGCACTCTTTGACAGCCACTGGAAGGTGGGGGTGGGGGGTGGGGGAGGCCTTCTGCAGTGGGGTGTGGGGCCAGTGGGAAAGCGTGCCATGGATGCTGGGAACCTTGGCATTGATCCTGTCCCTTCTGGAGCACAGTGGACGCTCCTGACCCAACCCTGGTGTCTCCAAAGAGCTTGTAATTGATTGCAACTGCTCCCCCACGGCTGGCCAGCTGCCCGGGTCCTGGACATGCATCTCAGGCGGGTAGCCTGGTGACTCCCCAGCCTGTCCTGAACTTGGAATTCAGGCCATTTAAGACAGCCTGTTCCTGAGGCCTGGCTCCTCCTTCCGCCCTGAATGCTGCCTCCAGGTCTAAGAATGCAGCCTGGCCGCTGGCGTTTTCGCCCAGGCCGGTGCTGGACTCCTCCACCCACTGAGGCTGGAGCTAGGCCCGTCACTCCGCAGTCACAGGACAAGAGCAAAGCTTTTAGGGTGAGGGAGGCTGGATTCCACTGGGGGTCATTAAGGAATTTAGCTAATAAGCCACTTAAAGCATTCTTCACTGGAAAGCGAACATGGACAAGCTATGGGTGGAACAAGATGTAAAATCCACATTAATTTTTAAAACAGGTTTTTAAGCCCATGGACAGCTTTGGGTGGAGCTCCAGGCCCCTCAGGCCCAGTGAGGAAGTGGCACTCACTCCTCTCTCCTCTGTCTGGGGCTTCCACAGGGCCAAGCCAGCCAGGGGTCTACACACTGGGTGGTGGGTTAGGAAGTGAGAGATGAGGAGGGGTCCCTGTTGCTCAGACATGGGGCCTTGTACTAAATGACCAGAAGAGTCCAATGAGGCAAATGGGGTGACCACAGGTTCCCTGCAATGGGGGGAGCTCTCTCCTGCTAGGCTCACCTCATTAAAAAGAAAACAATAAGGCTTATACACAGGCTACTACCTGGGGCCACCCTCTGTCATTCCCAAGGCAAGCAGGGGGGCTGCCCATCGCCCCCAGCTCAGCATGGGAGCCCGGTGTTCATCTCGGCCCCAGTTCCTCTTCGTGGCATCCTGGGACCCTTGCGGTGTGCGGTGAAGGAGATGGGGCGGTGCAGGGGGACACACCCCTGCGGCCTGCTCCCTGGGAAAGGCCCTGCCTGCCTCACAAGCTTCCACCCAAGGCCCCTGAGGTGCTCCAACCCACCGAGGAGCACTGTCCGCCGTGGCGCGGAGGGACAGCACGCGCCCACACTTACCCTGTGAGGGGTCTGCTCTTCTTGATTTCAAAGAACTGGGTCCCTGTGTGATTGTACCTGCGGCGCTGGTTAAGGGCTTCCCAGCTTGGTCTGGCAGAAGCATGTCCCACCTCCCCACCCATCCGTCAGACCCTGGGGCCCAGCACTTCCAGGGGTGCAGGCTGGGTCAGGACCCCATAAAGTATTTCTTGAGAGGAACCTGGGGGGCGCTGATCATCTGGAGGGGAGAGAAGGGCACAGCACATGTGCCCCTCCTTCCCCACACGGCCCCTCTCTGTCCTCTCTCCTCTGTGGTTTCCACCTTGCTCTCCTGTGGCCTCTCCTCCCGGGAAGGGAGCCGTGGAGCAGGCAGCCAGGCCAGCCAGGGCTGGGAAAGTGGCTGGGCTTAGACAGCCGGGGAGCAGCATGAACCTACAAGAAAAGGCTGGTGTGTGTGTGGGGGCGGGGGGGGAGGTTTGACTCAAAAGAGAGCTTCCCAGGAAGCCTGAGAAGTGAGCCACTGAGGCATGGGGGGACCGAGACCCCTCAAGCCCCTTCACTTTGGAGCCCAGTTCATGAGTGCTAGGCGAGCGAGCGGGGAGGGCCTGGAGCCCATGCAGGCCTCCCCTTCCAGAGTGTGCCCGCCCCCTCCCAGGGCTGAGGAAGGATACATTCCCAGGATCACGGCTTCCAGGCATTTGATTGGCAGAGCCTCTTTGGTCATTTCCTTGGCCAGGTCCATCAGCCTGGGGGCAGGGAGGCAGAGCCATGAGGACAGAGCCTCTAGCCCTTCCCGTGGGGGAGTGTCAGGAGGGGGCAGGGGACCAGAAGTGCTAGAACAGAGACATTCTCCCATCCAAGCTGCCTCAGCTCAGGCCCAGCACCTCCCTTCCCTCCCCCAGGTCCACCCTGAGCCAGAGAGGGTATAAGAAGAGGCAGCCAACTAAGATAAGGAAGGAGGTCCCTTCCCTTCCCTCCTTTCACTTCCTCCTCCCACCCCAGGCTCCTGACCTCTGGGGGCGGGAACATGAATGGAGCACGTAGTCACAGGCACTCTTTGACAGCCACTGGAAGGTGGGGGTGGGGGGTGGGGGAGGCCTTCTGCAGTGGGGTGTGGGGCCAGTGGGAAAGCGTGCCATGGATGCTGGGAACCTTGGCATTGATCCTGTCCCTTCTGGAGCACAGTGGACGCTCCTGACCCAACCCTGGTGTCTCCAAAGAGCTTGTAATTGATTGCAACTGCTCCCCCACGGCTGGCCAGCTGCCCGGGTCCTGGACATGCATCTCAGGCGGGTAGCCTGGTGACTCCCCAGCCTGTCCTGAACTTGGAATTCAGGCCATTTAAGACAGCCTGTTCCTGAGGCCTGGCTCCTCCTTCCGCCCTGAATGCTGCCTCCAGGTCTAAGAATGCAGCCTGGCCGCTGGCGTTTTCGCCCAGGCCGGTGCTGGACTCCTCCACCCACTGAGGCTGGAGCTAGGCCCGTCACTCCGCAGTCACAGGACAAGAGCAAAGCTTTTAGGGTGAGGGAGGCTGGATTCCACTGGGGGTCATTAAGGAATTTAGCTAATAAGCCACTTAAAGCATTCTTCACTGGAAAGCGAACATGGACAAGCTATGGGTGGAACAAGATGTAAAATCCACATTAATTTTTAAAACAGGTTTTTAAGCCCATGGACAGCTTTGGGTGGAGCTCCAGGCCCCTCAGGCCCAGTGAGGAAGTGGCACTCACTCCTCTCTCCTCTGTCTGGGGCTTCCACAGGGCCAAGCCAGCCAGGGGTCTACACACTGGGTGGTGGGTTAGGAAGTGAGAGATGAGGAGGGGTCCCTGTTGCTCAGACATGGGGCCTTGTACTAAATGACCAGAAGAGTCCAATGAGGCAAATGGGGTGACCACAGGTTCCCTGCAATGGGGGGAGCTCTCTCCTGCTAGGCTCACCTCATTAAAAAGAAAACAATAAGGCTTATACACAGGCTACTACCTGGGGCCACCCTCTGTCATTCCCAAGGCAAGCAGGGGGGCTGCCCATCGCCCCCAGCTCAGCATGGGAGCCCGGTGTTCATCTCGGCCCCAGTTCCTCTTCGTGGCATCCTGGGACCCTTGCGGTGTGCGGTGAAGGAGATGGGGCGGTGCAGGGGGACACACCCCTGCGGCCTGCTCCCTGGGAAAGGCCCTGCCTGCCTCACAAGCTTCCACCCAAGGCCCCCGAGGTGCTCCAACCCGCCGAGGAGCACTGTCCGCCGTGGCGCGGAGGGACAGCACGCGCCCACACTTACCCTGTGAGGGGTCTGCTCTTCTTGATTTCAAAGAACTGGGTCCCTGTGTGATTGTACCTGCGGCGCTGGTTAAGGGCTTCCCAGCTTGGTCTGGCAGAAGCATGTCCCACCTCCCCACCCATCCGTCAGACCCTGGGGCCCAGCACTTCCAGGGGTGCAGGCTGGGTCAGGACCCCATAAAGTATTTCTTGAGAGGGAACCTGGGGGCGCTGATCATCTGGAGGGGAGAGAAGGGCACAGCACATGTGCCCCTCCTTCCCCACACGGCCCCTCTCTGTCCTCTCTCCTCTGTGGTTTCCACCTTGCTCTCCTGTGGCCTCTCCTCCCGGGAAGGGAGCCGTGGAGCAGGCAGCCAGGCCAGCCAGGGCTGGGAAAGTGGCTGGGCTTAGACAGCCGGGAAACAGCATGAACCTACAGGAAGGGGGGGGGGGGGGGGGGGGGGGGGGGGGGGGGTGGTGGGGGGTGGTCCAGCGTGGCTACATTGCTGGGTGCTGCTCCTGGGCCATCCTCCTGTTTCAAGGCCGGAATTGCCCCACTGACAAAGGAAGAGCTGGATCCGATTCTCAGTAACCAGCCTGGCTTTCTCCTGCTTAGGGCCCGGCCCTTCCATTTCTGCCTTCCCTGCAGCCAGAGGCGCTGGGGGAGAGAACCCAGGGCATACAGGGCAGAGAGCAAGAGGGGCCCAGAGCAGAGAACCCGTGGGGTCTGGGCTCGGGGTCCAGCTCGTCATTGCTGGGCAACTGGCCCCCTACCAGGGAAGAAAGAGGCAAAGAACTGGGAGAACATGCCAAGATGTGGATGTCACCTCCTGGAGCATAAAATCCTTTTCCTCTTCTACCTGTCCCCCCACCCCTGATCCCACTGCCTTTAAAACTACTCGTCTTTAAAGTGCCCCTCCCTCCTTCTGCTGGGCTGGATGGACAGCAGAGGAGGTCTGGGCTAGTGGACCTAGACGGGGCCACGGCCAGCAGGTAGTGCAGGAGACATTTGCCCCATCACACGGAGGAGGAAGAGGGTGGCCAGAGTGGGTCTGGGACTCATCACAGTCCCTGGGCTTGCTTGCAAGGGCTGGGCTTGCCCAACTCCAGGGGCTTGAGATGCCCTGTGAGCTGCGGCCTGGGCTATGGCCTGACGCTGCTCTGCGGATACCTCTCCAGCCCAGTCTGCAAACAAGCCCAGCTCAGCCTCTGGACCAGCAGGCCAGCGGGACGGCGGTCGCCCCTGCACTGGGAGGATACTGCAGCTCCCTGATGTACCGCTGCACGGCTTCCAGGCGCTCAGGGACCGGCGTGGAGGGCGGGAACGTAGGCACAGTCGGTATGGGAATCTGGGGACAGAGAAAGAGCCCTGGTCACAGAGGAAGGCTCCCCAAAGCTTCCAGCTCCCGGAAACCCAGACTGTCCCCCAGAGAAGCCAATGCCGAGGGGGGCCTCCATGCTTCCCTCCTACCCTGAGCCTCTCTCCTTGGCAACCCTTTATGGAGGCTCCGGCCAGACCTCCCCCGTGGCCGTTCCTCTCCCTCCGGG
Source organism: Myotis brandtii (assembly GCF_000412655.1). NCBI lineage: Eukaryota > Metazoa > Chordata > Mammalia > Chiroptera > Vespertilionidae > Myotis > Myotis brandtii. Next base: position 5,037,494 of record NW_005354673.1, read on the forward strand.
CACTTAATAGCATTCCTCATGTGGAGCTTCTGTTGATGCTCCGATTTTGTTTTCTTTAATAATTTTAGAAAAACACAGGTTGACTCACCGTTTTGGATTTTTTTTTTATAGTCATCGACTCTAAGGCTTAACAAGAATGTCAATATTGCGGTGAAGTTCATTTGGATGTGGGGCTCATTCTGGTTCAAGTGCTGGATCAAAGCCGGTTTACCTGGTGTCCCATCCCCTCAGGGCCTGCCCTGGGCTGGGGGAGCCCTCCAGCGAGGGATGAACACCCCCAACCCCCGGCAGAAGGTGCTACCCACCCCTGTCACGGCACATTGACCAGGCCTCCAGCTGCTACCCGGACTGGACTGAGTCCGTGGTGGCAGGCAGAGGGACACGGGGCAACAGGGCTTGCTGTGGCTCTTCTTGCCATGGTCTAGCCACTTTGGAGGGGTTTCATGGAGGCACAGGAGCCCAGGTTCCCCTTCAAAACCTCCCCTCCTGCCGGCTCCACACCTGGCAGCAGCACGGTGACCAGGCCACCAGGCGGTCCTCCCACCAGGAGGGACTCTCCTGTGCGCAGCCCAGAAGGGGAGAGACAGGGGGGCGTCGGCAGGCGCCTCCTGATGGCTGGATACTGCAAGGCTGGGGCTGCGAGGAGGTAGGCCAGAGCTGCAGATCCCTGAGGCCGTCCCTTCAGCAACCAGGCAGTCTCCAGGGAAAGGGGCCACCATGCGGAGTGGGTCCTCGGAGCCCAAATCCTGGCAGTTTGGCTGCAACAAGTCAGCGAGGCCGAGGAGGCTGAGGAGCCCTGGCTGGGTCCTCTGAGGCCTCAGAACAGACTTCTTTGGGCAGAAGAACCAGGTTTCTAGGAGCAAGTCCCACTCTTCTGGGCTCCCCCTTGGCTACTGCCAGCTGTGGGGTGGCTGCGGCTTCCTCACATAGAGAGGCCACGCCCTCATGGCCCAGGTCCCCACCAGCTTCTCTTCAGAGAGCCAGCGGGCTGGGCTGTTGGGAGTCAGTCTGGCGGGCAGGGGTGTGTGAAGGGGAGGGGTGAAGCAGGGCTGGGGTGGGGGAGGCTCTCCCTGTAGTGAGGTGCTGAGCCCACAGGGCACAGCCTTTCAAATAGGGAAGTGACACACAATGGTCACTGCACCCCAGATGGCCAGGGGTCCCAGGACAGCCTGTGGTGGACACCTGCTCACTCCAAAGGGCCCGGATGCAGGAGGGAAGGCCTGCAGTGACAGCCCTGCATGAACTTCCTCTCCCCAGCTCCTGGGCCCCTCCTCCCAGGCTGGGCAGCCCCCAGGCTGACACCTCTGTCTGGAAGAAGCTGTTTCCCCTTTCACATCACACAGCTGCCTGAACCTGCGCCACTACTTACAGTTGCCAGGGGGGTGGGGGGCTCCCTCTTCCTGCCTGACCACCCTGTGCCAATGCTCCCCTGGGTCAGGATACGGGGTGCGGGTGGGAGAGGAATCACTTCACACTTTACTATACAGCATAGCACCCAGCCTCCTCAGGTGGAAGGTCCCTGAGAGGCCACCTACATGTCTCAAGTGAGGGCACCCGTGACTGCCAAGAGCTGTGGCTGCAGACTATAAGTGCACCCCCCTGAGATACTCCAACCAAGGAGGGAGCTGCAGCCCAAGGGTCCTGTACTCAGGCTCACCCAGGCCTGGGCCAGGAGTGGCAGCACCCAGGAAGACATCCGGGCCATCCAGACAGAGCACCAGGCACTGGCTGCTCCGGGAGAAGGAAATGACTCTGAATGAGCAAAGGACCTGGACTCCCAGCAGGGCCTCGGAGGCCACACCACTGAGGCTCGCTGCAGCCAGCTCCGTGACCCAGGCTGACTCAGGCAACCACTGCAGACAGCGCCACACCTTTCTTCCGAATGGTCACACCAGCATACGCTCACCCGCTCAGAAACAAGTGAGCACGTTTCTGTACGTCCAATCGACCAGGCCCACTTTGGGACTGGTAGCCTGGATCTGCCCCATACCCCTCCCCCTCTCAAATCAGGAGCCAGGAAATGCTTCTCACTGTTGAGGGTCGGGGTGCGGTGAGGGTGAGTGAGCTTGGCTTCCCAGATAACTCGTCCCCCACTGCCAAGGCCAAAGGTTAGCCTTGCTGCAGGAACCCCTAACGTCCTGAGCTCTGTTCAGTCACTCCCCCGGTGAAGACCATTTCAGTCCAGCACAATAGGGAGGCTCGGGGAGGGAGGACAGCTGAGTGTGTGGGCCAGAAGCAGGAGAAGCCTAGAGGTTGACAGCGTGGTTCCAGAACCGGACTGTCGCTGTCTAATCCCAGCCCTGCCATTCGCTGTCTGGCATTAAGCTCCCTAATGAGTCTGTGCCTCAGATGCCTCGTTTGTGAAAGGGTCACCATAATAAAACCATGGGCACCATAATAGAACCATGGGCACCATAATAAAACCATGGGCACCATAATAAAACCATGGGCACCAAAATAGAACCATGGGCACCATAATAGAACCATGACGCCAAATTAGGATGCTCATGTCAAGGCCTTAGAACAGGCTCAGGCACGCAGCAAAGCTCAGTTCCTGCTGACGGTCACCGTCACTCCAGCGTGTGCCAACCACTGGTCAGCACATGCTGGCTCAACGTCCAAACTTGTATTCTGTAGGAGCCCCGTGGCCAGAGCCACGTCAGCAGGGCTCCAGCAGCTGGCTCGGGGAGGAGTGGCCCCTGAGCTTTTAGAGGCGGTGGCAGCCTAGAACATCAAGGGGAGAGTCTTATGAAGGAGCACAAACTGTCCCTGGACCTGGGGTCCTTTTAGAGACAGCTGCCTTTTAACACACCGGTACCATCCTTGTAAAGGATGTTTCTCTGCAGCGCCTGTAGGGTGGCTGCACCCTCAGTCCTTGCTCCATTTGCTGGGTATGAGTGATGTGTTCACCTGTTTCACATGCTTTTACTTCATCAGTTCCTCCCGACACCCTCAGAAATAGATATTGCTATTACCCCCATTTTATAGCTGGGAAAACGGAGGCACAAGGAGCCTGCAGACCTTCCTCACAGAAGGCATCGTGGGAGAACCAGGATTTTAAGCTGGTGCTGCCTCTGGGAGCAGAGCTCTCTCTCTTGGTCACACTACACGGCAGGGATGGCAGGAATCCCAGACTCAACAACCTGCAGGGACCACACGGGTAACAAATGGGGCAGGCAGGCTGGGAGTGAGTGGCGGAGACTGTGGCCAAATGGGGGGAGGGGAAACCACTCCTCAGCTCCAGCTGCCACTGCCATTGTGACTGCAGAGTCTCTGTGCCCAGATCTTCTTCTGAAATGACGCCCGAAATCTGGATCTTTATGTGAAATCTCCCAATTTTAAATTTTAGCTCAAGGGTCTTCTAAAACATTGTGCTGTCCCAACAAAACATCCCTTGGGCCCACTATGGTGTGACCTCTGCAGAGAATGCCAGCTCCAAGGACATGACCAGTCAGGAGGGGAAAGTCCAGTGGTCAGCCCACTCGGCTGCTGGCACCGCGGGATCCAACCACTGATGCCTCCCAGACTCCGGGGCTGCTTTCTACTCTGGGCCAAGGCCAAGGAGGAATCCCACACAGACTTGGGTGGGTTTTCTATCTGCAACACTTTTTCCTGTGGTTTGAGGAGGGGAAGTTTTGGATTTTCCCAATCTTCTCACAAAATTCCCGTGACACTACCATACTCCTATTGGCCATGACACACACTCCCCCACCGACAGCAGCTTCAGTCTTTCATTGGTATCTTTCCTATACATGCAGGTTGAGGATGACATTATAGACCAGTCCCTGATAAACTCATTGATTTTTCTTCTTCTTTTTTTAGTCTCCAGAACCATTCACATTCTTAAGGTTGAGGATGATATTATAGACCAGTCCCTAATAAACTCATTGATTTTTCTTCTTTTTTTAGTCTCCAGAACCATTCACATTCTTTATAACATGGCTTAGACATAAGCAAGATGGCTGGAGAGCTGTCTGCTAAACACCAACTTGTTCATGTGGGAGAAGCGCATGGCTCTGGCCTCATTAGCTCATATGTTCTGAGTGATGAAGAACATGGAAAAGGAAATGAACACCCAATAACCAGTACTGGTTTGAGGCTTCAGTTTGGCAGATGTTTTAGTACAGCCTCTCATTTAATCTGTACCACAATCAACCCCAGGTGACAGATGAGAAAATGATGGCTCAGATAGGGTCAAGGGACCTGCTTAAGGTCAGATAGGTGAGCAATCTGGACCCAACGGTCATATCCTTTGACGCAATACTTTCTCTTCTAGGAATTTATCTCAAGGAGATAACCAGAGATGGATCCCCAAATTTACATTTTAAAATGTTTGTTTGCCAGTGTTCATTTTAAGAATACATTATAGAACAAAATGTCTATCCATAGTGGATTAGCTAAATAAACTCTGAGTTAGTAAGAGGACAACTGTGTAGCCCTTCAAAATCAACCCACATTTTATTTACCCAGGAAACATCAGGCAGTTGCTCAAACTCCGACCTCTGAATTCCCTTTTCCCAGAAGGCAATTCCTCATGGCTATACCAGTAACTTGGTAAGAACAAAACAGGACACTTGTCTCTGTCTAATCCACTTGGACTGCCACTCTGTCCAGCCCTTCCTTCTCACCTGAGCCATCAGGGCTAACCCCTGGGTTCTGACCTCTGTCCCAAGAGCTTTTCTTTGGGGATTTCAAGCCTCTGATTCTTTTTCTTGGCCACAGATGTTAGAGAGAAAAATCAGGCATGTGTTTCCACTGTACAGCACGCAAAGTCTCAAGCACCCTTTCACTGAGCAAACACATAAATGCCTGTCTGTGCCAGGCACACAGGAAACCTTGGAAAGACAAAGAGGAATGAGACACAGCCTCAGCCTTCATGGGTGACACAACTGAAGACAGCCGTCATGTAGGACTTCCAGCCGTGCACAGAAAATTTAACTTTACTCCTCTCCATAGGCCCTCTTTAAAAAATAAAAAAATGCTGAAGAAACTGCAAGGAGGCTATTTGTTGCTAGGGAGAGGAAACCGGGTGTTGCTATGTGATGTCATTACCTGGATGGACACTTAGCGTATTAGCCATATATATATATATATATATATTATTGCTTTCAGAGAGGAAGGGAGAGGGAGAGAGATAGAAACATCAATAATGAGAGAGAATCATTGATTGGCTGCCTCCTGCTCTGCCCCCACTGGGGATTGAGCCAGCAACTGGGCATGTGTCCTGACTGGGAATTGAACTGTGACCTCCTGGTTCATAGGTCAACACTCAACCACTGAGCCACTCCAGCTGGATCTTTTATTTTTCTTTTTTTTTAATTGCTTTGTATAGAGAGAAGAAGGAGAGGGAGAAAAACATTGACATGAGAGTGAAACATCAATCGGACGCCTCCTGCACAACCCCCACCAGGGATCAAGCCCACAACCCCAGTATATGCCCTGACTTGGAATCAACTGGCAACCTATTGGTGCATGGGATGACATCCAACCAAGCCACACCAGCCAGGGCACGACTAACTGTCCCCATCTAGTGTCCAGCAGAGTAGATCACCTGGAACCCGAAGGCCCAGTTCTACCACTTACTGGCTATGGGGCCCTGAGTGCCGACTTGAGTTTTCATATTTCCCATCTGGAAAATGGGCCTCAATCTGCACTTACTTCACGAGACTATTGGGGATTCAGTGAGATAACACATGAAAACGTTTTTTCAATATGTGAAGCCCTGTATCCTCCTTAGTCATTCATTCTCTCTCTGCCCACAGTTCTCTGGTTTAGCAAATAAGATGTCAGTCCACATTAGTGTACTTGTTAATCTGCTGCCCTGCCCGTAAAGCATGGGCATTTAAAAAAAGACAGAGGAGCTTTCCAGGAAATGGGGCTGGGGGCCTCACAGAACCACCTCAACTGCAGCCAGGAGAAAGTTCTGGAAGGCACAACCTGCCTGTATTTTTAATCTTGCCATGACAGCCCCCTACCCCACCAAGAAAAGTGTGGCTTTACTCTCTCAACCTCAAGGTCATGAAAACCCGGAACCCCCACTCTGCCCCCAACACACACAAACCCCTCACCTTGGGCAGGTCCATGGCCCCACGGATCCGCTGGGCCACCTTTTCTCCATCGGGGTGGATCTTGGCCACGTGCTTCCACATCCTTTCCCAGGTGGCCTCGTCCACAGGCAGTCCGCCCCGGTTGACATAGAAGGGGACACCTCCATCTCGCAGGTCCTCTTCCCCTTCCTCCTCTGGCTCATCGTCTCTCTGGGCGGATGCCCCTTCGCTGGTCTCTAAACGCCTGGCCCCAGGGGAGGCAGCAGAGGCAGCGGCGGGGGCAGCACCGCCCCCGATCACCTTCTTCCCTCCTGGCATCCCCAAATCCTTGACAGGGGCCGGAAGGACGTTTCGGAAGGCAGGGAAAAATTGGTGGCTCACAGGAGGCCTCCCACACACCGGCTGCAGAGATAACACATGGCCAAACAGAGTACAGGCGCCTTTAAGAAACCAGGGCGTGGCTCCGGTACAATAAAATACTACTCAATAAGAAAATAAAATAAAAAAATCAGTGCCTCAACATACAGTGGGGGACAGAAGGGTTAGCGGTCCGGGGTCATCTTTAGAGGCCTGGTGCTCTTTGAAAAAACGGGGTAAAGAGGGAACACCCCAACTTGGCAGCCTTCAGAAAGCACCCCATTTGACAGCGAAAACAATGACTGGCAGCAGTCTGGGCTTGCAGAGAGAACAGTCGCGGGGAAACTGAGGCCCGACAGCTCAGACCTGCGGCGGCCGAGAGGGCCAAGGCACGGATGCCCACGCTGACTGGGCCCCCCAGGCGCTAGTTTTGGAGAGAACAAAGTCCTCCGCAAATCATCGCACGCTCACACCTGCGCGCGCTCCTGGGCTGGGGGGTACCGAGGTGACTTCAGGCCGCATCAGCTCGGAGCCCGGACCCCCAAACCCCCGACCCGGGGCGGCGAGGGGGCGCGATTTCTTCACCGTGATCAGTCCGGGAGCCAAGACTCGCAGC
>NW_005354673.1:5045302-5072274 GCF_000412655.1 Myotis brandtii
CCCTGTCCCCCCCTTAAAGGGCCAGTGCGTTCCGCGGGTTCTGTGCCTCCTGCTCCAAGTTGCCTCTAGGACGGGGGTGAGCGTGGCTCCCCTCGGACCGCTCTCTCCCGGCGCCGCGAAGCTGGGGCGGAGCTGCGGAGGAAGTTTACAATATGCCAAACTATGCACACTCCGGGGCGACTCCGGGCTCGCAAGGTCCGCGGTCGGGAATTTCCTAAGCGGAGCACCTCGCAGGGACCCTCAGTTGGTGTAGAAGCCAGAGCATGGCCTGGAAGACCGGGGTTCTAGACCGGACTCAGCGTCTCTTTTCCTGCGGGACATCTAACAGGTCACTTCCCTCTGGCGGCCTCAGTTTCTCCGTCAGCCGAGGTCGTCACACTGGGCGAGCGTGGAGCCCTACTGGCGCGCGCGTTCCTAAAAGGTGGGGGATATCTGGGCTGAGGGTCACTCTCGGGAAGCGAAAGGGTTAAAATCACTGTTCCTCCCCAAGACCTGCCCCCCGGGAACGTGGTGCCCAGGGTTCGCCTTTAGCCCACCTCCCTGAACAGGGCTTTGGGTACTCCCTCCCCCCACTCCCCTCCAGGAAGCGAGCTGCGCCCTAGGGCCCTGGGACGCAACCCATGGGAAGGGTTAGGGATGAACCCAGAAGAAGGTGAAGTAGCGCCCATTTGTTGATTGGGCTCAGGAATGCAGAGACCCAATGCCCCCACTCCTTCCTCACAGCTGTAAGTCAGAAAAGGCACAGGCACTTCACTAAATTGAAGCAGCCAGACTGCTTTCAAACTCCTCCCTGCTCTCCCACCAGGAGTAAATGTGTATCAGAGGCTCCTGGGGCTCCTGGGGCTCTGCGATGGTGGCATTTCTCCCCACCCCCTCCTCTGATAAGCAGAAGTTTCCACACTTGGCCTGGGACAGGCAAGGCCTTGGAGAATCTGAGGTCCTCGGTGGTTCCCCATCTGTTTCTTAAAGTTGTTCCTGGTGTTCGAACTTCATAGGTCCAGGGAGCTCCAGAAGCAACCTCTTGCTGCCTCCAGGGTCAGAAATCAAGGGTGAGCAGCAAAGGGTCACAGGACTTCAAAAAACCTAGTTAAGGGGGGATCCTCTTTTAAAAACATTTTTAAAAAATTGATTTTAGAGAGGAATGGAGAAGGAGAGAGAGAGAGATAGAAACATCAATGATGAGAGAGAATTCCTGAACGCCCCCTACTGGGGGTCTAGCCCACAACCTGGACATGTGCCCTGACCAGGAACCAAACTGTGACCTCCTGGTTCATAGCATAGGTCCACGTCAACCCCTGGGCCACACCAACCAGGCAAGGCAGGGCGTCCTCTTAAGCTCACTGAAGCACGAAGACTCCAAGCGTGTAAAAACCACTAGGAACCACTGACTGCAACATGCTGATTGTATAGATGGGGAAACTGGGTCTCAGAGAGTGATGTTGCCTAGATCACACAACTAATCATTTGAACTGACATCTTAACTTCTTCAGACACTGGCTCTGTACTAGCCCTGGGGACACAGTGGTGAACAAGAGGGATATGGTCTTTGTCCTACTAGGGCTTATGGTCTGCTAGTGGAGGAGATGGTTAACCTGATTCCAATAAAGTGCTTTGACAGAGACTTAGTACATGAAGCTACAGGGAGTACTTGCCCAAGGCAACTCCCTGGTCAGATGGTTTGCTGGGGAAAGAGGAAATGAGTTGCATACAAGAATGGTTAAACATGATTCCAATAAAGTGCTTTGACAGAGACTTAGTACCGGGAGTACTTGCCCAGGGCAACTCCCTGGTCAGGTGGTTTGCTGGGGAAAGAGGAAATGAGTTGCATACAAGGCTAGTGTGGTCTAAGCTAGAAAGCTGTCTTCATAGAAATGGGAGTGGATAAGTGTCAGACAAGGTGAAACTGGGAAGGGATGTGTCTAACTCAATCTCATTTATGCCAAAAGCCCAGAGAAGACTAGTGCCTTGCCTGGTGTCACACAGCTTGTGAATTGAGTCCAGATACTAAGTACTGTTTCTCCTACCCTTATACCCAGAACAACACCTTTAACAGATACTTGGGTAACTCCTTGTTGGCTCAAAGCTCTTATGATCATTGCCTGTCTTCACAAGGACCCTGGAAGAAATTAGGAGAAGTTAATTCCCATCTTACAGGTGAAGAAATGATGCACAGGAAGCTAGGCAACTTAAGCACCTAGTTCAGGGGCTAGCACGTCAGAGCTGCTGGGTACAAGTGACTTTGACAATGACAGGGATGGTGATGCTAATGAGCCTAGCATCATCTGTCACGGTTGTTATCTTCAAGTCTGGACTGAGACTAATGTTCTGGGAACTCACACAGCGTCTCAGGGCATCAACATTGGTATTAATCTGCTCCAGCTCATTGTCTAGTCTTACAAGACTGAAGCTAGAATCAAGTTCCCAGGGAGGAGAGTCTGGTTGACTTAGCTTGGGTCCTGGGCCCACCCCTTTGGTTGAAGGAGGGCAAAGCAACTTCATAAGCTGCCCTCCAAAGACTACCCTCCAGTGGGGGCAAGGGGCTTTCTTAGATGCAAATGGGCACAGTTAGTAAAAGAGGGACATGGGGGCACACAGATAGAGATGTGTTTATAAAGGCAGACACTGTGTCGGCACTGTCCAACGGGGCAGCCAGAGTCATAGGTGGCTCCTTAACTTGAATCAACATGAAATAAAATGAAAATTTCAGTTCCTCACTCACACTGGCCACATTTCAAATACTCAAGGGCCACACACGGCTGTGGCTACTGTGTTGACAGCATAGATTATAGAACATTTCCATCATTGCAGGAATTTCTATCGGTCGGCACTGCTCTGGGATTCTTAGAGTTCAATTCTTTCTTCTCTTACCTCAGACACTGCGAAGGTGGAAATAGCAAAAGAGGTGAGTCAGAATCTGTATTCATTTATTTAGCACATATAATAAGTATACACTCTGAACCATACACTGTGGTAGGTGGAGGGATGTTGGAAAGCTCTGACCAGTGCCTCTCCCAGTAGAATCATCTTAAAAGTACTGCGAGTCAGAATCTGTATTCATTTATTTAGTACATATAATAAGTATACACTCTGAACCCTACACTGTGGTAGGCACCAAGGTGCCTGGGCGGGATGTTGGAGAGCTCTGTCCAGTGCCTCTCCCAGTAGAATCATCTTAAAAGTACTGATACCCGGGCCCCACCCAGCAGAGATTCTGCTGAGATTGGTTTGGGGTGGGGCTTGCACACCCATGGGTTGGAAAGCTCCCAGGTGATGCTAATATGTAGCCAGGCTTGAAAACCACCACAATCTGGTCGGACCAGTGAAGTGATTTGCCTCCGATAACCTGCAAATCCGAATCCATGTGGGCCTAACCTCTGCTTTGGGTTCTTATGACATAATTGGTGTTCTCCCTGGACTCGGCACCTGTGTGAATGGAGGCAAAATCCTTAGGGGAGAACACGTCTGTTCTTCCTTAATCCAAAGGGAATCCAATCCACTAAGAACAAAGGGCCAAAGGAACTGCTGGTTGAAATTGCTTCTTTCTCAAACGGTGTGTCTCAGGCCTGACACTGCACTCTCCAGCCCAGTGGGTGAAATGCCTATAAAAATATACCCTTTCTGCGCAGGCCAGGCACTTCACACACAGTTTTGTTTGAGCGCCACAGCACTCTTAGAAGATGAGGTTGGCTGACACCAGTTTGCAGATGAACACACCAGATTGTCAAAGGGTTAAGGACTCTGATTGCCCAAGTTGGCACAGCTGGCGCTTCTTTCTCAAACGGAGTGTCTCAGGCCTGACACTGCACTCTCCAGCCAAATGGGTGAAATGCCTATAAAAATAGTACCCTTTCTGCGCAGGCCAGGCAGTTCACACACAGTTTTGTTTAAGCGCCACAACACGCTTAGAAGACGAGGTTGGGTGACACCAGTTTGCAGATGAACACACCAGGATGCAGAGGGGTTAAGGACTCTGATTGCCCAAGTTGGCACAGCTGGGGTTCCAACTGCAGCATCTGTGTTCTTTCCTCTTCACCACCCTGTGCCTAGCCCTTAGCAGAGAGTGCAGGGCAGCTGGCAGGCAGCGGGGTTGTGCTCTGGATGGCATAGGAAAGAAAGCTCCATGAAGGTAAGTGTCAGGGGAAGCCCTGGAGAGATGTGACCCCGACACTGTGCTCAGTGATAACGCTGGGGGCCAGGAGGGAAGGGGGACTTGGGAGTCAGACAGGTGAGGGGTTTGGGAGCAGAGTTCTCCTTTTAGTTAATGGTTGTGCCTGGATTCCTTTTACCAAGGATTTGGGGGAAGCAGCTCACAGCAGTGTTGTGCCTGGAGAAGTTAGCTCTTAGACACCTAGCAATTACGGTGCATGCTCAGTATAAGCATTATCTATTCTTGGCTGGATTCCTGTGGGCTGGCAGGATGTCTGTGTCGCCATGTATCTTTGCAATCTGAGTCCCCACCTGATACTTCCTGGGCAGCCTGGCCTGGCCTGGGCAGGCTGAGAAGGGGCAGGACTCATTGTGTCCATTCCAGAGAACTTTAACAGTCAGGGAGCGATCTCTCGCCTGCCATTCTCAGGGGGCCACCTCGCACAGTAATAGGAGATCCAGCCTCGGAGAGCAGTAATGGAGTTGGAATGGATCAGGGCTTGTCTGTGTGACATTCAGCAGGTCTGTGTCCCTCCTATTAGGAAGCTGGCCTTTCCATTGACTGTTTTCTCCATGCCCAGTAGCAGGTGTATGGCTAGTGGTGGATTATCAAGTCGGTCAGTGAGAAATGGCCAGGCTGCTTTAGTGGCTCCCAGGCAGTGGCCAACGCTCTGGCAGGCCCAGAAGTAACCAAAAGGCACATCTCAACCTCCCTACTCACCAGAAGGGCCCGAGACATGGAGATAGGGAGAAAAAGAGGCTGTTGTGAGATGTCAGTTCATCCTGAGGACGAGATCAAAACCATTTAAAATTGCAGGACTATAGATCATGCAATGGGCTGGGCTTATTTCTCAAGCCCTGGCCTCCAGGGAAGACTTCACTTTAGTTCAACAACAACTTCCGAGTGCCTACTATGTGCAGGGCATAGCCTAAGATGCTGCAGATGCTGCAAAGATATGCAAGGCATTATGGCCTTCCGGGCTGCCTCTAGTGGTATGCCCCATAACTTATTGAGCACTCACCATGTGCCAGGTGTTCCATATAGATTATTTTTTGCAATCCTTACCATAACCTTGTAAATAGGGACTCTAATTTCCCTTTTTCAGATGAGGGAAAGGTCTCAGAGAAGCTAAATGACTCTTTCTGGGTCCTAGACAGTGAGGGGCTGAGCCAGGATTCAGAGCCTGCACCCTTTCTGCTGGGCCAGGAGGCCACCGGCTAACTGCAACACCTGCAGGGTCAGGCCAGTGCCCCAACACAGGCTCAGACAAGGTGTCTGAAGAGCGTTCAGGAGGTTGGGATTGTTGTAATCCAGGCAACAATGTTTGGCTTTAGGCACCGTCGCTATTCGGGGTCGCACGATGCTTTGGTGAGGGGGCCTGTCCTGTGCGCTGTAGGATGTTCAGCAGCATCCAGGGCCTCTACCCACTAGACGCCAGTAGTAAGTCCCCCTCTGGGAGAGTCACTCTCAATTGGGAACCACTGGTTTTAGGTGAGAAGCAGTCTTCCACCCGGGGAAGATCTCTAAGGATCTTAGAGACAAGACAAGGATTTTGGTAACTGAAGAAAGGAGGAAGGCATTCATTTGTTTCGTGTGTTTCCACTTGACAAAGAGCTTCCACTTAGAGTTTTCCCATCTGGTCTTTCCACTGGCGCAGAGGCTAGCTCATGTCCCTGTACAAGGTCAATGACAGCCCGGGGAGTTGCCACGGGATTGCGGTGCCTGCGGGGTGCTTCTCATGGGTTGCACGGTTCCTCTGTGACCAGCTTCTTCCTGGCCTCTTAGCTCAGCCTGCACTTGATACCTGTTTTCGTCCTCCCGGGTGCTTTTAGGGAATCTGCTTCATCATCAGCCGCCACCACCAAGTACAAACGCCCGCCCAGTACTTACTGCGGGAGTGGCTCTGTGTTAAGGGCTGTAGTTATGATCATCAACTCATTTAGTCCTCACAGCACCCCTAGAGGAAGGTGTTGTCACCCCCATTCTACTGGGGAAAAGGGGGCTGGAAGAAGGGAGGCAACACACCTGAGTTCACTCCTCTGCTAAGTGGTAGAGACAAGATTTGCTGAATCTCCTCTCTTAAGCAGTGTGCTCTGCTGTCTCCCAAGGGTGCCCTTCCCCCATTGTGCTGCCCACTGGGCTTTAGGTATCCCTGTGATGAGGCCCAGGAGAGCGATGGGCAGCAGCCCGCTGGCAGGGGTGTTAGGCTGTGGGAGTGAGGAGCGGCTACCATGGCCTGCCCATCCTATCAGTTGTGCGAGGAAGGGAAGACTTCCTGCTGGTCCTCCCTGGTGAAGGGCAGTTATGAGGCTGTGTGGCTGTCAGGGAGGGCTTCCTGTGAACAGGGCAGAGCTCCCAGTCAGGCTGCAGGACAAATGGGTGGCATGTGTGCTCCAGAGCAGCGCACAATGGGCTTGTTCGTTTGCATCTGCCAGCAACGGAATAACACTCTATTATTGCAAGAGGCAGAGAATAAATAAACACAACATTCAGAGCTGGGTGCTGAGATAGGCTTTTCTCTGTCCTCACTTCTCTCTGGGGTCGTGGCCCCTTTGGGACCAGTAGTTCTGAAGCTTGGGGGTTCTGGTTGCCACGGAGCCAGGCCAGCAGGTGCAAACAGGCCTGAACCCCCTCAAGGGTATCTTGACATTCATGTTCTGTCTGGCTCACAAAGAACCCTTGTTCCATCCTTTCACGCTGCAGGGAGAGACGGGGAGTGGGTGATGGGACAGCCGAGGTGTCTCTGGCGATGAGAGAGGGTGGCCTGGCTTGTTCTCTTCCGTCACAGACAGGCTGTGACAGAGACTGCATAGATCAGTGGTTCTCAACCTTGGCTGCACATCAGAATCACCTGGGAATCTTTTTAAAATCCTGATTTCTCAGCCTCATCCTCCGGAAATTCTGTTTCTTTGTTACTAATGTTGTGGACCCACCCCATAACAAAGAAACAGAATTTCCGGAGGATGAGGCTGAGAAATCAGGATTTTAAAAAGATTCCCAGGTGATTCTGATGTGCAGCCAAGGTTGAGAACCACTGACATAGATGGTCAGGTTCCAAGTTTCAACCCAAGTCAGGAATAATCACCTGTGATGGATGTGCTAACGCAGTGCTTCTCAAACTCCAGCGTGCAGCAGAACCTGGGGGCTCCCCACAGCACGAAGGGCTGGGCCCCACCTCCAGAGATGCTGATTCTGCTGGTCTGGGCGGGGTCTGAGGATTTGCATCTCTAACACGTCCCCAGGTGATGCTGCCACTGGTGGAGGACTTGATTGTGAGAGTCACAGTGCTAAAGTATACTTTTCTAAAAGGTAAAGTACGGCTTTCATTCATATAGATAAATGAATTTGTATTAAAGATTGCATTTATTTAGCTTCTTAATTACTGAGGGGAACAGGAAGTTGTTAACACCAGTTAAAGGGAAAATCTGAATAGCCATATATCATCGGTCATACTGGAATGAATTTGCCAGTGGATGTAAACCTGGTTAATATCCTATAGGACAACGAACTGGAATGAGGTTGTCTTTCCTGAAAAACCAATGCATCTCTACTGGGCAAAATTCACTTGCATTTCTATGGACAATAAAAAATTGCATTACTATCAGTTTTTCTACAACTAAACTTGTAACCTTACAAGGATGTAAAATAGCCGAGTCCATAGAAAGACAACCATAGTGTGCATGTGCAAGCCAGTGGAATCAGATAAATCCCAGAGAGTCCCTCGGTCATGTGGAGGGCTTGTAGAACCCAGATTCCAGGGCCCTGCCCCAGAGTTTCTGCTATGGGGTGGGGGTGGGGGTGGGCGAGGATTTAGGACTCTAATCTCTTAAAAGGACTTACAGGCAATCTTCCTGTTCTTTGCCCCACCTTCACCCTCACTTCTAGAGGTGTCTGTCTGGTGGTTAATATTTGGGGCAAGCTCCACTTCTTGGCTGTTTTCACATTTTACTTTCTCTTCTAACTAAGCCATGTATTCATCGGCCATCTATTTGCTGGCTTCTAGCATGTTGCTGCTCTCATTTCCTCTCCTGTTGCTTTGTCATCGTGGGTTTAGGATCCCCCTTTAAAAACCCACATCCCTTCGTTGCCATTTTGATAGAGTTCCAGAAGGACCAGCACACGCGATGTGCATCCTCTTGCCTCTTGAGCCCCGGAATAGCATCCTGAGACATGCTGTGGTCTGATTATCATTGTGTCTGTTCTACAAGTGAGGAAACGGACTCAGGGAATTTACTTGACCAAGAATCTGCTTTTTCAGATCTCACTTCATATTCCAGGCTCTTTCCACAAGGAAATAGCCTGGCATGTCCTGGTGTCCCGAAGCACTTTCCCGGTGTGTCTCTCACTGACTCCCCATCACAGCCCACGAGGCTGGCAGGGCAGGTGTGCGAGTCCCTGTTCTGTGACTGTGAAGACAGAGATGGGGAAGGAGAAGAGACTTTCCCTAGTCACCCAGCCTAATGTGCCTTGAACCCTCTATGTCTAAGTCTCCTGCTGACTCTGAAATAGCTGTAAAGACATCTCCAGATGAGAAAACACCCAATCACTCAGCAAATATTATCGAGTGCCTGCTATGCACCTGAAACCCCATGAGGTGCTGGGCATATAACAGGGGACAAGATGATTAGGAGTGGCAGATGCTGCCAGTGGCACCCACATCCCCATAATCCATCCCCAAGGGCACCTGCAGACAGTTCCTGTACATGCTCGTGGGTACAGCCTGAGGTGCCAGGGAGTGCAGACCCTACGAGCGACCCTCCACAGGTGAGGATGGGGGTTGGTGGGGGAACCCCTGAGCTTCCTTGCCCTTCAGTGAGATACTGTTGAGGCACACTGGGTGCTGTCGCTTGAGGGTCCCCCAAGGACTAAACCTCAGTTGCCCATCGTGGTAACCCTCTCACTAACAAGCTGGCTTCCCTCCTCCTGTCCCTTCCCCGCTTGCTCACCTCTGCTTCCTGGGATCACTTACTCAATAAGCAACTGACTCTCGAATCCTCCTAGCATCTACTTCTGGGGGGAGGGGGCAAACTAAGACCCCGGGCTTTTTAAAATATATTTTTATTGATTTCAGAGAGGAAGGGAGAGGGAGAGAGAGAAAGAAGCATCAATGATGAGGGAGAATCATTGACCGGCTACCTCCTGCACACCCCCTACTGGGGATCAAGCCCTCAATCTGGGCATGGGCCCTGACGGAGAATTGAACCGTGACCTCCTGGTTCAGAGGTCAGTGCTCAACCACGGAGCCACAGCAGCCAGGCCCTGAAATCCTTTTGGTTTGCAACTGATGGTCCTGTTCCCTGCCCCTGTCGGCTTTCCCCAGGGGCCTGCTCACCCCTCCTCCCAACAGTGTAGCTACAGGAAGGAAGGGACTTTTACTGTGCAGTTCATTGCTGTATCTCAGGTGCCTAAAATAGTTGTTGATTCATGGTAGGTGCTCAGTAAATATTTGTTGATTCAATGAATAATGACCATTCCTGGCCATTTTCTCATCCAGCCTGGTGGGAAGAGGAAGGAGGTGAGACCCAGAGCTGGGTCTGTGGCAGGCAGGGCTTGGCAGGTGGAGGAGGCTGCCTGTGAGGCTGGGCTCAGAGAAGGTGGTGTGAGTCACTGGGTCAGCCTCGCATCAGTATTGGCAGGGACTGTCCCCGGGGGGAAGCCAGGTCTGGCCTTACTTGGTCTGTTCTGCAGATGAGAATTCCCGTGAAGGTGGGAGGAGGGCAGGGAACGGAGGCAGGGCCTCAGCTCCCCCTGAGGGCTGGTTTAGGCTAATTTTCAGCAACAGTTTCGGGAACTCATGGATTGAATGAGACCTTGTATCAAGTATAGCAAGTCCCTGAGTTTTGATTGCATGGTGTCCTTTTTGAGATCCGCCCCTTCCTCCCCGCCAGGCCATCTGGTGCTGTTGGGTAAAATTCAAACTCAGAGTGAGAACTTGCTTTTCCTTAGGGTTTATTCCAGGTCAGCAATTCTCTTCTTGACCTCTGATGTCACTTTTTGGCCGTCTTGGTTGTATAGCTTCAGCATCTTGGTTAATTAATAGCTACTGGGAAAAATGCCTTAAGAATGTGCAGACTGGCTTTCCAAAATGATGTGTTCAGTGGTGTTTGAGGAAAAGAATGTCTCAAATTTTTGTCAAGTTTCACATGTTGTAAAATACTTTCTCAAGGTGTTATTTAATTATCATCTTTAGTATTTGCCTATTATAATCACCTAAAACATCACATATCTTGGAACAAATTTAACAAAACACGTGCAAGACTTCTTTACTGAAAACAGCGTATCATCATGGAAAGACACGAAAGAAAACCTAAATAAATGGAGGGCTAGCCCACATTCATAGATTTGAAGCTTCAATACTGCAAAGGTGTCATTTTTCCTCGAATTAATCTTTGGGTTCAGTGCAATCCAAGTCAAAATACTAGCAGATTTTATTTTGTGGAAATTGACAAGCTGATTCTAAACTTCATATGGAAGTTCAAAGAGCCAGGAAGAGTGAAGATAATCTGGAAGAAGAAAAAGAAAGCGGGGAGATGTATGCCAGAAGAATCAAGACGTGTTCTAAACCTGCAGACGGAGGACGGCACGGCACTCCTCCTTCGCCCCACTTGAGTTTCAGTTTTACTTGTCTGTATGGTTCTGAAGGCTGGGACGGAGGGTCTAGGAAGCATAGAGATCCCCTGCACATCTCTGCTGCGCATCCTTTGTTCAGTTGTCTAAACCAGGCCGTGGGGCTTGTGCTGCACAACAGCCATCACCAGTGATTGAAGGGCCACGACTGGAGTTCAAGGCAATCCATTCTTCACCCAGGAGCAAAGCACCCCTTGGCTTAAGACTCTGTGATGGCTTCCCACAGAGTAAGGGCAGTAGTCCCAGCTCCTTAACTGGATGAACAGCCCTTCACGTTCTGGCTCCTCTCTGCCTTCCCAGCCGTTCCTTACTCCCCAGCCCTTTGGGACGTCTTCAGTTCTCAGTGATTCACAGGCTCCAGGCACAGATTCTGGGCATTCGCACATTCTTCTGCCTGGTGCCTTCCTCCCCTTCCTGCTTGGCCCACTCCTACTTACCTTCCAGTCCGGGTGTAAACTTTCATTGCTTGGGGAGACCGGGTCCTTGAGTTCTTCAAATGGGTGCAGTCCCCTTGCCCCACACACTCCGTGCACCCATTGCTTCTCCCTTTTCAAAGCACGCTGCACCTTGTTCTGTGTCTCTCCTTCCAGCGACATGGGAACGGGGGTCTGTGTCTGTCTTGTTCACCACTGTGTCTCCTGCTCCTAGAACAGTGCCTGGCACAGAGTAGATACTTTACCGATATTTATTGAACACACCGGTAAATAAAGGAAGGTACACATTACAAATCCGTACTGGAAAGGCTGACTTTGTAAAATCAAACCTATTAAGTCTTGACAAACTTCACAGGGTGGCAAAGATGACCAGCTACGGTGCATAGATGCCATGAGTGACCCTGGAAGGGCTGGTGAGTGCCGTTCCATAATGAAGAAGCCGCCCTTCCTGTCTAAATGCCTGTCGGACTGGGTCCGAGAGTGTGTTGGCATCTGGCAAACCATCTCCACCCTGGAGAAATAAGGCCAGTGTGGGTAGGTGGTGCACATCTTCGTGGGTGAAGGACAGGGCATGGGACCATTCTTTTTGGTCAGCCAGAGAGCTACTTTGTTCTGAAAACCAGAGGTTTTGTCTTGTTGGTTGGTTAAAGCAGGGAGTCATCTGATAGGCTAGGTCAGCAGCACCATGTGGGTGCCAAGCTGTACCCAATGGGGTGCTTTAAAGTCCCCAGAGGGTGTTGCCCCAGAGTCTGCCTTGGCTGTCAGTTGTGTGTGTTGCTGACATTGCATACAATGGGCCATTAGTTTATGTTCACCATTTTATTTGTTCAAATAGTTTTTCATTATAATAAAAAAATAAATCTTTGGTATCAAAAATGTAGAAAATGCAGAAGGGCAAGGAGGGTGTTGCCCCAGAGTCTGTCTTGGCTGTCAGTTGTGTGTGTTGGCATTGCATACAATGGGCCATTAGTTTATGTTCACCATTTTATTTGTTCAAATAATTTTTCATTATAATAAAAAAATAAATCTTTGGTATCAAAAATGTAGAAAATGCAGATGGGCAAAAAGAAGGAAATAAACATCAAATAATCTCACTACTTAGAAATCAGGGCTGACTTTCCTAATAGGCCCAGGAGGTACTGAGCCTAGGGCCCACACTGTTTTAATTTTAATTCATCTTAAAATAAGAAGCGGAAAATGACTATCATAGTAATGAACATATAACAGTGCATCTAGCCTGGCTTGTATCCATCTTTATACCAATGCCATCATACAATACAGTTTTCAACTATTTTTCTTTTTCACGGAGGAAAGGATCCATGAAGGCAAAGTGCCTATTGCCTACAAAAGTCATAATGCAACCCTGGCAGAAATAACCACTTTTAATATTTTTGTTGTGAATCCTCCTGTTCCCCCTATATCCTGTGTACACAACACACATGCATATAGTTTTTAGAAAAATATCATATTTTCTCAGAGGTGTTTTTTTTTTAATTATTCCTCAACTGAGGAGAAAGGACATTTTTTTCCATTGAACTTTAGAGAGAGTGAAAGGGAAGGGGGGGAAGAGACAGACAGAGAGAGAGAGAGAGAAGAGAGAGAAGAGAGAAACATTGATATGAGAGACACATCAATCTCCCACAAGTGCCCCAACTGGGGGCAGGGGTCAAACCTGCAACTCAGGTAGGTGCCCTTGACCAGGAATTGAACCCTAGACCCTCCAGTGCTCAGACTGATGCTCTAAGCACTGAGCCATTCCATCCAGGGCTTTGCTCAGAGTTTTACAGTTTTTTTTGTGTGTGGGTGGATTTTCTTCTTTGATAGTAAAAGGTAGTTCCTTTTCTTTCTTTCTTTCTTTCTTTCTTTCTTTCTTTCTTTCTTTCTTTCTTTCTTTCTTTCTTTCTTGTTGAGATTATTACAGATGTCCCTCTTTTTTCCCCCATTGCCCTCCTCCACCTGGTTCCCATCCAGCCCCAGGCCTTCACCGTCTTATTGTCTGTGTCCATAGGTAATGGATATCCATTTGTTTAATCTCTTCCTGCCCCCCTTGGCTTTTCCAGGTCCCTTGACCTTCCACAATTATCCACTGTTTTTATAAATGTACTGGAGGCCTGGTGCATGAATTTGTGCACGGGTGGGGTCCCTCAGCCTGGCTGGCAGTCAGAGCCAATCAGGGCTGTCTCGCCCAGTCCCAATTGATTGGCCAGCCAGGGGGAGGGACTGCGGGAGGTTGGCTGTGGGAGCACACTGACCACCAGGGGGCAGACACTCAACACAGGAGCTGCTCCCTGTTGGTCAGTGCACTCCTACAGCGAGAGTGCCGCGCAGCTGACCAGTCCCAGTGGCCCACAAGCCCGGTGGCAGCCACTCACTCCCTCAGTAGTCTTGCGGTCAAATCTCTGGACTTGTAAGTCTATTTCTTTCACCAGGTAGGGGAAGTTTTCTGTCATTATTTCTTCAAATAGGTTTTCAATATCTTGCTCTCTCTCTTCTTCTAGCACCCCCATAATGTGAAGGTTGGTACGCTTGAAGTTGTCCCAGAGGTTCCTTACACTATCTTCATATTTTTTCATTCTTCTTGCTTTTTGCTCTTCTGGTTGGGTGTTTTTTGCTTTTTCATATTTCAAATGGTTGATTTGATTCTCAGAATCCTCTACTCTACTGTTGAATCCCTGTATATTATTCTTTATTTCAGTCAGTGTATGCTTATTTTCTGATAGGTCTTTTTCCATTTTTTTGGAGGTTTCTAGAAGATTCTTAAGTAACCTTATAACCGTGGTTTTGAACTCTATATCCAGTAGTTTACTTTCTTCCATTTC
The DNA here is from genome assembly GCF_000412655.1 of Myotis brandtii. Taxonomy (NCBI): domain Eukaryota; kingdom Metazoa; phylum Chordata; class Mammalia; order Chiroptera; family Vespertilionidae; genus Myotis; species Myotis brandtii. The sequence continues at coordinate 5,059,330 of NW_005354673.1, forward strand.
TTTCATTTGTGACATGTTTCTTTGTCTCTGCATTTTGGCTGCTTCCCTGTGTTTGTTTCTATGTATTGGGTAGAGCTGCTATGTCTCCTTGAGTTGGTAGAGTAGCCTTGTGTAGTAGGTGTTCTATAGGGCCCAGTGGGTCAGTCTCCCCAGTCACCTGAGCTGGGAGCTCTAGGTGCACCCCATTGTGGGCAGTAAGCACAGCCTGTTGTAGTTGAGATTTGATTGCTGTTGGTGTCACTGGGAGGAATTGACTTCCAGGCCAATTGGCTGCGACTACAGTGGGAGAGCTGCTGTGCAATAGACACCCCTGTGGAGCAGTTCTTGCTTCAGTAGACTTTGGTGCTCACCGAGTCTGCCCCTTGAGTGTGTAGAGTTGTAATCTGGTATGGTCTCACACTGACCACTGGGTACATTGGCTCTTGGGTCTCCAGGGAGGTACAAAGTCAACCACTGTCTGGGGCCAACCAGCAGGAACTACAGAGAGATCTGAAGATTCCTCCTCTTTATATTGGGTTTGGAAGTGCCTAGACAAGGCCCAGCTGTGAAGGAAGGCAGGCTGGTGCTGGTGCCAGGTCTTGGTCCTTTTATTAATGGGTTTGGGGCTCCCTGGCCCAGCTGCAGCTTGTTTGAGAGATTCTAGCCTAAGCAAGGACAGGCCATTCATATGTAAAAGCTGCTGCACACAGCTTGGGTGGCTTGTAAATTGGAGGAGGCGGGGTCTTAAGAAATCACAAGGGTGGAGCAAATAGAAATGGCTGCCAGTCAGCCCTGCGACCAGGGAAGTCCCAGCATAGGAACAATGATTCCTGCAAACACCTCCGTCTGGGAGAAAGCTGACCCTGAGTTCCTGCTCTGATGCCAGACAATCCAGTTCCTCATATGTGTCTGTGTTCCCCAGAGCCTTGCCCTGGTGCTGGAGCTCAGAGGAAGCGGGACCTTGTAAGTTCATTTTGTGGTGCCGGCCTTTTAAGAGGAACAGCTGGGTCTCCAGCAGCCTCTGTGTTGCTGAGCCCCAATCCAACAGGTGTTTACAGCCTGTAGTTCTCACTTCCTGCAGGGACTTCTTTTCCCAGCTCTGGGACCCTGGGCTAGAGTATCTGGTGTGGTGCTGGGACCCCTTGCTCCTCCTGGCAGCCTCCACAGAGGCAATCTCCTCCCAATTAATAAAGCGGCACGCGTGGTGCCAGGCCAGCCTGTTCTGTGCCTCTGCCCCTCCTACCAGTCTCAGTGTGCTTTCTTCTTTACTTCTCTGATTATAGGACTTCTATTCAGCCAGCTTTCCAGCGGTTCTGGATGATGGTTCTTGTGTATTTTAGTTGTAATTTTGATGTGGTTGTGGGAGGTGGCGAGTACAGGTGTTTATCTACACTGCCATCTTTCGTTGGTGTCCTATAAATTTTGCACAACAGTATATTGTTCATGCCTTTCCATGTTACCCAATGTTCTTCTAAAGTATTTTCTTTAATGTTTTATTTCTTTATTATAAATGTAACATATACAGCCTCATTCTTAATGCCTGCATTGTGTTCCAGTGAGTGGCTATATGGTAGTATATTTAACTAACCTGTTTTTGCTGTTTCCGGGATTTTGCTATTATAAATGACAGTAAGATGAACTTTCTCCCAGTAAAATTATTGCATCCATCTGCTGAATAAGTTCCTGGGTGTAAAACTTTGAAACTTGATATATTATGCACAATTTAACCATGAAGAGTTTGAGTGCAACATGGGTCCTATATGATGATATCTGTGAGGTGTCCTGGGGCCTCGTCCTTCCATCGGCTACTCTGCAGCAGCCTGTCCTTGGTTTAGGGTGGACATCTCTGTGTGTGACCACTGGGAGCCTGGGGAACCGCTGTGTCCTCAGGTCCTGTCCCAGTGTCTGGCTCATGATGGAGGCTCAGTAACTATTTCTGAAATGAACAAATGGATGAATATGTAATCGTTGTGAATGTTGGTACACAAACTCAGATGTTCAAGAATAATCACACTTCTTAGATTCTTTAAATCAACTTGGGTTTACTCCTCCTGTTGGATTGGTGGAAAGTTACATTTCAGTGATTATTGGGTCTCCCCGTTAGCACCCCACCTTAAAATCCTAAAAGCTTAATCACCAAAGCCTCCTCCGAAAGACTCTGCCAGTCCGAGTCCCACTGGCCACTCTGAGACCCCTGAGTCTCAGCTGCAGGTTCCCGTTAGGCCCCGGCTGCATCAATGCCACATTTGGGGGCAAAGGTCTCTTGAGAAGACTTGAAGCCTTGGTGTCTGGGACTCAGCAGCCCTGTGTGCACCATAGAGCCATTGGTCCCTTCAGATCTTTCCAGAAAGAGATGCATGGCTCCCCACTGCAGGCGAGGGATTCGCTCCTCTGCCCTTTGCTGCTCTTACTCCCCTATGAGGACACATCTCATTAGTTCTTGTCTGTCTCCCCACCCCCACTCCCCCTACAAAAAGCAAAGGAGGCACTGACTTGAAGCTCTTTTGCTTTCTGCTTTTCAAAACCCAGAAGGTAAGCAATTCCAAAGGGCCTGGCTACCTGCTAGAAATCACAGGAAGGATGACCATAGCAGAGAATAAACCCAAATTGTAATCTCAAATGATTTGCTGTAGATGGAGTCATAGAAAAAAAAGAGAGTGAGAATCCCCATGGAAGTAATCAAGCTACCTTTGGGACATGCTCAGTTGTGCTGCATCAGAGTGGGGCTCCACCATCATTTAAGTAATTTCTGCATTTTGGTAAAAAGTACACATGCCACAGAGGCATAATTGGGCAAAAAATGTGTTTTTCCTTGTTTAGTTTTTTTCTATTTGTCTCCAACTGACCTTGGGGTTGATATTCTCCAACACAAAGCAGATCAAACCACATATGTATTCTTGCAGATTTCATTTGGCTTGAGTTATGTGGGAATGAGATGGTGGGAAACAGGGTATGACTTTGAGAGGAAGCCAGTGTTTTCTGAAACTTTTGTTTTGGGTGTGCCATAACTGCACCTGCATTTCTTGCAGTTTCTTACAAAGCAACTTCCTTTTGAGAGTCAAAATGTTTCAGCTAAAGTTGTTTTCAATGAGAGGGAAATGTTTGAAAGCTCAGCCCAAAGAACATTGTTTCATCAACAGTGATTTAAAGAGCAACTTCCTTTGGGAGCCTCTGCCATTGAAACAAACTTTGATTCTGGAAGCAAATGTTTTGGCTGTAAAGATGGTATCCAAATGTTACAAGTTCTTCTAATAGTTATCCAGCCATTGATTGTTCTGCTATGACAGTAAGGTTTTTGGGTTTCAACAAGAAAACCAGTTCTGGCAGTGCAGCTAATGTGTGGAGGCAGTATGTTCAGCGGTGAGGCCAGATGCCTTATGGCCAGGGTTCAAAGTCCTCACTCTGCAACTTGCAAGCTGTAATCTTTGGCACATTGTGTAACTGGTCTGAATCTCAGTTTCTGCATCTATAACATAAGGGTGATAGTATTTGCTTGTTATAATTACTAAAGAATTAGTGTGATAAAAAGCACTTAGAGACATCTAATAAGAGTCCTTAGTTAATAGTATGGTATCCATGTAAATTTTCTGGTTTCGATAACTGTACTGTGATTATGTAGGATATTATCATTGAAGGAAGTTGGACAAAGTGTACATGGGAATTTTGTACTATTTCTATGTAAGTCTGAAGTTATTTTAAAGTAAGAAGTTAAGAGCATTTAGAAGAACTATTTGTGTGATTCTTTGAATCATTCTTGTCTTTTAAAAAATATATTAATATATATACATATATATATTAATATATTTTTATTGATTTCAGAAAGGAAGGGAGAAGGAGAGAGAGATAGAAACATCAATGATGAGAGACAATCATTGATCGGCTGCCTCCTGCATGCTCCCTACTAGCTATTGAGCTTGCAAACCAGGCATGTGTCCTGACCAGAAATCGAACCTTGACCTCCTGGTTCATAGGTTGATGCTCAGCCACTGAGCTACACCAGCCAGGTATGAACCATGCTTGTCTTTGACATGAGACTGTAGGCTCTCTGAAGTTAGGGATCATGACTATTTCCCCCCAGCACCTAGCACAATGCCTGGCACAGAGTAGGCCTCCAATAAATATTTGTTGACTGAATGAATAAAGAAGTTGAGATGCTGAAGGCACTGGCCAGCAGGTGCCTAAGCAACAAAAGAGACAAACCAGTTCTTGCATTTGGGGGTGGGTGGGAAGAAAGAGGTGAGAGGACTGTGCACTGATTTTTAGTGGAGCCTTCAACAAACACATGCACACACACACACAGACACACACACACACAGGCATGCACGCACACATGCACAATTGGGGAAGTGACTTGAGCCCAATGCCTGGGTCCATGGTATGTAGACAAATGGCTACATGAAGGGATGGCAAGGTGATTCCTAACGTTAAATAATTTAGCGGAAGTAGCTCAGAACTGGAAGGGACCATGAGAATGTGGGACGAATGAATATAATCCAGATCTTGGGTGGTTCAATAAGCCCAGACAATAGTTTTAGTAAATCAACATAGACCGTTGTAAGAGAGGCAAAACATTACTTCTACCCTTTGAGGGTCTCTGGCTGGTCCTGAGTATGAAATTGATATAAGACATTAACAGGAGAAAAGTACACAGACTTTTATATGTGCTTGGGAGCCGCCATGGGAAAATGAAGACCCCAAAAGCAGATAGGACCAAGTGCTCATGTACTAGGTTGAACAAAGTGTAGCAATTGTGGTAAAGTAACTAAGCTATATGGGGAGGTAGAGTAAGGTAGGAGTTATCTTAACAAGGTCTGTTTGTACAGATTTCTCTCGGCCTTGACTCCGTCTTGGTGATGATGATGTTTCTTTCCTCTTGGTGTAGGGAGGGCATCATTAACTCCTGCTTTCAGGAAATAAAAGATAGGTCAGAATGACATCTTTGCATCTGCTTCTTTAAGTGTCTTTAGCTCAACATAGTCCTTATGCCAAGAACATATTTTGGGGTGATGCATTCAGTCCCCCTCCCCCCTCGAGTATGTTTTTCCGTACTCAAATGTTAATGTAATCACAGTTGTCTTAATCCTGTTCTAGTGTAAGGGATGTTGGGATGCTCCTGATTTTGCTAGAATATACTGGGAAGCGAAAGAGGGTCAGACTCAGGAATTAAGCTGTGCTGGTGGCAGCATCCAGGTCACACCAAGTAAGTTTATCACAGAATTTAAGCTGAAAACACTATTTATGATTTGGAAGTATTCTAAAAATTGGGAGATCCTGCCTCTAAGAAATACAAAGGGCTTTGGTATGAATTAGGTTTCTGGATTATAAATAGGGTGTCAAATCAGAATTTTTAAACAATTCTTAGGCACACTTACAAAGCCTGAAGACATTTCCTAGAAGCCATTCACAATGCCTGAATTAGACATACTCAGTCTATACCATGTATAGTACAAAACATTTTGTTTAGAGTTTTTTCATAAGGCCAGATACTTCAATTCAGTGTTTTGCTTCTGTATATGTCATATCGTTGGGGAGTTGGGATATGTCACAAATATGCTACAGCCCATAGAACTGGATGGAACCAGTTCCCCTTTCTATGTCTTAGCTTCCCAAGAAGGTACTTGGTTCTTTGAAGCCTTGAGCCGTGGGTCTATTTTTGGTATTTTCCACTCCCATCCCCTCCATTATCTTGTTATTCTGCAAATGATAGCTTATTTTAAAGCTCTTTACTGTGCTCTGTTAGCATACATAGTCTTGCTAATCAGTTGTGTCTGTAAATATTAGTACTGGAACCATTATAAAAATATGTGTTCATTACAACAAATGCAAAAGTACAGAAAAGTGTAAAGAAAATAAAAACCAATCATAATTTGACCATTTTACAGTAATCACTGCAGACAGCTTCACATTTAACCCAGACTCAGAGATGTAGCTCTGCCTAAGGGTAGACTTACATAACACACAGTTAATAACAGGGTGTTTTTTTTTCTGATTATTATCTAAAGAATTCCCTTTACTAAGTATAGGTCAACATCTTCTTTAATGACTTCATAATATCTATGTCTGGGCTGTACCTTCCACCCCTATTATCGAACATTTGGGTATGTCTACATTTTCTCCATTATATGTTACAGTTCAGTGGCTATCTTTAAACACGCTCTCTGGGGGACAATGCGAGGGAGTGGGATTGCTCTGTTTAGTTTAGTTTAAAACTTGATTATATTATTATTTAATTTTGAAGGACAATGAACGATGTGAATCTGACGAGGTTCCTCACCTTAGCTGTAAACTTCTAGACTAGAAGGAGGAGCCCCAGGCTGGATGCCTCTGTGCCCTTAAAAATCCTAGCACGGCCCTGGGTGTCAGAAATGCTTTGGGCTGCAAGAGCACCCACACAAGAGCAGCTTAAATGAAAAAGCCACTTCATGATCTCACATCACTGAGAAGCCCAGGTGTGGACTGTTCAGAGGTTGGCGCCCCAGCTCAGCAATGTCTCTGAGGGCCCAGGCTCCTTCTCTCATCCATCTCCAGCACGCGTCCTGTCCTTGGGCTAGCCATCTCACGATGGGGGGATGGCTGCCTTGGCACCAGGCATCTTGTCTTCCCACCCCCCAGGAATATTTCCCAGAAGTCACTCCGGAGGATTTTCCTTCTCTCTTGGTGGCCAGAATGGGGTGCAAGGCTACCTCTAGCTGCAGAGTAGGCTGGGAAGGTGTCTTTGGCATTTTCATCTCCTCCCATGAGATTGTTGCTCATGGGTAGAAGGAGTCAAGGAAAGGCCGTTGGGTGGGCCACCAGCCTGTGGGGGCACAGTGCCAGGGCTAGGAATGTGCCCTGAGTTGGTATCCAGGTGATCTCCTTGCTCCCCTCCTCTTAGTCCCTCAGGAAGGAAAACTAATTGTGTGTCACAGTAGCTGTGGGACCCTCTGGGATAAAGTGGCTGAGACGGACAAAGACTGTCTCCCCCGCCAAACTTGAGTCAGGCTCCCTGAGCCTCCTTCTCCTCTAGGCTTGGCCCCATCCTTGCTGGGCCTGCACAGGCCAGTGAGAGCAAGAATCCTAAGTCAGTTTAGAAAGAATCCTCTCACCCAGTGGTTCTCAACCTTGGCTGCACATTAGAATCCCCTGGGAATCTTTTCAAAATCCTGATTTCTGGGCCTCATCCTCCGGAAATTCTGTTTCTTTGTTATGGGGTGGGGCCACACAAAGAAACAGAATTTCCGGAGGATGAGGCCCAGAAATCAGGATTTTGAAAAGATTCCCAGGTGATTCTAATGTGCAGCCAAGGTTGAGAACCACTGTCGCCCTTGATACCTGTTGGCCTGGCTGCCTTCAGCAGGAATCCTGGGAAGTCAGTTTAGCAGCAACACCCCTACCCTTGGCATTTCCTTTTAGTAATTTCCCACTCACTGACCCTCCCCCAAACCTGCCTCTTGGCTATAAATCCCTATTCCTTCTTGAACTTGGCGTTGACCCCAATCGCCTCTATTGCAATAGTCTTAACACCCATTGTGACGTTCTGAATCAAGTCTCCCTTACCCTTTTGACAGGGGTCAGAAAAATTTTTCCTGTAACAGTTACAGTGCCATGACTACTTCCTTCCTGAGCATTTGCTGGGACTCTCCTGGCTCCTGGGGGTGTCCTCCAGGGGAAACTCCGGCCCCACCGTGGCCTCGGGCTGTGGAGGTGGCATCAGGGCCTCGCAGAGATTGGGGGAGACTTGGGTCCCCTCTGCTTTCAAAGGCTCCTTGTAAATTAAAAAATGAAGAGCAGAACCCTAACCGCTTCTAAAAATGGTGATGTATTTTCAATGTCTGCCTCCAACAGATTAGCCCGTTACGTACGAAGGGAACTGCAGTACAGCTGGACCGGAGCATCACTGGATTTTTGAACAAACTGACTCCCCGCAGCGCACTGCCCCGGAGTGACCAGGCGGGGACAAGCTCAAGTGGAAAGTCGAGCATCGGCTTCGTAAAACGCAGGTCTGTGCTTCTCAGTAGCTCCTTTGGAGGGCTCTGCAAATCTGAATTTGAGGTGCTGCATGACCGAGGCCCAGCACACAGTCCTCTGAGCCTCTGTGATCAGCACCTGGGCAAGAGCTGACCCAAAGGGCCCAGGCCTCGGGGGCCAGTTTCACAATGAATTACTCACTTGTTTCTCTCCACCTGTCTGATTCTCCCTCCATGGGTCAGTACCTCCCCCCCCCATCCGTACCCCCCTCAACTCCCCATTATCTTATGATCCCTTGTTTCCCTCCCTGTCTTTCCTTCCTTCCTTCCCCCTTTTGAAAAGTCTGGTTCTCCGGAGCAGCGGGAAAAACTGTAATCTGAGCTCTGGCCGGCAGCCAGCAGGGGAAGGGGAACACCTGTGGGGTCGCAGCAGGGTCACATCCCACAGAGAGGAAGCGGGGCTGCCTGTGCTTTGGGGACCCTCCCAGGCAGACCTCCCCACCTCATCCCCTCCAGCCCTGTTCCCGGGCTGAGGGAACACTCAGAGGTCAGGCCTTGTTTTAAAAGCAACCCCAGCATCCCTCATCCCAGCATCGTTTTGCTCAGGATCGCTCTGTTGAGGAGCTCCTTACAGCCCCCACACAGGAGGCTTTTCATTCTCTCTCCTATGGAGCAGCCGCCCCAGTGCCGGGCAGCGTTTAGTTGGTCTGGGCCAAGCTAGGGGGAAGAGACACTGTTTTGGGGAGAAATCCTGCAGCTTTCTGTGCTCTGGGGGTCTGCCCCTCTGCCTGCAGCACCAACTCCACATTTTTTTTTTTTAAGTTTCAGAGTCTTACAGTTCAGAGATCCTAATGATGCCAGGGCATTTGGTCCTGGTTCTTGGCCTACAGGTCAACTATCTGAGTCATCCCTCAGTCTTGTTCTCTGCAAGTGTTTAGATTTCAGGAATTGGAGGCTGGGAGTTCTCACAGACTGTTCTCAGCTTTCTGCCCTTCCACTACTTTCTAGAGGCAAGGAATATGGATCTGCTTACCCAGGGCAGAGGGCAAAGGAGACAGATATCTAAAAAATGTGACCCCGCTTCTGAGCACTCGTCCGTGGCACGGAGCCCAGCGTGCAGTGAGTGAGTGTTAAAAATGAACTCGCGCCCTGACTGTGGCTCCATTGGTTGGCGCTTTGTCCCGATGTGCTGGGGTTGTGGGTTCAAGCCCAGGGCAGGGCACATATGGGAGGCAACCAGTGGACGCATACATGAGTGGAACAATAAACGGGTCTCTCTCTCTCTCTCAAATCAATAAATAAAAATTTAAGAATATGGATCTGTTTACTAAAGGCAGAGGGCAAAGGAGGCAGATATCTCAAAAATGTGACCCCGCTTCTGAGCACTTGTCCGTGGCATAGAGCCCAGCGTGCAGTGAGTGAGTGTTAAAAATGAACGCACGCCCTGGCTGTGGCTCCATCGGTTGGCCCTTTGTCCTGATGTGCTGGGGTTGTGGGTTCAGGCCCAGGGCAGGGCACGTATGGGAGGCAACCAATGGGTGCATACATGAGTGGAACAACAAATGGATGTCTCTCTCTCTCTCTCTCTCTCTCTCTCTCTCTCAAATCAATAAATAAAAATTTAAAAAATAAAATGAATGAGCGAGGGAGACAATGAATAAATGCAGGACACCTGGCCTACAGCTGCAGGACTTAAACTCAAATCCCAGCCCCTTGCTGACCCACCCCTGTGGGTCCCAGTGACCTCATCCGTAAAGGAGGGGCGGGATCAGATCATCTCCTGGGTTCCTTCCAGCCCCTCCAACTCCAGATTTTGTATCCACGTAGGAAAAAGAATGTTTCTGCCATCATCCCACTGAACTTGAGCAGGGAAGAACCCTCCTCGATCATCCAGGCTCACACACCGTGGCCTCCACCACTTTCCCCTCCTGTCAAATATCATCTCCCCCAGTCACCACAGCAACGCGTGGATAAGGCCAGGCCGAGTGGGGGAGAACCTTTCCATGGGGCCCAAAGCAGGAAAGCAAAGTTGGGGCGTTTATGAGATTTTACAGCCAGGTGTAAGGTGGAGGTGGCATGTTTGATCAGGATTGGCAAGAATCACGATAAAATACGAATCCATTTTCAGAATAAGGTAATTACCAGAGAAAGCCTACATCATGACTCTCATGCCAATATAAATGAACGCATGAAAGACTTTACTTCGCTCGTTGCTAATGAGAGCTGGTGAGGCGTCACATCCAGTTCACATGAGAAGCAAAGCGCACACTTATGTGGCGTAAAGGAACGAGACAACACATTTTCAAATAGAAGGAAACTGGCTTTTCCCTTGGAGGGCAGGGAGGGTGTCAATCAAAGCTCCGCGGGACAGAATTTATTTGTATGTAAACAGTAATTATTCCTATTGCTGCCGTTTCCTACAATTCACAGGGTTGTAAAATAGCTCGAAGGCAATGAGAGGCCCCCCTGGCATCACAATCACATAAACCAGAAGAGTGCATTCTAAAGGATGCATAGTTTTCCATCGAATCACACATCCCTCCTCCCCCCTGCACAGTCTTTATAAAGCACTTAATACTTGCAGGCAGCGATCCAGTACATTGGAACTGCTAGTCTACGTGGGGGTTTAAGACACAAAGCGCTGAGCCATTTCCCTCCATCAGTCTGATCCGTGGCTGGTTACACTTAAGTGACAGAAGATATTTACAAATTGGGTTCCATTATAAAGTTTTTGTTTGGGGGAAAAGGCTTTAAAAAAAAGGTGGAAAAAACCAACAACCATCGATCCATGTCCAACTGCTGCATTTTATAGGAGAGAAAATTAAGGCTCAGAGAGGGGAAGTGACCTGCTTGAGGTCACACAGCTTGCTAGCTCATCTCTGGTTGGAAGGGGCTTTGAGAGCCAAGAAGGCCTTCCTTTTGTCATTATTAGGTGACACAGAGCTCCCTGGGAGGAAGGACTCAGGAAGCAGGCTGTGACAGATGGTTTTCAACTCCTGTGCTCTGCGACATCTGCTACCATCCCTCTAATTGGGAGCTGGGAGCTTCCAGCAAACTTGCAATCTCCATTCTGTCGTTGTCCCGTATCCCTGATTCTGCCTTGGAATTTGGCTCAGGTGCAGCCTAGAGGAGGATGTTCATTAATGGTGTCGACAGGGCCTTTCTGAAGCTCCCCACAGTCCCAGCATTGTTCCGGGGCCTGGCGGAAGCACGCTCCCTCCCAGCTGAAAGATGACTTAAGTCCCCAGGACGGAAACTGGCTGACGGCGGGCTGTTTTTCCTACGTCTCAGTTTGAATGCGAAGCTTTGCAATCCCCTGTTTTCATCAGCTCACGGAAGCTCCTTGCAGCATCACATGCGGGGCGTAATTCACCAAAGCCGAGCGATCTGTCCTTGGCATTTCATAACTAATCTCAGTTTCCTATTGCTTGGCCATCATGTCAAAAAACTCATATTCTTGTTTGCACGACCGGTTGAAAGAGAAGCTTTGTCTCCGTAGATAGACCGTGGTTCCATCTGGCCCTGCCACCAAGAGCCTTGGGATTCCAGATGGAAAAACGCCCAGCGCTCCCCCGGTTTCCAGAGCGGGCCCCCATTCATTGTTTCATCTGCAGCCAGCAGCACGAAATCTCCCAGTTGGGCTGGAAAGAGCCACTAATGGGGGAAACAGCTCACCTTTTCTTCCATCCTTAAACCCTGTGCCCTGTGAATGGAAAAAATTCACACATCTGCCTGGCCTGGTGGAAGGGAGGGTGCTGGGGCAGAGAGCTGGGGAGGGCTGGCCTTTATCAAGGAAGACATTAGGAAAAAGGCTATTCTTACTGCAGGGGAAATTATAACTTTCCATTGTGATTGTAGCTATTCGACCATCTCAGCATTCCCCCCCTCCCCCCGCCCCGCTCCAAAAGACATTCTTAAGGAACCCCGTGTTTGGCTGGAGTCTCTGGCGGTGGCCAGTTTCCTTCATGTGTGTGTGTGTTTGGGGGAATAAAAGGAATAGAACTGGTTTTCTTTCAACAATATCCATACCTGCCGAGAGAGAGAGAGAGAGAGAGAGAGAGAGAGAGAAAGAAAGAATAGCATGGGAGATTTCTGAATTTGAGGAGTAAAATTTCAGTGGCCAGAAAAGCTCTTGGAGATGTGTCTGCCACCCTTGCTCCTCGGCCCACAGTCCCCTCCCACCTCCCCTGGGTGCATCTGGGACCTCACTCTCACCACGTGTCTCCTCCCCTCTCAGCTACAAGGGAGGCCAGATTTAGGTACCTGGTGACCATGTTGAAGTCTATATCTGAGCCCTGTGCTCCCCGAGAGCTGGAGAGCCAGGAGCAGAGAACCTTCAAATGACCCTCCCGCCTTCACACATTCAGCACATTCCCATCCCCTTCAAACAGGAGCCACCCACCCTCACATAAGACTGCCCACTCTCCTCCTCTCTCTCTTGTCTCTGTCGAGCCCCAGGCGCTCCTTCCTTTTCTCTGAGGTGTTCCTCTGCATCAGTGAATGTCCTCCCTATTGCAATAGCCTGAATAAAACCATCTCAATGATCCGCTGCCTTTCTTTCACACTGTGCTGTGCCCTGGGTGTCTGAAATAGTACCATCACCGTATTCAGAGTTATGAAGGGGAATTACCCTAGATCAGGGGTGGGGAACGTTCGCGGGCGTATATGGCAACAAAATCAATGGGTCTGGCCCTGCCAAGGCATTAGGGGTGGGTTGATTAAATGTTTGACCAAATAGAGCAGGCTGATTTTTAAGTTGATAATTTTGTATGGCCCTTGAGTGATGTTATAAATATCCAAATGGCCCTTGGCAGAAAAAAGTTCCCTACCCCTGTCCTAGATGGGAGAGATGTGCACAGGACTACTTAATGGGCTGAAGGCAAGGAGTCCTTGAAGCATGCATCCCCCGTCTGGCCATGTTTTTCACTTCAAAACCTCAGAAGCAGTTAGCTTAAGAGGGAGTTAATTGTATGTCTAAGAAGCAAAACATAAATCCTCACTGTGTGTGTGTGTGTGTAGT
>NW_005354673.1:5072322-5100079 GCF_000412655.1 Myotis brandtii
AGGGGAGGTGGGGTGCTAGAGAACCTCCCGGGTAGTGGGGGGAAGTTTTGTCCCTCTCACAAAGGCCCCTTGTTGCTGGCTGACAGGCTGAAAGCTGGGACCACGTCCCCGCAGTGTCTGCTCTCGCAAGTGCCGGGCAGCCAGGGCAGTTGTGTGTTTATGTGGATTTGCTGTTTGTCAGGGTTGTTCCCGGAGGCCTGCGAGACAATGACTTCTGCCGGGGTCTGCTGGAGGAAGTTGGCTTTTCAAAATCGGAAAGCTTTTTGGCTTGTTAAGTGAAAAAAGACAGTTGGGTCTCTTGGCCCTAGTGGGTGAGATCTGGGGAGTTGTATGTGTGTGTGTGTGTGTGTGTGTGGAGGTCTTAAAATGCTAGCTGAAAAATGCTGCTTTAAAAATATGTAGTGAAATGGTGAAAAATATGTAGTTTAATGAAAGGCAAACACCACCCATAATCTCAACATCCAAGCATAACGTAATAGGTGTTCAATGTTTTCATTTTTACAGTTAGGTCCTAATCTCACATGTTTACAATTCCTGGCAGTACCAATTTATATCTTTTCCCTTAACATTATATCATACAGTCATTTTATTATTATATAACCCCATAACATATAATTCATGGGGTTAGTGGAGCAGAGCATATTTATCATTATTAAAACTTTCCCCTGATATTGGACAGTCAGCTTGTCTCTTTCTTTTTTCTTTGCTATTGTAGATTGCTCACTAGCCATAGATTAGCCAAACTCACAGATAATTAATTATAAGACCAAAAGAAGGAAAACATCTCATTCCTTTAGTCATAGAATTATTTCCTCTCTCTCTCTCTCTCTCTCTCTCTCACTGTTTCTCAGTATTACATACACACAGAAAAATGCCTGTACCATATCTCTTTTTAATGAGATTTTTGGATGACTTTTTGTTAAGAGGCAGGGAGAATTTGTTAGTAAGTTGTCCTGGGAGAATTTGTAAACCTGGTCTCCTGACCTCTGGGCTCTCTTTCTTTTTTTTTGTAAATGTAAGGTTTGGCCAAAAATAATGTTCATCAAATTTTTGCCCACCCTTGGTATTCTGTGAGCCTCAGTGTGTTTGGGTACTTTGGAATGCTGGTTTGTTCGAGTGCTGGTTGGGGGATCATGTCTAGATTTAAAACTGAGCGTCTGCCTGCCATCTAGTGGTGAATATATATATTGCTCTTTTGCTCAACCTCGGGCTGATCTTTCAGAACCAGAGTCCTTTTCTCCCTACCGCCACCTCCTTTAATTACAAGGGTTTTAATTGTGCCACAGTTACAATGCTTCATTGTCTTACTAGATTATAGTGAATGAAAGGAATACACTTGTAGTTTGGCTGAACACATGAGAAGGGAGGCGTCTTGCATTCATAGTGAATTGCTACAGAACTCTGCCTGCAGGCTTTGCCATGCCCTCAATGTGCACTTGGGCAGACTAACAGGAAGGCTAAAATGATAAGTACCCATAAGATACTGTCTCTGCCTCAAAACTTCCGGCTCCAGGGAGGGATGCCAGCTGGAGTTCTGCCTTGCAGCGCATCTTTAAAGGGGGGGATTGTTGGAACTCTATCCCTAGCCCTTAGATTCCTGGGTGTTTACTCATTAGATGGGATACAGTAAAGAACAAAAGCCTGGGCAGAGGGTCTGGGTGTGGAGGGGGTCATGTTGGGGAGCAGTGAGGGCTGGGTTTCAATGGAAGAGGTGGCTGGGCTGTGGGAGCTGAGTGTATGCAGGATCTGGGCACCAGCAGGCACATTCTGTGCATCTCCTTCACGTGTCCCCACTCAAAGCCTTGCTGTGGAGAGTCAGGGAGGGGTGAACATCTCAACTATCGCCTATTTCTGCCTGGGAGAGGACAGGAAACTGCATGCCATGGTCAAGGCTTGGCAGGGGAACCTCATGAGCATGGCCCCCAGCCTTGAGACTAGAAATAAACTAATCTATCATTCTATGTGCCTAGTCAAAAAATATTTTTAAAGTAGAAATAAAAGGCACTTTAAAAAATATTTTTATTGCCTAACCAATGGACACAGACACCAGGGGGGTGAGGGCACGAGTGGTGGGGGGGCAAAAGAGGGGGTAAGGACACATATGTAAAACCTTAATCAATAAAGACAAAAAATTTTAAAAAAAGAACCACTGGTCTAATCCAAGATATACTCTACTTTCAAGACAATGTCTGTATTGTTTTATTACAAGTTGTACAGTTAGTCACTAAATGCCAGTCAACAAATATTCTACTTACTATGTGCTTGGCCATAGACAGGCAAGAACTACTAAATTTTTTGTTTATTAGAAGTGTTAGGTCAGAGTTAGAACTGTTACAATAAATGTAAAAAATATATATCTATAAAAATATTTTTATTTATTTCAGAGAGGAAAGGGGAGGGAGAGAGAGATAGAAACATCAATGATGAGAGAGAATCATTGATTGGCTGCCTCCTGCATGCCCCCCACTGGGGATTGAGCCCGAAACTTGGGCATGTGCCCTGACTAGGAATCGAACTGTGACCTCCTGGTTCATAGGTTGACACTCAACCACTGAGCTACACTGACCAAGTAAGAATAAAAGGCACTTAAAAAAAAATCTTAAAAGATATTTATTACCATAGCTTTGTAACACATAATCAAATTTCCAGAGAAATCTGTATTGTTTACTTGTACTTAATGTTTCCAGTAAAAGGCACTTTTATATCCGCCCACCTCTTAGGAGGATAAAACAGGAATTGATGTTTATGAAACATGAAAGGCTGATCACCACTGGTCTGACTGATTATTATTTTAAAATAATTATTGAATATTTCTTGGGGTTAAGGGTGGCAGACATGCACAGTCCCTACCCTGGTGGAATTTACAGTCTAGAGATGAAGACATTGAACAAATAATTGGACAGTGTACACCTGATTTGAAATGACTTCTGATGAAAGTGAAGGAACCAAGTGCCAAAGCAGGACTGCATTTGCACATCAAGAAGACCAGAAGCATGGCTGCAGAAGAAATACACAACTTTAGCACAGACAGTGAAGACATGCAAATTGTTAGAGATTTTGCTCACTTTGTCTTAGCTGTCAACTCAAATGGAGATGCAGCTGGGAAATCAAGAGAAGGCTGAGACTCGGAGGGAAGGGCAAGGGCAGCAATGGAAGAATCAGGAAAGGTCGCCAAGATCCAAGATGTGTCATCAGAGCGAAGGCTAAGGTCATCCACACCCTCACATTCCCAGTTACCACGTGTAGATTCGAAAGCCGGAAAATGACACAGGCTGATAGGAAAACCACTGATTCATCTGAAATATGATGTTGGCGGGGAGCTCTGCAGATTCCCTGGACCCAGAAAGACAACCAAAGTGGGTCCCAGAGTAGATGAAGCCTGAAACATCACTGGAGACAAAACAGACAAAACGGAGGTGTCCACTTCGGGCACAGCCTGAGCAGGCAGGGGTCTTTGGACAAGACAGCAATGCTGGGAAATAGAGGCAGCAGGAAAGAGGAAGAGCAACTATGAGCAACTAGACTGACTCCATGAAAGGAGCCGTGGACACGAGTCTACAGGAGCGGAGCAGGGCTGCTGAGGATGGAATGTTGTGGGCATCACTCACTCCCAGGGTCACCAGGAGTCGGAGCTGATTCAACAGCACATGGCAACAAATACATGTGGGCGTTGATGGCACTGATGATGCATCTGAGTTGGGGCGGGGGGTGGGGTGGTGCGGGGAGAGAGGATGTGCACATGGGTGGGATGTCCCAGGCAGAAATGAAGGTGGGTGTGAAACTGCTGGGACAGAAAGGGGCAGGGTGCACCCAGGGAACTGAAAGATGGTTGTGCTTCCTGAGAGGGCTGGAGAGTGGACGAGATGCAGTTGGAGAGTGGGCAGGGGCCAGCTCACATAGGCTTGCTCCTTTATGCTCAGAAAAGTGGGAATAAAGAAGAGGGACATGATCAGATTTGCATTTTGAAAGCGAACTCTGGCTGCAGTGTGCTGGACAGATTGCACAAGGGCACCAGAGAGGCAGAAGGAGATAAAGGGAGGCCAGTTGGGAGGCCACTGTAATAACTCCCGAGCAAGCGGATGGCAGCCTGAGTGAGGGAGACAGAGACGTGAAAGGAGTGGAGAGAGAGCTGGGCTCGGGAGGCCTGCCCAGAACCACAGCTCTGGGGGAGGGTAGGCTCCTGGAGTGAAGGGCTATGATGATTGTCAGGACCTCGGTAATGTCCTGGGTGGGGAACTGTAGGCAACGCGACTGTTATACGCTGCACTAGAGGCCCAGTGCACGAAATTCATGCCCGGGGTGGGAGGGGGGTCCCTCAGCCCGGCCTGTACCCTCTCACAATCTGGGACCGCTGGCTCCTAACCGCTCACCTGCCTGCCTGCCTGATCACACCTAACTGCTCCCCTGCCTGACTGGTTGCCCCTAACTGCCTCTGCCTGCCTGCCTGCCTGATCGCCCCTAACCGCCTCTGCCTTGGCCCCCGCTACTGTGGCTTTGTCTGGAAGGACGTCTAGAAAACGTCCAGTCTATCCAGTCCAATTAGCATATTATCCTTTTATTAATATAGATTTGTCAGCAGCTGGCCTGGACCTTGTTAGACGTGACATTCACCTGGTCCCTGCTTTTGGAGTTGATACAGTTGTAGTAAAGCTGGTTCTGTCATGACCATCCCAGAGCCATGGCCTTGAACTGACAGGCCTGTGGAGACGGCAGCAGTGAGCTATTTAATTTGGTGTAGTCCTTGTATATAGAATGGCTAAGGATGGGAAGGGAAGACTGAATGATGCTCTAATACAATACACTCTGGCCTGGTTCCAGGTAGGGGCTCTTCCTCCAGCCTCCATTTTTTGAGGGGATGGCATGGAGAACAAAAGGCTGGCTGAGGTTGGCACAGAGCCCTGAGGGGTGTGGCAGGGTTCATAGTGCACAGCTGTGGATGTGGTGCTGGCCCCCAGCAGGTGTTCTCAAGGTGTTGAGGAGGGAGTGATGGAAGAAAGGAAGTTGACCAGTGGTCACTCCATCTTAGATGGAGAAAACTTGATTTTAAGGGTGTCCCATTATTTGGCATCCTGAACCTTGAGTTCCTATTGGGTCATTGTAGTAATAATCGAAGGAAGTTGACCAGTGGCCACTCCATCTTGGATGGAGAAAACTTTGAGAGGGGGGACCTCAAAACTTTATTTTAGGGGTGTCCCATTATTTGGCGTCCCGAACCTTGAGTTCCTATTGGGTCATTGTAGTAATAATCTGCTATAACAACATACCACAGCCTTGGGTGGCTTACACAAGAGAAACTTCTCTTCTCGCAGTTCTGGGTGCTAGAAGTCCAAGATCAAGATGTCATAGGTTTGGTCTCTCTAATGTGTATTACTGACTGAAAGGTCACAAGGGTTTCATGTTAGGAAGGAAGAATAGTGAATGCCTGGGGTGGGGAGTCAGCTTCCTTTTACTGTATTTAAAGAGAAGTACATTAGAATAGGGATCCCTACATGCTTTTTAAGTTTGAAAATATAAAATAGTAGAATCCAATGCTGGCAAAGCTGTAAAGAAATAGGTTTAACCACAATCTTTACAAATTAGTGTATATGACATACATACTGCATATGTATATGTATATGATGCTGTTCATATTGTATACTAGCATTATCCTCTAGTTTCCACAACATGGGATGCATGTAGATATTTTCACTTCTATTCTATTTCATGCCATTCCAAGAAGTCCTGGTCTTGATGCTCTACATTGATCTTGACTTAGGTGAGGACCCTGCCCTGCTCGAGGCAGGCACCGCTCTTGCTCTAGACTCCTGTTCAGAGACCCCGAGTGCTGGTGTGAATTGTTCAGAGTCACATGTCCGTAGGTGGCAGAGCTGGCTCTAGAACCCTGGCCGCCAGGACCGAAGTCCAGGGTGCTCTGCCCATGTCATCCTGCGAGGCCTGTGGGTATGTCTTCGCATCTGGCAAATAACCTCTTCCCGGGAGGGCACTGGGTCAGAGTGCACAGGGCAGAGGTCAAGGCTGTGCTGAAGCAGTTCATTAAAGTGCCCTTTACCTCACTGAAGACCCCCTGGGGGCCTCCTGGCCCCTCCAGGGCACCTTGCTTGGGGTCAGGCCCAGGTGCAGCAGCACCACCAGCTCTGCCCTGCAGTCTGGGGTCCACACCAGGGAGCATCTGGCTCCGTTTCAAGCGTGGCCACATGCTTGGTTAGGTGAGTGATCTCCTGCACATATTGAACAATTATTTTCTCATCACTTTCCAGCTGTTAGGGAAACACGCACCGACTGATCGGTTGGGTAAGGTACTTTGAGTCGGCCTCACGGATTCATGTCGTGTGATTTTTGCCACCCTTCTCCCCTCCTCCATCCCTCCCAGTCCCTCCAGCAGAGGCGCCACTTCTGCCGAAACTTCTTCCCTGCCCGCTCAGCCCTCACAAACCCTTCTCTTCTCTGAGGAACTTATTGTCCCCACGGTGCATGTGACATGTCTCAGAAATGGCCCTGTTTCATATTGCGTGTATTTCATGAACCGAGAGATCTGGGCTTGCATTCAGGGTCCACCAGTTCTGAACTGTGTGTCTTGAGCAGGTCCCTTAACCTCTCTTTCTCTGTCTGTAAATTGCCACCTTTTAGGGCTGCCGTGAGGACTCCAGGAGATAATGCCTGTAAATGTTCAACATATTGTATGATCCTTATTAGTCACTCAGCAAACATTCATCAAGTCCTGACCATGTCCTTATACTATGCTTTTTCTAGTGAAAAGTGAAGGGTGCCTAGGGTTGTGCTAGGGACTATGTAATACAGGAGAAATCCTGGTCTCTGCTCCCCTGAGGTTCATAATCGAGTCGGCAGGCCAGTGAAACTCACACGACACAAGGCAGTGTCTGATTAAGTGCAGAGGGGCCTGGCCTGTAACAGAGGTTAGAGGAGGTCAGAGCTGCCTGTGTGGGAAGAAGAACAAATGCCAACAAAACCAGGGTTTGCTTTGTTCAGTGATATCCCCATGCCCATGGGTGCTCACTAAGCAAAAATGAGTCAATGAATGACGTGGAGAGATCTTCGACACATCTGGGCCATGCTCCTCCTTTTACACGGCAGGAAACTGAGTCCAAGAGGAGACAGGGACTGACCCCCAACAAGGTCCCAGGGATCGGGGACAGCTGGGATGAGAGCAGCGGTTCTCAACCTGTGGGTCGAGACCCCTTTGGCGGTCAAACGACCCTTTCACAGGGGTCGCCTAAGACCATCCTGCATATCAGACATTTACATTACGATTCATAACAGTAGCAACATTACAGTTATGAAGTAGCAACGAAAATAATTTTATGGTTGGGTCACAACATGAGGAACTGTATTTAAAGGGCCAGAAGGTTCAGAACCACTGGATGAGAACCTCCTGGCCTTTTTCTTCAGGGCGGTCTCCCCTTCGCTACAGGCTCAAGTGAGATGTACATGGATTCCATGAATTTGTGCTACTTTAGATGAGGACTAGGCAGGTTTTCCTTTTAACCTATTAAAGTAGCCCCCAAATGGTATGGAATATAACAGGATTGTATGGGAAATGATTAGTCCATTTGAAAGAAGTTCAAGAACTTTTTGTTGTTGTTGTTGTTGTTAATCTTACCCGAGGATATTTTCCCATTGATTTTTAGAGAGTGTGGAAGGGAAGAGGAGAAACATCGATGTGAGAGAGACACATTGGTTGGCTGCCGTCTGCACACACCCTGACCAGGGCCAGGTACCGAGCTTGCAACCAAGGTACATGCCCTTGACAAGAATTGAACCCTGGAACCTTCAGTCTGAGGGCTGACACTCTATCCACTGAGCCCAACAGGCTAGGGCAGCCGTGGGCAAACTACGGCCCGCGGGCCGGATCCGGCCCGTTTGAAATGAATAAAACTAAAAAAAAAAAAAAAAGACCGTACCCTTTTATGTAATGATGTTTACTTTGAATTTATATTAGTTCACACAAACACTCCATCCATGCTTTTGTTCCGGCCCTCCGGTGCAGTTTAAGAACCCATTGTGGCCCTCGAGTCAAAAAGTTTGCACACCCCTGGGCTAGGGTGAAAGAAGTTCAAGAATTTTAGAAGGACTCTTTTCAAAGCAATCAACTTGCTAATCATAAATTATTTTTCTTTTATCACCATTAATTAATTGGCAGCTACAATAGTTTAATAAGTTCCACACGGCTATCTCTATAAACACATTGAATGCTTACTGTTGAGACTTTAAAAATATTCTATGTTCATGTTGGTGGTTTCCTGAATTGGGAATTGGAGAAAATGACACTTTCCCTTCAATTCCCGCACCCACCCAGTGCATCACTCTCCAGGGAAATTTGGAAAATGTAAAAAACATAAAAATGGCCCATATTCCACATCCTCACATTACCCACAATTCTATTTTACTGAGACTGCGATTGTTAACCTTTTGGTCTAATTCCTGCTAGTTTTTCTTTTCATAGATGATTTTTTGAAATGTATTTTTCAGTTCTAGTTGATTTAAAATCTTATATTAGTTTCAGGTATGCAATATAGTGGCGAGATGTTTATATATCTTATGAAGTGATCATCTTGATAAGTCTGGAACCCATTTGGCACCTGCATAGTTATGACAATATTATCGACTACATTCCCTTTGCTGCACTCTAAATTCCTGTGACTATTGTTATGACTGGCAATTTGTACTTCTTAATCCCTTTCACCTTTTTGCCCACCCCGCAACCCCCTCCCATCTGGTGACCATCAGTTTGTTCTCTGTATCTATGAGTTTGTTTCTACTTTGTTTATTTTGTGTGTTTTTTTTTTAGATTCTACATATATAAGTGAAATCATACAGTGTTTGTCTTTCTCTGTCTGACATTCTACTTGGTATGATGCCCTGTAGGTTCACCCATGTTGTTGCAAATGGCAAGATTTCATTCTTTTTTATGGCTGAGTAATAGTTCCTCGCATATAATATGTACCATATCTTCTTTGTCGGTTTATCTATGGATGAACACTTAGGTTGCTTCCATGTCTTGGCTATTGTAACTAATGTTGCAGTGAAAATAGGGGTGCATATATCTTTTCAAATTAGTATTTTGGATTTCTTCAGATAAATGGTCAGAAGTGAGATTGTTGTGTTATATGGTAGTTCTATTTTTTTTTTAATTTCTTAGGAACTTCCATACTGTCTTCCATAACGGCTGCACTAATTCACAACCCCACCAACAGTGCTCAAGGGTTCCCTTTCCTCCACAATTTCAACAATACTTACTGTTTGTGGATTTATTGATGGTAGCCATTCTGACAGGCGTGAGATATCTCATTGTGGTTTTGGTTTGCATTTCCCATAGTGATGCTGAGTGGCTTTTATGTGTCTGTTGTTCATCTGTATGTTCTCTTTGGAGAAATAACTATTCATGTCATCTCCATTTTTTTAGTCGGATGTGTTTTATTTTTGTGTTGAACTGTATAAGTTCTTTATATATTTTGGATATTGATCCTCTTATTGGATATATCACTTGCAAATATCTTCCACCATTCAGTATGTTGCCTTTTTGTTTTGTCAGTGATTTCTTTTGCAGCACAAAAGTTTTCCAGTTTGATGTAGTCCCACTTGTTTATTTTTGCTTTTGTTGTCTTTTCCCCAGAAGACATATCCAAAAACATATTGCTAAGACCTATGCCAAAGAGCTTATTGCTTATGTTTTCTTCTAGGAGTTTCATGGCTCCAGGTCTTACATTTAAGTCTTTAATCTGTTTTGAGTTTATTTTTGTATATAGTGTAATAAAGTGGTCTAGTTTTATTTCTTTGCATGTATTCTGTCCAGTTTTCCCAGAATCATTTATTGAAGAGACCATCTTCATCCCATTGTATATTCTTGCCTCCTTTGTCATAGATTATTTGACCATATGGGTGCAACTAAATTAAGGATCCTGTGATGGGGATTATTCAGGTGGGCCCTAAATGCCATCACAGGTGTTCTCTAAGAGAGGGGCAAGGGCAGATCTGATGTAGACAGAAGAGGGGGCAGTGTGAGCACAGAGGCAGAGATTGGAGCGATGCTGGCAGCCACCAGGAGCTAGAAGCAAGGACCACATTCTCTCCTGGAGCCTCTGGAGGGAGCACTGCCCTCCTGACTCCTTGATTTTGGCCCTGTGATGCTGATTTCAGACTCTTGGCCTCCAAAACTGTAAGATAATACATTTTTATTGTTTCAAAATATTGTATTCAAGCCTCCAAGTTTGTGGCAATTTGTTACAACAGCCATAGGAAACTAATATCCCCCAAATATGTGGAATTTGGTGGTTTATACGCTAAGGAGCCTTGAATGGAGCTGACATCTGAGGTGCTCAAGCAATATGGTCCCACAGAGCCTGTCGTCCCTCCTTCCTGCTATCTCCTGCCATTGCTTCTCTCTTCTACCCTAGCTAAGCCTCCTCAGTGAGGTGAAAGTGAGACAGTGCCTATATGGAAGGGAGGTGGTGGTAGGGATGAGGGTGGGGAGAGGATATGTCCAGTGTATCCGTCCTACAACCCCAGAAGTGAGTACCTTTTTTTCTCCTGTGTCCACATATAAACCTCCAGGGAAAGATTCTGATTGGTCATCTTAGGTCAGATGCCCAATCTTTGGGCCAGTTGCTGTGTCCAGGGGTGGGGCTCAGTACTGTGACTGGCAGGCTTTCAGAATTCCATGGAATATGGGAAGGGTAGTGCATCAAAGCAAAGACAGGAAGGTGAGAGCAGGGTGTTATCCTCAGAAAGAGGATGAAAGAGATGTTGGGCAAAGCAACAAAAATCCAGATAAATATGTATTTGCTCCGTACACGGAAAACTATAGTCTTTCTCAGGCTTCTTCAGCTCTTCCAGAATCTGTCTCTGAATGTTGGAATCATGGCCAGGATCATAGACTTAGAATCAGAATCAATGCAAAAGGCCATCTGGATCCAACTAACTAGGAAACGGAGGCCCAGAGCAGATGAACGTTCTCAAGGTCACACAGCTAATACTGCAGAGCTGGGGCAGGACCTAGATCTGACTGTGGCCCAGAGCACTTTCAGCTTTTCTGTCTCTGCCAGCAGGTAGCATTCTACCTACCCCACAGTGTCTGCTAACTTGAGTCTGGCCCAGGGTCAAGGCTGGCTCTCTCGGCGTCTTCTTCTCTCTCTCCATCTCCCCACCCGGGAAGGTAGCTATGGGAAGGATGCACTAGGTAGGACATGGCATTTCAGCCCCAACGCTACCACTTCCATCATGTGACTTTTGGCCCCCCCGCCCCCTGCCCAGTTTCTTTACCTCTAGATTGGGGATAAGAATTCTTACTGGAGAGCACTGTTGTGAGGATCAGTGGGATGCGTCTGAAATCACCGGCACTGTGAGCGTAATGATATTCTATACCTATGTGTCGAGTTTGGAACTGCTGGCAATGACTTTGCTTCGTTTCCTAAGATCCCTGTCTGCTGGCTCATTTACATGCATTGTCTTTGTTTCTTACCTAATTTCGAGCTGACTACAACTTTGTCTTTCCTTTTTCCAAGTCCATGTGTTAACTAGGCTTTTCTGCACCTTATCATTTTTGATATTGATCAAGATCAAACCAGATAAAATGTTATTTATTTATTTTCTATCATCTGCTACTCATTCCTCTCTGGCCCCATTTAATAAAGTAGCAACATTTCTCTTTAGTCTCCTCTTTTTTTGAATATCTTTGAAGACTGGTTTTCTGTGCCTTTTATGCACTCACTTCATAAATTATGTTTCTTTTTTATTTTTTGCTTTGGTTCTCTGGTTTTTGTCTCCCCACGCCTTCACCTGTGTACCTGTTATTTCTTCTGAAAAAGAAGGTTACACTTTAAAAACATTAATCATTTCTGGGGTATTACATTGCCTACAACATTGCACAGGTCATGAAAAACAGCCCTTAATTGGCGATGATGACAGTTAGTTAGGGTTCTTGGTTCTTATGAATTCACTCACTCAACCTTGAACTTACATTGAAGTTTTATTGTAGGTCTGATGTAGGGAAGGAATGCTTTCATTGTAAGTTACAGAAAGTAGGTCTTTTGGAATAGATGTTGGGAAGCCTCCAGCCTCCAGGGAAGGGTGGGGAGTCCGTGTAGGCAGATCTGGAGACCAGGCACCTAGAAGTGCAGAGATGCTGCCATGGACCAGCCTGACGATGACAGAGCTGCCACCGCTGCTGTCAAACATGGGACACTCTGTTTTCCCGGTCTCGCTGTCAGACACGGGCATGAGGCTGCAGGCACGGCCACCCTGCTGGCCCTGAAAACTGGGGGTTGTTGCCAGTAAGGCAGGATCCTCTCAGTCCCCACTCCTTACATCATCGTGGGCCCCAAGATGAGGTCACAGGTCCCTGTCCCAGCCTCCATGGCGGGAGGCAGGCCTGCTACCCGCAAGAATAGCTGTCAGATGTCTGTGGGGGAAGCCCCCCTCGTCAGCACTGATAGGTACGTAGGTGTCAGGTCTGTGTCTGTGTGGGGGGCGGGAGCTGTGAATGTGCAGTTGGTCACCGGGCAGACGTGCCAGTTAAAACTTGCTGCTCTGTGACGGAGAGGGTGGTTCGGTGGAAACATGATTGTAAGTGTGACCCAACAGAAACGCTTCTAAAAGGTTTTTTGTTTTCTGAAATTGGAGAAGTGACCTCTACCTTTTGCCAGCAGTTTTCCATCTCTGAAGTTTTCTGTGAGTTCACCCGGGAATGGCATCTGGTTGTTGTGGGAAAACCTAGCTTAGACACTCAAGATTTACAAATGGGTAAATAAATGGATAAATGACCTGTACTTATTCAGAGCTCAAAAGAAATTGGCTACCCAGCCACACAAGGACATGGAGGAAACCTAAATGGATATTTTTAAGTTAAGGACCCCGAAAAGGCTACATACTGTATGATTCCAACTCTATAACGTTCTGAAAAAGGCGATAACTGTGTAGACATTGAAAAGGTCAGTGGTTGCCAGGAATGAGGGAGGAGGGAATGGATCAATTGGCTTACGGTTTCCTGGTAAGTTGGATCCAGAGGATACTTTCAGGGCATTGGAACTAGCCTGTGTGATCCATGTCATTAGACGTTTGTCCAAACACATAGAATGGGCAGCACCCGGAGTGAACCCTGATGTAAACCGTGGATGTTGGGTGATAATGAGGTGCCAGTGTAGGCTCATCAATGGTAACAAATGGACCCCTTTGGTGTGGGATGTTGAGAGTGGGAGCAGGCAGTTTATGGGCACTCTGTGCTTTCTGCTCCGTTTTGCTGTGAGCCTAAAACTGCTTTAAAAATAATATTTGAAAGAAAAAATATGCCCACTACTCATGGATTTAAGGAAAACATGAGGTAATGATGGGAGAAGTTAATGATAGAAAACTGAATCAAATGGAGGTCTAGAGTTGAAAAGTACAGTATGGGGTGGTCCACCCAGGCTGTCTTCGTTCGTACGCATTGCCAGTATCTGTCTGCTGGAGTTGCTGAGCCCTCTCCACAGCACCCGTAAGCTGGAGGAGAGAGGAGGGGGTTCTGAGAAAGGGAATCCAGAAAGCTTCAAGCCCTGCAAGAAACTCTTATTGCCTCTTTAAAGGGGACTTGAGTTTTTCTTTTTAAATCTTCAGTGATTCAATCATTTCTACAGACGGTGTTAAAAGGGACCATAGAATGTTGCTTGATGGTGAGCATGAAGATATATAGCCTTTTCTGTGAGGTACCTACACATCCAGTGTCAGGCTTTGTGATAGGACTTTATTTTTTTATTTTTAAATATGCTTTTGATTTTAGAGAGAGAGAAAAGGTGAGGGAGAGAGAGAGAGAGAGAAACATTGATGTGAGAGTGAAACATAGATCGGCTGTCTCCTGAAGGCCTCCCACTGGGGATCGAGCCCACACCCAGGCAGGTGCCCTGACCAGGAATTGAACTGATGACCTCTAGGTGCACAGGATGATGCCCAACCAACTGAGCCACACTGGCCATGGCTGTGATGGGCACTTTAAATGCTTCATTTTTAGTCATTACAACAATCCTACAAAGTAGGTGGAATTATTACCATTTTACAGATGAGAAAACTGAGGATACAGAGGGTTAAGTACTTGCCAATAGTCCCACACTTGGGTGGTCTCTAGACTTTTATGGTCTCATTCCCTATCAGTAAGAATTTTTCGAAACATGCATGCACCTCCATTTATGTATTTATCCATGAAACATAAATTAGTCTCACGATCATTAGTTAGTAAATCCACATTTCAAATAGCCTTCTTGATAATTTTCATACTTTTTTTTTTTTTGCCAATTGCTTGTCAGATGTGATTAGATCAACATTATTTTTACCTCATAAGACGGTTGACAAAGAGCTTGTACCAGGACTGGGAGAAGTTTCAGCTCTGTCATTTTTCATGTCAACTTGAGGTTCAAGCTACGATTTCTAACTGTGCTTTTTGCGAGAGCCGTTCAGTCCAGCCCAGGTGATAGGACCTGTAAATTCACTGAACGAGGCGAAGGTGAGCTGCAGGGCCCACACGCGGAAGGCTGCCAAGCCCGCGTGGGATGCGGCGGCCTTTCCTTCCTCTACGCCGCCTCTTACCCTCGCTCTAAGTCACAGAGGCCCTGGGACATGCAGACCAAGGCGGAGTGGGGGTGTGAAACCTTTCATTCGCCTTAGCAAGGCTTCCTTTCCTTCTTTGTGTTTAGACTTTAGAAGGGTGTCAATCGTTCTAAAGGCTTCCAGCACTCAAGTGCCCTCTCCTTTGAACTCCATGGCACAGCGTGGTTAAAGGTGGTGCTAACATCCAGCATGCTACTGGTGTTCTCATTGATTCTCTCTCTCTCTCTCTCTCTCTCTCTCTCTCTCACACACACACACACACACACACACACACACACCTGTGCTCCTGCCAAGGGAGACCACCTTGGTGCCCGTTTTGCTTTCCATTTGATTTTAGAGCAGAATCTTTGGCAACAGGAGTCAAGGCCCGTCTGAACTATTTGTCTTTCCTTCTTTCCCATAACTTGTTTCCTGCCCAAACAAACAATGGCCCTGGATTCGTGAGACATGCCCTTCTTGGGATGGAGAAGGCGACGCATTTATGACTTTTTCTAGGAGGCATTTGTGTCTTGCTTGACTTCCCTCCAACCTGTTTCCCTGATTCTGAGAGACTCAATGTTTGTTGAATAAATGAAGGGAGGAAGAAATGAATGACTGTTTGGGGGCTGCGTGAGGTGGTTGGCAGAAAGGCAAGTTGAGAGATGACAGGCAGGCGGGCCTGGAAACAGAATTGGGGGCCTCGGGAGTCCCGGAGCACCCACCTTTGAGAATTAAATGACATCTAACCTTGGTCAGCGTTTGGAAGGACACTTTTTGTTCAGAAAAGAAAAACGTTACAGTACACTATGATAAGACCATTTCCTTTCTCACAGCGTCTCCTTTAATGTCAGGTCTGAAATATGAAGTCATTAGGGGATATTAAAACAGTGCTGACAAACTAATTAACAAAAGACATTACGCCGGATGGGCTCAATTTATCCTTTTTAATGGTTCTTATAAATGGGTGCCGCCAATTAAAATTAATAAAGATTTACCAGCGATTGCCCGGTGTACATTGCTAAGAAGCGCCGCTGAAGGTCGGCTTAAAGTCAGCGTTGTCGGAGCTACAAGTTCAGCTCCGGAGCGGCAAGGCCCACGGAGCCCCCTGCGTTTCTGTTTCCTCCTGGCTGGTTCTCCTTCAGCTTCTTCCTCTGGCCTTTCTACCTTCTGCTCTGAGCTGTTAGTCCATCTGCCGCCCCCTCCCCCTCCCCCGCACTGGTGGCCAGCTCCAGCCCTGGGCTGACTGAGATGCCCCAAATTCATACATAAAGGGAAGAATAATGCTCTGCCCCTAGTCTTACACTAGCTGGTCTGATTCGTCACAGTCTGTACCATCGCATTTCTGCTCTCCATTCTGGAAAGTGCCTTCTGGGTTTGTTTAGCGGAGCCCAAGTCTGGAGACCCACGCCACCTGGCTTTCCTGGAAGCCTTCTTGCCGTCCTCGGCTTCCTGGGTGCCCACTGCCAAAGGCCTGGGCCCGAACGAGATGCCGGGAGAGCTGCCCCAAACTCAAGTGTGCTTTCACCGGGTGTGGATCCGGAAGCAGAGGGGTGGCCACTAGTCAGACAACCCTGTGGTCACGCTTTTTAAAAAAAATATTTTGTTATTGATTTCAGGGAAAGGGAGAGATAGAAACATCAATGATGAGAGAGAATCGTTACCCTGACCAGAAATTGAACCATGACCTCCTGGTTCATGGGCCAATGCTCAACCATTGAGCCACACTAGTCATGCTATTATTTTTTAATCAGGTGTAGGTTCCTTTTATTCTGCAGAAGACAACCCCTAATTGATGTCTCTCTTGAAGCAAAGGATACCTGTGATGTCCAGGGGGAGCGTGCCCCGCTCTGAATCCCTGCCCCTCCTTCTGAGCAGCGGGGGGGGGGGGGGGGGGGGGGGGGGGGTGGGGGTGGGACTAGATCAAGGGGCCCGAGCAGCTGCTGTGCTGGAACTCTTTACTCCAGAGCCAAGCCTCTCCTACCCCCAGGTGGGCTGGCCTTGGCTGCACTCAGCATCAGCCCTCCCAGGGATGGGCCCCTTTCCAGCCCAGCACTCAAGGGGCCAGATGAGTTCCTGAAGGGGACCTTTCTTGGCTGGGAGGCTGGGAGGGTGAGCAGGGTTGAGTTTTTACCACCCCCCCACCCCCACCCTAGCTGGATATAATGGGAGTAGCAAGGGCTGGGGCGGAGATAGACGGGGAGGCTCCCAAGAAGGGCAGAATCTTGCAGGCGATTGTCCTGGGACCTGGCACAGCTGTGACTGGCTGCAGGAGGAGGTAGAGACACCAGCCCTCTGTTCAGACCGCAGGAGCCTGTGTCGGAGGGAATCCTTTTAGGGCAGCAGCCCACAGATTGGAGTCTCAGGAGCCTGAAGGGTGTGACTCCCTGTGCTGCCAGGACATGACTTGAAGGATGCCAAATGGCCCCTTCTGATGAGCGGGTGCTCATGCCCCTCGGAGTTGCCAGGATGGGGAGTCAATGAGGGCTGCATGCCAGGCACTGATCTCAGCTCCCGAGCCCGAGTGAAGGCTGCTTCCCTGGCTTTCTTGCTGACCATCAGGAAGGCGGGTCACTTTATAAGGTTGACCATGTGGCACCTGGTATCCTGGGGGCCTGAGGGACAGGACAGGCATGTCAATAGGGTATAAGCCAGGCAGGCTCCCAGGCTTTAGAGAGCAAAGGGAATAAAAACCAGCTTTCCCACTTCACAATTTACCAAGTCCCTGTGTTGTCCTCATGTGCCCTTGATGTGGAATTCCGTGTATGGGCTCCCCCAAAAGTGGGGTCAAGGACAGCTGGACAGCTACTTGGGTACAGCCTCTTGAGTGAGGTCTAATTTCCCTATTACAGGCCCAGCAGGGCTGTGTCACACACGCCTGTTGCAAATGATTCCACTGACTTTCTCTTGCCCGATGGGCCGCCTGAGAGAAGGCCACAGTTAGGGTCATTGGAGGAGGAACACTGCCTTGGAGTCCGCTGGACGAAGGGGCCACCACATCTGAATGTGGGAGATTAGAGACAGGCATGTAAATGTCCAGCACGCAATGCACATTTGTTCCCTTCTTGGAGCTTATTTCTGGGTCCCTGCCACCCCATCTGTTGACAATATGGGGGTAATGTTGTCCTGATATCTGGGACTGTGCGGTGGGAGGGAAGTGACATTCTTGGCAAGCCAATTGGCTTTGTTAAAAGAATCCAAGGAAGACTCTAATCCTTCAGTTTCTTCATAAAACAAAAGAATCAGGAAGACTTGGTCTTACTTAAAAACTCAGAAAAATAATAGCACAAGGGGTGTATTTGTTCTAGGTCATTCGAGTCATAAGAGCCAGAGCTGGACAGGCTCTTTGAAGCAGGGGTTGAATTCAAGGGTGAGGGAGACACCTCCCACGGAGAGGGTGAGACAGGCCCATTGTCACCCTGGAGGGCCCCTGGGGAGAGTGGGTTTTGCTCTGTTTCTCCCTCCCCACTTCCCACCGAATCCCCATCTCAGCATGGAAAAGTGGGAAAAGGGCAAGCGAGGCTCCCCCTGCAGGACCCCTTGAAGGCCACGGGGAAGCCATCCATGGCAATGAATTCATGGGGACATGTGACCTCCAGAGAGCCGACTCCCTGGGAGGCATTAGCCACACTCTTAATCGTGCATTTTATTGTTTCCTTGCTGGCACCGCACAGCAAGTCACTTGTGTGACAGAACATTAGAGGCGACAGAGCAAGTTAGAATAAATAGACTGTCCCCTGGCAGCGCCTCCTCTATCAGGGACCAGGACACAAATGTCTTCTGAAGGCCAGAGGAGAAGGGCCCGTGAAACAGACTTGAAAAGATTTCAGCCCTAGATGGTTTGGCTCAGTGGATAGAGCGTTGGCCTGAGGACCAAAGGGTCCAGGTTTGATTCTGGTCAAGGGCACATACCTTGGTTGCAGGCTCCTCCCAGGCCTGGGCCCTGGTAGGGGCTCATGCAAGAGGTAACCAATTGATGTTTCTCACATCGATGTTTCTCTCTGTTTTTTTCCTCTCTCTTTCACTCTCCCTAAAATCAATGAAAAAAATATCCTTGGGTGAGGATTAACAACAACAACAAAAACAAAGAAAGAAAAGATTTCAAGGGAGTTCCCGGGAATGCCTTCAGCCTACCAATCTTAAGCAGCAAGACGCAGGTGTGCAGGAATTGAAAATTCAAATGCGCCCAGTTCTAATCTAGTAGCAAATGTAAGGGACCCATTTAATTTTAGCTGTGACCGAGCTAGCCAAGGAGATTTTAGGGTTGGACATGAGAGCTCCTGCTCGGGAGGAGGCAGTGGGGAGCAGGAGAAAGAGAACCTTGAGATCTGTAGCTCCCCAACAGCTATCAGGTGACCTTGAAGAAGAGGCTGTACGTTCTGTGCATTCTGACTGCCTCAGTCACCTGTCCGTTAGCAACCAGAAACTCAACCACCTCACAAGAGGCAACACACTGTCGAGACTCTGATGGCACTAAGAACCGGAGAGCGGTGTGCCCATAAATGTGAGAGGTAAATACTAGGTAGATCCCCCGTGGGTGTTTCAGATCAGGTGGGAAAAGGGAGGGGAGACTGGCAGTTGTGTCCTTATCTGGAGGAAGTAGCCAGCTCATATTATACGTTAGTAGTTAACAATCTTGGACTGGGCATTTTTATCCTCTTTTTACAAATGAGAAAAATCAGGGTTCAGTAAAGGTGTGAATTCCATGTGGTCATACTATGAGGGAGGACCAGTGCTGAGACTTGAACGTGTGTATTCTAACTCCCCAGGTCAGACCCTCCCGGCCACACCGGGCTGGCTCTGATCAGTGTCCCTGAATCACCGGGCCAGCGTCCAGAGCTCAGGGGTCCTTCCCAGGAACTGCGACCAGCAGACAGTAGAGACAAACACGATCAGGACCCCAGTATCTGTTATTCATTTACAGCCTGTGGGGGAAACTTATTCATTTTCTTTGTCCATCTGTCCATCCATCCACCCATCCACCCATTCATCTGTCTATCCTTCCTTCCGAAGTACATTAGTGTGATAGAAAAAAGAGCAGAATTTTGAGTCAAAAGAAGTGTTTTTTTGTCCCTAAGGCAGGTTTTCTTTCACTTGCATCAGAAACGTGTTATATATGTGATTCCAAGACTTACTGAATTAGATTCTCTGGGGCTACAGCCTGTAACCTATATATTTAACAAGCTTTCTCAGTGACATTGATATACACATAAATATGAGGATTGCAGCTCTAAAGCATTATCCTGACTTCCAGTGTGTCCTGAGCTACTCAGAGAATAGGAAATCAAACATTACTCTGGTTTGATATGGGGACTGCTCTATGGGCTCTGTCCTGGGGGTGGGACTGCCCCTGACTCCCTGTGAAGTGGGTTGTCTGCTGTGCCCTCTTCTATCATCCCTTTTGCCTTCAGTCATATATTTTCCCCTGATTTGGTGACACTCAGAATTGATCCTCTTCTGAAAGCTGTCACATTCTAGAATCCTTGAGCGGGGAGGAGTCGTGGAGATTCAAACCTGGCTCTTCTGACCACAGTCTGTGCTCTTTTTGCACGTACAGCTGCAGCTTAATACGTGCTTGCACAATGAGCCAAAGACTGAATATTTTTTCTAGGCTATTCCAGGCCCAAAAGGTTTGCCTAAAACAAGCTCCTCATGGTCATTGGGAAAACAGATAGTGGGCACGCTAATAATCCTATTGGTTATAATAGTAACTACTGCTGCAGCGTCATTTATTGAACACCTATGTGCCAGGTGCTGTATTAGATGCTTCACTTATGTTATCTCACAATAATCCGGGAGAGTCTGTATTTTTAGCTTCCTGTATAGATGAAGAAATTGAGGCTCAGAAAGCTAAACTGACTTGTTCAAGGTCACAGCTATGAAGTGGCAGAACCAGGATGTAAAGCCATATCTTTTAGTCCCTGAAGCCCATATTCTTTGCAATACTCCAGGGAGACCCTCTTTATGGCTTCATAAGTGTTAATGTGTCAGCTCTCCCAGGAGCTGTGTGGACAGCTTGGCCTCCCCTCACAGGGAGGCTGCCTGGGCTGGTAAGTCCACATGGGAGCCTTGGGAAACGGTGGCAAGGATCCTGCCCAAGCAGGAGCAGCTCTGGGTGCAGCGCCATCATTTCAATGTGAGTGTGCTCTACCCTCACATCCAAAGCGGAATAGGCTGGCGTTCTCTTGCCGATAGACTGCGGGAGCTACTTAAAAAGCACGTACAGTGGAAAGAAATACAAGTGTCCATTTATCTAGTACCTACTACATTATAAAACACTTCCACACGCATGCTCACTAGTCCTCGTGACAGGTTGGAGGGGGGCATTATAGTTGTTCTTAGTTGTTAGATGAGGAGGCCGAGGCTCAGGTATGTAAGTTTCCAAGGTGATGCAGCCAGTGAGTGGAGCCAGGATGCAAACCCAGTTCTTCAGACCTCAAACCCCCCCCTACATCTATGAGAGCCCTGCTTCTCAACGTGAAAATGTAAATGAATCACCCGGGCATCTTGTTAAAGTGCAGATCCTGGTTCAGTAGACCTGGGTTGGGGCCTGGGATTGCTAATAAGCTCTCAGATGATGCCCATGCCGCTGGGCTACAGGCCACACTTTGATCAGTGAAGTTCTTCTAGACCATGGCACCTTGGGGTGGCACTGACTATCCCTATAAGGCTGTGACTCCCTAACGGGTCACACCCCTCCATAGCCCCTCCTAGCTTCTCTGTCTGTCATGTTGTATGGGCTTATTTTTCAGGACAATGGAGATGAGAGCTTAGTAGGAAAGAATTATGGAAGATAAAGAAGACTGCTTCTAGTTTTTATGCCATTTCCTTGTCTGCCATGCCACCTTGCAAGTTCCTTTCAGGGATACCGGAGAACAAAAAGGAAAATCAGAATCCGGCAGGTTCTGGCCTCCACCCTCCTGTGGGTTTTCTACTAGGGAAGTGTGGATGTTGCAAAGGAAAATATTCTGGGCATCTTAGTGGAGAGGAGGCCCCATCTCTTCCCCAGGATATCTTGTGGATACATTTGAATTCAATTAGCATTTACTGAGCACCCACTGTAATAGGAACAACAGTGGGTAGCTAATGAGGGTTTCCTATGTGCCTGGCACTGTTTCATACACTTTCGTCTATTAATTCATTTAATCTCCCAAACAACCCTTAGAATTACGTTGTACTTGTATTTTTATTTTTGTATAGATGAGGAGGCCCAGAGCAATGGATTAACTGGCCGAAAGTCACATGGTTAGTCAGTGGCAGAGCATGGGTTCAGATCCAGACTCCCCGACTCCAGGATCTCAACCCTCCAGCTGCGTGACTTACTCCTGGGCTGGACTGGGAGTGTTCAAAGGAGCATGTGCCACGGAACCGGGAAGCAGGTGATTTGATTGACTGCCATAAGCAACATCCCCCTAATCCTCAAACAACCCTGTGAGGCAGGAGGGGACATTGGAAGCGCTATCTCGTCACCTTTCCCAAGTCTCACAGTTACCAAGCAATGGAGCCAAGGTTCCAACTGAGGAGGGACTGACTCCAAAGCCCATGCTCCACCCTTTACCCCTGGACGACTTTACGGTACCAGCCAGACACACCAGCGGTGAGATGTTCTGATGGGGATGGGGTCCATAGGCCCATGACTCAGATGAGCTAGATGTGTGCACCTGTGTGGGGACGGGATTATGTGATCCTCCAGGCAGCTGATGAGGGGCCCAGATGTTGGCAGCAGGACTCAAGTTTCCGGGTGGTGAGAAAGGCAGGTGGCCTCAGTTGCACTCTCATGTTCTCCATCCCCCTACAGCAAAAATATATATGCAACATTGCAAACTCTGAAGTGCTCTGTGTGTGTTCATAACTTACTGTTTTTAGTGAATGATGTCAGTGTTTGTGTGGTCGGTGGCGGTGGGATCGTGCTGTGGGCATGTGAGTTATCCATAGTGAGGATGGGGCCCAAGTGGACCTCTGAGTTTTAGAGCCTCCATGATTTGTTCTTTCCTCCTGCAAAAGAATAAGCAGAGGTTGTTCATTAAGGCAGTTGCTTATTGAAGATGGCCCATGGGAGACAGAGCCATCTTACCCTTTGGGCAAGGTGATATTCAAAGACTTAATCTCTGGAGGGTGTGGGCTTTGGCCAATTAGAGGTACAGGGCACTGGAGTGCACCAGCGGGATATCTGCCCTGCCTTTGGGCTGAAAGTTTTGCAAAGTTCTATGGAAATGCTTGAGACTTAATAGCAATAACAAAAACCCAAATATTAAAGTTAATAATGTCTTAACTAAATGCTTCTAAATCATAACATTATGTCAATAGCAAGTTGTGGTTGCAAATCAACTCCCAAGTAGTTAGGTATAAATTCTCTTGAAAGTAGGCTATGGGAGGCTTTGACTATGCTTGATCAGCAGGGGAATGGGGTCTCCAGAAGCAAGAGTACCTCGGATTTGCAGAGACCCTACAATCCCCACTGAGGAGGGAGGGATGACTAGAACCAATAGTCACTGTCAAGTCAAATCTCTCCTTTCAAATCCTGTTCCATTTCTTATGTTTTTCTCCTGCATCTTTCCCTGGGTCCCCACCAGGATAAAGGAGGGGTGAGGGTAGGCTGTCAGTGGGGGTAGCAAGATGAGCACTGGCCTGCGCGCTAGGAATCTGTATTCCTCCCTGGATCAATTGTTACTCATTCATGTCATTACTGAGCCAGGCTCTGTGCTAGACCCTGGTCATGTTACTAAGCAGCTGAGTGGCTAGGCAAGTCACTTGGCCCATCTGAACTCAATTTTTCCATCGTAACATGAGGGATTGGACTAGGTGGCATTTCGGGTCCTTTTAGCTGAATACATCCAGGGCCTGTGGTTTAAATCACCGAAGGTCTTCTTGTATCCTTGGGGACATGGGAGCTCTTTATATGTCCAGCTGGGTCCTAGGAGCTGCAGACCCCAGAATCTGGGCCTGAGGATTTCTAGCTGAGGCTGGTGGATGGGCAGGAAGAGCAAGAACTCACCTCGGGGCATTTCTCACACTGAGAGGTCCCTGGCCACACCTGGAGGCTCGGTGTTCTGTCTCTGCAGAGGGGCTGCAACATCTCCCTAGAGCCTGACCAGAGGCCTTTCTCAGGAAGGCCCCTCTGTGGCCCCAAGCTTCCTTTCAGCCCTGGGGCGGCTGCTGGGGAAGGGGAGGGGGGAGGTGTGTCTTGGGGCACTCTCCTAGCACAGCCCCATGAAGACATGAGGAATAGGGCAGTGGGGAATATGGTGGGACAGGAGCTAAAGCAAATACCTGTAATTCGGGAACCCAGGGTCTCCTCAGGCTTGTGAAATAGGTGAAATGAACTTTAATAGCATGTTTTGTTGAATTCAAGATGTCCAAAGATTATCATTTCAACTTGTAATCATATAAAAATTATTGAGATAATGGACATCCTTTTGCTCATAGTAACTCCATCATGTTTGTTACACTTACAGCATATCTCAATTCCAACTAGCCACATTTCTAGGGCTCAGTAGCCACATGTGGCTTGTGGCTGCCATCTTGGATGGTGCTACTCAAGAGCGTTCAGGGGTAAACTCGAGGGAGGTTGTGAACCCCTTAAAATTGGTTGCAAGTGTTTGTTTCTGTGCACATTGTGCATTTTTAAATGAGGGGCTACCTAGCTTTATAAGATTTTTTAAAGCATTAGTGATCCCCAAAGAATTTGTAGAAAAATGTCAAAATTCGCAGAGCTGGATCCTATGATATCATTGGCATTGCAGTGCTGGGTGGACTTCCCACATCCTGGGTGGCTCTGATTCTGGACTGGACTCGGTAGTCTATTCCTGTGTATGTGGATCAAGGAACGTGGCTGACAGATGGATGGGAGGGACAACCATCCTGGGAGAGAGAGGACATTTCTTGATATTTGCAGACCAAGTTTTTTCTTAGATTTATTATAAACTTCCTGTCTCCAAGGAAATGGAGATACTGTTAGATTCTCCAGATAGCAAGGCAAATGTAAAGCAAATAAAGTACCTGGTTGAGAATTGCATGCAGAGGAGTTTTAAATGTTATCTCTCTCTCTCTCTCTTTCTCTGTCTCTCTCTCTCTCTCTCTCTTTCTCTGTCTCTCTCTCTCTCTTTCTCTCTCTCTCTCCCCTCCTTTCCCTCCCCTCACATGAGATGATCAGAAAATAAAGTGACTACTTAGTAACATTGACCTTTTCCTCAGCCCTCAAGGTTGATTTCTTCCTGGATCAACTCTAATCAGAGAGTTTACCCTCTACCAGCGGTTCTCAACCTGTGGGTCGCGACCCCTTTGGCGGTCGAACGACCCTTTCACAGGGGTCGCCTAAGACCATCCTGCATATCAGATATTTACATTACGATTTATAACAGTAGCAACATTACAGTTATGAAGTAGCAACGAACATAATTTTATGGTTGGGTCACAACATGAGGAACTGTATTTAAAGGGCCAGAAGGTTGAGAACCACTGCGAGTCTACCCCATGGATTGTTAACCCGGTGACCATGTGTGGGCTTTATAGTATGCCGCAATGTGCACACTTGTGAGAATTTTTCTGGGGAGAGCATTCAGATTTAATCAAATTGTCAGAGAGGCCCATGACTCTCCATAAGGGACAAACCGCTGGGCCACACCTTCCAATCAGTGAAGATTACAGCTGAGTCTGTGTCTCCCTCCAGCCCTGGAGTGTTTCATGAAATTCCTCCTGGGAACTTAGCAAAAGCAGAGGGTTCTGTGACCTCAGAACCCAGGCTAGACCCACCCCCTGATGGTGTGGCTGAGGTAAGAATCCAGCGGGAACGGGTGGGTGGAAGTGGGTTCTCCTCTTGCATCAAAGGGAAGAGAAAGAACCGGTGATGACTTGACAAAAGGGGAGAGAAGGGGGCACAATAATTAACAAAGCTGAGCTGCATGAATTCATTTATTCATTCAACAGATATGTGAGTGCCTACTGAGTGCCAGGCACTGTTCTAGGCACTGAGGATGCAGCGGTGAACACGATAGGGGGGAAATTCTGGTTATATGGGGCTTACCTCCTGGTTGGGGGAGACATGCACACACAAACAGAATGCCTACCTCTAATGGTGATGCTGAGATGGGCAACCTGGACAACAGTAGCCCTCCCTCTGACAGCTGCTTCTGACCCCAAAAGCTTTGTCCACTGATACAGCACAAACAATCCTCCACTGATGGTCAGTGATCTCTCCAAATGGCTCTGTTTCCCAGAACACTGCCTGCCCTCCCAAGGCTCCGAAGGCATCTTTCTGCACATAAACACCACATTCTTCTCTCTCTCACTTCCTCTCTCACCCTGTCCCATGCAGAATTGCTATTTGTACACGTGTTTCTAGAACCTCTGATGAAGTCGGGGGCAACGGAGGCAAAGAAAACATAGCCTAAGATTTTTAAGGATCCCTCATAAAGTGAGGGGCTTCTGAAGACTTTTAGGATTAAAATATTTCTTTTCCAACTGGCATTTCAGAGTTTGTGATACATTTAGTACAATTGAAGATATCAGAGAAGGCATTCGGAAAGAGGGCTTCTGGTTTGGTGTTTCTAGAAACCGATCTGAAAAATGTGAAGGGATGCTGTGTGGGAAAGTGTGCTCAATGTAAGAACCAAGACCAAGAAGTGGCAGGAAGGCAGTGTCCAGTTCATTGAGAAAGAACTTCCTGAGCAGCCCAACAATGGAGTAGGCTCCTGGGGGGTGGGGATGAGGGGGGGGGGCACATGCTCCCAACTTCCAGCACTAGCAGAGTTCAAACATGGCTGAATGGCCACTTGGGGAATGCTAGAGAGAGATATAGCTGAAGTTATACTAAGAGGAAAATTGATAACTTTAAAAACGTAGAGTATAGGGTTCTACAGCCAGTTGGCCTAGTTAAAATTCCTTTTCTCCCACTCATTAGCTACACATACTTGTGCAAATTAATTTTGTGTCTCAATTTCTACATCTGAAAATGGATGCTATAATAGTATTTACCTCATAGAGTCCTATTATGAGAATTAATTTATACAAGTAGTATATTTAAAACAGTGCCTAGCACATAATGCTATTACTAGACATTGATTAAAATAATTATAATAAAGATCATAACATAAAGCATAGATACTGAAGCCATCTTTAAGGAATGGGCAGCATTGGGCAGCCTCAAGGGCATTTTAGGGTTCTCAGATGGGGAAACTTGGGCAGAGACCTGAACTATGCAAAGATCTGGGAAGAGTGTTTAGTATGAGGGGACAGCCAATGTCAAGGCCCCAAAGCAGGAACCAACTTTGCACAATTGTAAGAAACGTGAGCAAGAGATGAGGTCAGACTCTGACAGAACAGATCCAACAGAGCTTGGCTTTCTATAGGCTGGGGCATGGGATGGGTTTGTTTCACTCAATTATGTGGTCCTTAAGTCAAGACTATCATCTTGGTGGATCAATTTAACCAAATGGGATTCTATGGGATGAGCACTATATTGAGAGTCAGGAGACTGAAAATTAGTTTGGCTCAGCTACTTGTTTGCTGTGTGATCCTAGGCAAGTCCCTTAACTTCTCTGGGCCTTAATTCCTCACCTATAATATTAGAGAAATAGGGTCTCCTTAGGTTTCAAGTTCTTGGTGTTTACAACCAGGCACTATATTTCAGATGCAGGAAACTGGGTTGTTGTATGGGAAAGAAGTAGAAGGAAGAGGAAAGGGAGGGAGAGGAGAATGAGGAGGCAGAGTCCCTTCCAGACTCTAAATTCCTTGCCTCTGTAGACACCCAGCGGAATGGAGCATATGTGAAGGGTTACCAATGCGTGGAAGGAGAGATGGCTAGGAAAAAAACAAGGGCACATCCCTTCCTGCTCAAGGTGCTGCTACACGGCAGTGTCAACAAGTCATCTGGAAAATGAAAGGGGTCAGAAACCCATGTCATCGTGAGAGCATCGGGAAATAAACGAAAGAAGTAATAACAGAGCCAATCAGGATAAACTTGAACATGCTCATGGAGGAATATCTTATAATTACACTAGAGGCCCGGTGCAGGAATTTGTACAAGGGTGGGGCCCCTCTAGCACTGCTGAGCTCAGGAGGGGCCATGCGGCCAGGGCAACTCTGCCGTTTATATGGACAGGGGCAGCGGGTACCTCCCCGGGCACAGCCCTCCGGCTGCCTGGGACCTGCACTGTCTCTAGCTATTGTCCCTCAAGGGCCCACTCTTCTCCTT
>NW_005354673.1:5100123-5119468 GCF_000412655.1 Myotis brandtii
CCCCAAAGCAGAAATGGTAGTGCTCACATTGTGTGGGAAAGAATTATTTTCATTTTGTGGAATTTAATGGGCTACCCTCCCCACCCAATTTTTAATAATGTTGCTAACGAGCCAGAGAGAAGAACTAACATAATTCACAGTACACAGTTATTAACATGCGCAGGACCCGCACAGGAAGACACACACGCTTTTATAAGGGCAGCTCTAGGCTAAAAACACACACATACAAGCCAACAAGGGCACAGAGGAAAGAGGACCCACATTGAACTAGTCAGTGTGTGTCTTAGACTGGGCTTCCCAAGGATTTGACAGCACATGGTTTCATTGGGAGGTGATCCCAAGAAGCGTGAGAAAGAGAGGGGCGGTGACAGAGGAGAGGATGCTGGTTAGCATGGAAGGAGCCTGCTAGTCCTGCTGCGGAAACGGTAGTGCATGAGCCTCAGTGTTCTCCCTCCCAGGAGCGAGGCAGCTCCCACCAGTAGTTGTTGGCTGAGGGTCTGGGGTGCCTCGATGTGCCCTGTCATGAGAGGGTACAGCAAGCTTTCCCGGCAGCAGAAGCTCTTGGAGGAAGAGAGGCAGATGTGGCAGGTGGAGGGAAGTGGTACAGGCCCCAGGGTATGCTGGGGCTGACAGTGTCTGCTGCCCTGTGGGAGCCAGTGCCTTCGCGATGACATGTCATTTCATCCTCATGATAATGCAGATGATATGGTCTATACCCGTGATCGGCAAACCGAGGCTCGAGAGCCACATGCGGCTCTTTGGCCCCTTCAGTGTGGCTCTTCCACAAAATACCATGTGCGGGCGCGCACATACAGTGCGATTGAAACTTCATGGCCCATGTGCAGAAGTCGGTATTTTGGGGAAGAGCCGGTATTTTGTGGAAGAGCCACACTGAAGGGGCCAAAGAGTCGCATGTGGCTCGCGAGCCCTGGTTTGCTGAGCCGCAGTTTGCCGACCACTGGTCTATACTATGGAGGTGGGGGAGCTGAGGACCAGAAGGTTCCGGTGTTTCTCAACCAGAGTGTTATTCTTTACAACACAGGGTGTTTCATGCCCTTGGCTTCCCCTCCTACATACCAGTGGCATCGCCCTCCCCCAGTCATGTGACAACTAATTAGCCCTCCCACCAGAAGGAAAACAGTCTCCCCCTCCCCTACCACGTACCCGCAAGTGCCGGGTGGAAGGATGCCCTAAAAGACGGATCTTCCTTTTAAGTTACTTCACACCTGCCCCCAGGGTCATAGGCATTGATTGGACTGGGAATGAGCTGGTGTGAGGCAGTGTAACTCTTGAGCAGTTTACTTGACTTATGTAAAATGAACAACCTTAAACTGAATTCATAGGAGACTTGGAGGACTGAATAATGAACACGAAGGTAGCACAGTGCCTGGTATACAGTAAATGCTCAGAAATTTTTAACTATTATTATTCATTGAGGAGCTCTGTCCTTGCTCAGAAATCTATTTCTTGCCTCGTCTTTATTTCTTCCCCATTTTTCTCTCTTCCATCTTTCCTGCCCCTGGGCCTCATCCATCCTCCATGAGACCTCCAAGACAGAGGACAGAACTGATGCTTGAGTCTCTGTCTTCAAGAAATAAAGGTGCTGTTGCTCCGGCCAGAGTCACCTGTAAGCCACAGCCGGAGCAAGCCAGGGAAAGGCCAGGCAGGAGCGGCACCCCGAGTGTTATGAGGGGTATGTGGGTGCATTCAGAGACGTGGGAACCTCAGTGTATGTAACGTGCTCGCCCGCCATCTGCACACTCACTGACAGCAATGTCTAAGTAATCGTGGCTTCCAGGAGAGTTTACCCAGATTTCTCTTTTATTTTCTTTGCCGGGAAGGTAGGTCTTTTGTAAGCTTCTGGTGGTGTTTGGCAACTTCTCTCATACTCAGGTTACCTGCCAGAACCTGCTCCACTGGCCAGACCATCGAGATGGCGGTCGGTCTGGCTAACGTTTGCCTGGGTCAGGCCTGGGTCAAGGTTATGAGCTGATTCTATGCTGCGTAGAAGTAGAGCCTCCGCCCACTTTCACTTTGGTGGCAAGTCTGAAGCCATTCCTGGCCGTGCACCCCCTTCCGTGCCCTCAGCAACATGAAAGGAGGAGCCAGACCAATATTAGTGTGATTGCTTTTGTGTGTAGGATGCGGGGAGCTAAGCGGGCGTGAATGTGACCTCTTCAAGCTGTGGGAGCAGGATTCAGCCGTAGTGATTCCCCAGGAGCCGAGGCGCTGTCTGTGTTATGCATCCCCTTGCACGAGAGTAGTAACTAATAGGAATGCTGGGGTTTAACGTGGGCCCACCACATGCCAGGGGCTGGGAACACACGACTGTTCTCCTCACCACAACCTCAGTTGGTATTACTATGGTTCCCATTTTGCAGATTAGGAAGCAAACTCAGAA
Source organism: Myotis brandtii (assembly GCF_000412655.1). Lineage (NCBI taxonomy): Eukaryota > Metazoa > Chordata > Mammalia > Chiroptera > Vespertilionidae > Myotis > Myotis brandtii. The sequence continues at coordinate 5,102,525 of NW_005354673.1, forward strand.
AGAGCAAGGATTTGACTGCGAAGGTCACAGAGCTAGAGAGAAGCACACTAGCTGGGATCAGGGCCATCTTTTGGACTCTCCCCTCTACTGTCGGGTTTCGCAGCCCTGGGCCTGTTGACATTGGGGGATAGATAACTCTGTTGTGGGGTTGTCCCATGCATTGTGGGCTGTTTAGCGGATTCCCTGGCTGGATGCAGGGAGCATTTTCTCCGCTCCCACCAACTGCAGAAACCAGAGATCTCTAGACATTGCTCCGGTTGAGAACCTAGCCCAGTGATGGCGAACCTTTTGAGCTCGGCGTGTCAGCATTTCGAAAAACCCTAACTTAACTCTGGTGCCGTGTCACATATAGAAATTTTTTGATATTCGCAACCATAGTAAAACAAAGACTTATATTTTTGATATTTATTTTATATATTTAAATGCCATTTAACAAAGAAAAATCAACCAAAAAAAATGAGTTCGCGTGTCACCTCTGACACTCGTGTCATAGGTTCGCCATCACTGACCTAGCCTTTCCCATGGGAAAACCTCCAGTTCATGCTTCTAAAAAGAACAGTGTTAGATAGTGACCCTCAGCTCCAAATTCTGGGCAATATCTGAGCTCAGACGTCCAGTTTCTCTTTCAGCCTGTCCCTCAAACAGCGTCTCAGTCCATCGATCCTGTGGCAATTCCGTTATTCATTCATTCATTCATTCATTCACTCACTCCTTTATCCAGTGACTATTGATTGAGTGCACATTCTGCACTAGGAGACATAGAAATAAACAAAAACTCTTGCTCTCATGGAGGTTATATTCCAGTAAACAGGAGACACTCAAGAGATAGTATAACCCACTACCCGCACTAACTTATTTCATTCTCATGGCAACTATTGTTTCATGTCCTAGGTGCCCAGCTGGAGACGCTGGGAGGTTAAACGCTTGCTGAGATCACCGCTGGCAAGTAGTGGAGTTAAGACTTATACCCAGGCCGTTAGACTCCAGACTTGTGCCCCTGGCCGCTGCCTTCTCCTTCCTAAAGCTGCATTTTCATCCCTCATCTCCTTCAAGTGCTTTGGATAGTGCCACACCGTGTCCTGGTGTCATTTCAGACTCACAGGTAAATTGAAACTTGTCATCGTTTCCCCCAGATTAACTGTTCACCTTATCTCTCCCAGAGGCGTGATTGTTCTCCCTGCCAATGAGGCTCAACATCATGGTGTCGTCTTGGCATCGTGACCTTCTCCTTCCCCGTAACACCTCCATTTCCAAGGCCTGTTGATTTTTAGGGCAAATCTCTCATCTTCATCCAGCGACCTATCTTGGCAAGCCTATTGTATCCTCTCTTTATAGACAAGGGAGCTGAGGACCAAAGTGGTCACAAACTCTGCATTATGAACAGATTGTGTCATGCGAAAAGTCTTGTCTCTGCGCCTGCCTCCAGAGCTCCTAGAAGGTAAGGACCATGGCTTATGCCACGTCTGGATCCCATACACAGGGCCTAGCCCTTGTGTTGACTCAAAGAACTGGAGCTATGAAGCCCAGAGTTGCAAGGATGGAACTCAGATTGTGTCCTAAAAAGTAATGCTCTAGAAGCCCACCAGAGGGCAGTGTTTTCCCCATGAAAAAGGACATTCCAAAGCCAGTGTAGACTGTAATTCAGAGGCTAGGTTGAGGTCACCAAAGAATTGAAATCTGAATCTCTCTCTCTCTCTCTCTCTCTCTCTCTCTCTCTCCTCTCAGTTTACAATCCTGCGGAGTGTTTAAACACTGATGATGTCTTGAGAGCTATTACTTGGGCACTGGTAGAGCATCAGTATAATGGGATTTGTGCCCTTAGCCAGACTTTTGGCGTTTCTAAGCTATATGACCCTGAGGAAGTCTCTTAACCTCTCCCAGCTTTTATTTTTCTCATCTGCAAAGTGGGTCTGAGAATACCTGCTTGGTCTCCCTCACAGACAGGACCGTTATGAGGCTGAAATTGGACGCATGTGAAACTACAGATGGCTTTACAGATATACACTAGTGTCATTATGGAGGTTATGAAGTTAATTTAACTGTTGGTTTAGAAGTAATTTTGTAGAAAAGCATTGTTTAAAACCTTGCTACTCAAAGTGTGGTCGACAGGCCAGCAGAACTGGCATCACCCGAGAGTTTGTCAGAAGTACAGAATGTAACTCATCCTAGACTACTGAGTTCTAATACTGTGTGTGTTAACAAGATCCGGGGTGATTCGCATGCACACTAAAGTTTGACACTGGCTAGAAAATCACCAGTTTTAGTGAATTAAGAAGATAGCAAGAAAAAAAGTTTTGGAGTTTGTTTGGGAGTTAATATTGAGTTCAGTTCAGTCCCTCTCCTAATATGAGCAGTGTTTGCAATGATGAGCCGAAGCCATGATTAACAAATTGTCCCCAAAGTGCAAAAAAAAGTTTCCGTATCCAAGTTATGCCTTAGAGAGGGTGACTTGAAGTTGAAATAAAACTTTTCAGTCAGTGAGGATAGGCTAGGTTGTGCTGCAGTAACAAACAACCGGACATTTCAGAGGCTTTCAAACCCCAGGGCCACATGGGCCTTCGAGGCGGGCAAGGAGCTCTGTTCAGCCACTCAGGGAACCAGGCTGATGGGGCTGCCACCATCCCACACGTTGCAGGAAAAGAGCTCGGAGGGTCTCACGCTGGCAGTTAAGGTTCAGCCCAGGAGCGACACACTGCACTTTCACTCACAGTTCCTTTGGCCCAAACTAGTGACTTGACTTTACCTGACCACCGGTTGCAGGGCAGGAAGTGTGGTCTTATCCTGTGCTTGGAAGATGAAGAGGAAGAAATAATTCAGTGAATAGCACTACCACGACCACAGCGGCTACTCCTGAGGTGTTCGGAGCAGCGGCTCCCAGGACTGGTTGTGCGGGAGAATTGATAGGGACAGCGTATTAAAGGTACAGATTCCATATCCCCCTGCACAGCGCAGGGACTCTAACCCACAATCAGGACTCGGTTCTAACAAGGGCCCAGGCGATTCTGATTCACTCCCTCCATAGACAAGCATTTGGAAACCACTGGCTTTGAGCCCTTCTACCCCACAACCCCACCTTGGCTATAAAAGACACCATATTCCTTGCCCAGAGCTGCCTTAGCAAATAAGCCCAAACTTGGTGGCTTCGAACAACAGAAATTTATTTTCCTACCATTCTAGAAGCCAGAAGTCCCAAATGAAGGTGTCGTCGGCAAGGTTGGTTCTTTTTGGAGGTTCTGAGGGCAGATCCCTCCCATGACTCTCCCCCAGCTTCTGATGACTGCGGCAATCCTCCGCATGCCCTGGCTTGTGGTCGTGTGACTCGTTTCTGCGTCCATCTTCTCACGGCCTAGTCTGGGTCTGTGTCTTCTTGTCACATAATGTAGGGCCCACTCAGGTCATCTAAAGTGGTTTCATCTTAAAACCCATCATTTAATCCTTCTGCAAAGACCCTTTCCAAACGGGGTCACAGTGGGAGAACATGTTTTCTGGGGATCCACCATTCAATCCACTACAGCCACCCACATTCACACGGAACCGAACCCAGTCTTCCGCCGGTCCAGTCTGCACAGCCAAGAGCAGGCTTTGAGAGCCAGGCACCACAAGGGGTCAGGCAAACCTCATTTTTCTGCTGCTTGTTCCCTACAGCACCCAGGAATGTTCTCATGTTGGGAAATGCTCTCCACTCCACTGTGAGAGTCAGCCAGAGCAAGCTGCTGGAGGAGGAGGAGGAGGAGGAGGAGGAAGAGGAGGAAGAAAAGAATAGGGGGAGAGCAAGTGACAAGCATCTCCTCCATTTGCACAACTCACTCTGCCAAACCATTGGAGAAACCTAACGTTTTGATAGCCTCAGACACATCTAGGACCCGAATGTTGATGGCACATCCCTCCTCAGCTATGAGGGCTATAGTTCTTGGAAACCCCCAAGGTTGGGGACTTCCAGGTGGATGGCCATAAGGTATTATGAGAAAACGAGGTATGGGCATCCAGGTCATCAGATGAACGCTTAGCTTTATAGTCTCTAAAAGAGGATAGTTATGGCAGCACATTAAATGGAACACCTCAATGTGAAGAGGAGGAAGAGGAGGAAGAAAAGAATAGGGGGAGAGCAAGTGACAAGCATCTCCTCCATTTGCACAACTCACTCTGCCAAACCATTGGAGAAACCTAACGTTTTGATAGCCTCAGACACATCTAGGACCCGAATGTTGATAGCACATCCCTCCTCAGCTATGAGGGCTATAGTTCTTGGAAACCCCCAAGGTTGGGGACTTCCAGGTGGATGGCCATAAGGTATTATGAGAAAACGAGGTATGGGCATCCAGGTCATCAGATGAACGCTTAGCTTTATAGTCTCTAAAAGAGGATAGTTATGGCAGCACATTAAATGGAACACCTCAATGTCATCGGCCACATCTTGAATTAACAATAATGGCTCCTCAACAATTATTTTCCATTTAAGCAATTCCTTTGCGCTCCAGAACCATTTTTAGCACATCCAGTGAGATATTATACGTTAATCTGGCTCGGTTTTCGTGATTACACCCTGGAAGGGGGACATTCCTTTCTGTGTGCTTTTCCATTCAGCACCAGTGTGCTGGGAATTTGGCAACACCGAGCCCCCGTGTCAGCTCTGCCTAAGTCACAACCTGGAGGACCTGTGGTTTCCTACTTGGGTGTTACTGAGAGGCGTGAGGAAGTAGAATTCATCTCTAGAGGAGGCACAGCTAAGGGACAGGATTACTGGGAGCCTGGCATGCTGGCCCTGGCCGTCCGTCAGGCTGGCCTCAGTGCCTCACGCGGTCAGCTGTGTGGTCACCCCCTCAGAGCTCAGCCCAGCAGCCAATCATGGCCGGCGTTCCTTTCATTGAACTTATGTGATTTCAATTCATGGCAGGTTGGTCATTCCATCCTTTAGTTGGTTTTGAGTTTGGCTTTTCCCCTCCTAGAATGTAAGCTGCCTGAGGGCAGGGCCTTGCTGTCTTTCCTTCTGCGGTTGCCCCGGCACCCGGCGCATGCCTGAAACTGAGTAGGCCTTTGATACGTGTTCTTTGAAAGACTGAGTGTCCACTTGGTTGTGCTCGGAGCTGACCTGTGGACTGGCCTTGGGCAGAAATGTTTTCTTCTGGGGAAGGAAAATCCTCTGCATGGTGTTCACCGTTTCTTTCCAACCTGGGACTTTGAGAGCCTTTGGTCTGTAGATGTGAATTGCAGTCTCCATGAGGGGAATTTAGTGTGTAATAGTCCCCAACATAGAGACCTTCTGTCTTGACTGCCTGGAGCCGTTGTTCCAGAAAGGGCCCCCACAGGCCTGGGTCCATCCCCCTGTCTGGTTGTGCTGACCAGCTGTGTTCTCCGCTGGCTGGGGGACCGTCGTCACTGCCCTGCCAAAGACAAGTGAATGAGTTCGGGGAAGAGCCCTGAATTCTGTGTCCTCAACCCAGTGCAGCCAACTCCAGGCTGCTCCACTGTGAGTAAGTCACTTCTGGCCTTTGGGCCTTGATTTCATTCATTCACTCAACAAAGGTTTATTGAGTGCCTACGAGGTGTCTGGCACTCTGTTAGGCATTACAGGCCTGCCCACCTGTAATAAAATAGTGAGCAAGAAAGACAGCCCTGCCCTCCTGGAGTTGACAGTCAGGAAGAAAGATGTTAACAAACAACCCACAGACGGGTATAAAAATGCATTCCTGACAGCACTGTGGAGGGGAAGTCCTGGGTGGTGTATGAGATCCTGCCATGAGGGTCTGACCTAGTGAGGGTGTGAGCCATGTCAGAGAAGACTGCTCAGAGCAGGGATCTAAAGGATGAGTAGGAAGGGAGAAAGTATTCCAAGCACGGGAATCTTCTTGGACTCATGCCCTGTGGAGGGAACGATGTGGCAAACAGGCATTTGGTAGCTGAAGAGAGGCCAGTGGGACCAGAGAAAGGAGAATGAGGAGGGTGGGGAGCACAGAGGCCAGAGGAGGCCGGAGCAGGCCACACAGGACCTTGTGAGCTGAGTTGGGGCTTTGGACGTCAACCCAAGAGCTGCGGGGAAGCCATTGCTGTGTCTGGAGTCTGTGAGTGCAGGTGTGAGTGCAGGTGTGAGCAGCAGAGAGCAGATGGACATATGATCAGCTTGGATTTTGAGAAGATACCACATTGGGGAATGGATTGGAAATGGACCAGAGTGGGCATCAGAGGGCCAGGCAGGAAGCTAGTGTAGTCATTTAGATCGGAGATGGTAGACACGAAGAATTTGTCCATGAGTATTTCTGAGCACCTACTCTGTGAGCAAAACAGGCAAAGAACCCTATCCTCATAGAGCTGACATTTTCGTGAGGGGGAGACAGAACATAATAAATAAGTAAGCTAGTGTGATGGGAAGCATTATGTGCAATGGAAAAAGGAAAAGAAATCAAACAGAATAAGTGAGATTGGGAATGGGGATGGTTGGTGGCCGAGATCATTAGGAGATAAAAATGGTGTCATTCCACGATGGAGGGCTAGGTGGGGGGGATTGAGGGAGAGAGAGGTGTCAAGGTCAACTCCTAGGCTTCTGGTTTGTGTGACTGAAGAATGGTTTTAAAAGAGTGTATTAGGCTACCAAACATTACTCAAGTCTTCCTAGTTCTGTAGCTTGTGAGCTCTCTGACAGTGTCCTGTCACCCCGGGGGCGGCGGGCATGCCTGTAATCCGGGCTCCTCATCCCCAGAGGCTACCCTGCTGCAGGAAGCCCCGTCCTGGATCCGCCACATCGCATGGCAGGTCCACGCTGTGGGCGACTGAGGCTCCTGCTTCATTCCCTCTCCCGGGGTTGGTGGCATCTTCCTGTGTGTGATGAGGACTCGACAAACTTGCAGTGTAGCTGCGCTGGGCAGGGATGCGGCCGGCAGCCTCCCAGTGTCCCAGCCCTTGGTCCTGGGTGTCCTCTGTTTCCTGAAACGACTCTGCCTCAAACCTCCAGGGAGCAGGGTGCCTGTGTGTGATGAGGACTCGACAAACTTGCAGTGTTGCTGCGCCGGGTGGGGATGCGGCCGGCAGCCTCCGAGTGTCCCAGCCCTTGGTGCTGGGTGTCCTGTTTTCTGAAACGACTCTGCCTCAAACCTCCAGGGAGCAGGGTCTCTGTGGGTGGATTTCTTGAGTTTGGCTCAGAGCTGGGGTTCATGTGCTTCAGCAGCTCCAGAACACTGGGTCACTTGACAGGGCTTTAGCCTGGTTGGTGATTTCCCATAAGGTCTTAAAGACACGAGGGATGGCACTGGCTGACTGAGACTCAAATCTGAACAGTCCCCACTGTCCCCTTCTCAGAGAAAGGCTGAGGCTTCCTCCCAGGCTCCCTGGGGAAATGCCTGGTGTGGACCAAGGAAGATGACGGAATCACAACTATAATTAACCGGGATCGAATGCTTCCTATGTGCTGACGAGCGTTCCGTGGATTGTTTCACTTCAGCCTCAGAGCAACTCGATGAGGTAAGTGCTGTTCGTATCATCTTTCTCATTTTAGAGATGATGTAATGAGGCTCCGAGAGCTGGTCCAAGTCGCCAAGGTCACCAAGCTAGCAGGTACAGTGCTGGATTCACACCCAGGCCAGCCCTTCTCCGAACCCTCTGCTCCAGCAACTGATGGCTGGGCATGGGGGTCACCCACGGGGGTCTGGTGTGGGGACTCCAGCTCTGACTGCGCTGCATTATGCGGCATTTTGGAGCAAGTCCATCTGTTCATTCCCCAAGTCATTGAATGTTAATCAAGTGCCTTCTCTGCGAGGGCTGGGGACACAATGGGGAGCTCACGTGTGGCTCCTGGGAAAGCTACATCAGCGCATCATCAGGGTTATAGGAGGACAGGTGCTCTGTGGAGCGGACAGGGGAGGGGCGACAGTGCTGGTCTGAGGTAGCGGTGGGGGCCTGCGAACAAGATGTGGCCTTTGTGTTGAGCCTCGGAAGAGAAAGGCATTTCCAAGGCTTTCCAGGCAGACAAGACTGTGGCAAAGGCACGAGCTGTCTGGGTATCTCAGGAGCTTCAGGTCGTCTCTCCAGTTAGAATAGATTCCACAAGGCGTGGCTGTGGGCCATCTATGTGAGGACCGCCGGGTGTGTGCGACGAGTGGTTGTTAGGATACAGATTCCAGGCTGCACCCCATGGAACCAGAACCTTTAGCTGCTGGGGCCCAACAATCTGCATTTCCCCCATTGCCTCTGGGGTGAGCACTGAGGTTTGGTGCAGGTGAAGAGAAGCGGGGCAGCAGCCTGTTCTCATTTGTGACAGAGGATGGCAAACTTTTTCGGGAAAGGGCCAGAGAATAAGCATTTGGGGCTAAGGGGGAAATGGAGGAGAGTGTGTAAATACTTATGTAATCATTTAAAGATATAGAAACAGGTGGTGGGCAGGCTTGGCCCACCTTAGTTTTTGACCTTTCCCTGCTGGCTGCTGTTTTAGAAAGTTAACCGGCAGCCACAGGGAGAAGGACTGGAGCCGGTAGAAGTGAAGAGAGGGAAGCAGTGCCAGGTCTGGGGAAGCAGCTAGAAGGTCTGAGTTAGGGCTGGGAAGCTCCTGGAGAGGGCGAGGATATTAAGAGATACATCACACCCAGCGGTGTGGCTCAGTGGTTGAGCATCGACCTATGAACCAGGAGGTCAGGGTTTGATTCCCGGTCAGGGCACATGCCCGGGTTGTGGGCTCAATCCCCAGTAGAGGGCATGCAGGAGGCAGCCAATCAATGATTCTCTCTCATCATCGATGTTTCTATCTCTCTCTCCCTCTATCTTCGTCTCTAAAATCAACAAAAATATATATTTTTAAAAAGAATCATCTGTTAATATAATTTAAAATAATCTAAAATTATTCTGCACCACTTACCATATGCCAGCTACACTGGGTAATAAAATGACATATACAAGGTCAATTGAAGACAAGCTTCTTTTCTGGCATAAAATTCTAGAAAGCATTTATTGCAAAAGACACTGAAATTCCACTGAAATGGATGTTTCTTATGAACCCTATAAAAGTTAAGGGCATTGTATTAAATCTTAGTACACCATATACTTTTCTATGGGGAGCTGAGCAAATAGCAAGACAAGCTTGTTGCTTCTGATGACCTAACTCAGGAGTCTACAAACTTTTTCTGTTAAAGGGCCAGGTGGTGAAGTGTTTAGGCTTTGCCCAGCCAGTGTGGCTCAGTGGTTGAACATCAGTCCATGAATTAGGAGGTCACTGTTCACTTCCCAGTCAGGGCACATGCCCAGGGTCTCAGGCTCCATCCCCAGTAGGGGGCGTGCAGGAGGCAGCCGATCAATGATGCTCATCATTGATTTTTCTGTCTCTGTCTCCCTTTCCCTTCTTCTCTCTGAAATCAATAAAAAACATTTTTTAGAAAAGAAGAAAGATTAGGCTTGGCAGTCTGTATGGTCACATTTGCAACTACTCTGTTCTGACTTTTTATCACAAGGATACCACAGACATATAAAAGAACGGGTGTGTCTGTATTAAAATAAAACTTATTAAGGAACAATGAAATTTGAATATCATATAACTCTCACACCTTACAATATATTATTCTTTTTTGGAATTTTTAAAAACCATTTAAAAATGTAAAAACCATTTTTAGCTCACGGGCTGTACAAAAACAGGCAGTAAACTTAGAGTTCCCTGTGGGTGGCAGTTTGCTGGCTCCTAATCTAACTGAACCCTCAGCCAGGGCTTAGAGAGCCTAGTGGAGTGCAGGACTATGTTCCGTCCGTTGTTCTCCCCTCTCCAGCCCCAGTGCAGAAGGGCTTCACGGACCAGCAGCAAGGTCATGTCAAGGGCAGACTCAGGACTAGAACCCACATTTTCCAGGTTCAAACTTCTGGCCCTTCTCCTCTCTAGATGCTGCCTCCCTGGATGGAGGAAGCGTTAACTGCGCCAGCCCTGATGTAGGTCTCTTTGCAAATAGAACCTTATCTAGTCTTCCCCACAGCCTTTGTGTGATGTTATGGTCCCATTTTTAAGGTAAAGATGCAGAGGTTTAGAGAGGTTAGAAATTAGCTGCTAGATCATGGATTCAGAATTTATACCCAGGACTTGCTCTCTACATTATAATTTGTGGTTCTTTCCTGTTTCTTTGGGCACGTTTGCACAGTGGCTTTGCTAAGGATTGCCCTGACTTTGATGAAGAATCCTTTGCCTGTGTTTGCTCACACATCCGGGCTTATCCTCCACAAGACTGTTCTTTAATGAAAAGTGACTGGCTTGTGGGGGCAGAAAACATGGCTCCCCCTTTTCAGTGGCAGTCAGCTCTGTGATGGATGGATAGAGTGACAGAGAGAACACAGGGAAGAAAGGCCCGCCCCTCCCCCCCCCCGATTCTTTCTTTTTTATTTTTTTTAAATATATATTTTACTGATTTTTCACAGAGAGGAAGGGAGAGGGATAGAGAGTTAGAAACATCAATGAGAGAGAAGCATCGATCAGCTGCCTCCTGCACACTCCCCACTGGGGATGTGCCTGCAACCAAGGTACATGCCCTTGACCAGAATCGAACCTGGGACCCTTCAGTCCCCAGGTCGACGCTCTATCCAGTGAGCCAAACTGGCTAGGGCCCGGATTCTTTCTTTTAAAAATAATTTTATCGAGGCATACTTGACATACAAAAATAGAACATATTTATACGTGTACAATTTGATGTTTCAACATATACACCCATGATCAAGATAATGAACATATTCATTGTCCCTTCACCAAGGTTTCCTTGTGCCTCTGGTAATCACTCCTTCCCACCCCTCTTCTCCTTACCCCATCCCCAGGCAACCACCAACCTGCTTTTTGTCACTAAAAGTTAATTTGCATTTTTTAGAACTCTATATAATTTGAATCGTACAGTATACATTTTTTGTTTTATTTTTTTTACTCACCATAATTGTCTTTTGATCCATTCTAGTTTGTATAAAAATTTCATTCCTTTTCATTGCTGAGTAGTTGTCTATTGTATGGACATACCAGAATTTCTTTACCCATTCACCTGTTGATGACATTTGGGTTGTTTCCAGTTTTGGGTTATTGTAAATAATGTTTCTGTGGTCATTCATGTACAAGTCTTTATGTAAACATGTGTTTTCATTTCTCTTGTATAAGTATTTAAAAATGGAATGGCTGGGTCATATGTTGGGTATATGGTTTCTTTGTTTGTTAGGTTTTTATTTTAGAAATAAACAGCCGAACTGGTTGAGAATTACATTTGCTCCACATTTTTTGCCAACATTTGATATAATCATTCCTTTAGATTTAGATATTCTAAAAGGTATATGGTTTTACCTTGCATTACCATAATAACTGATGATAGCTTAGGCTTGGCATTTTCCTAATGACTAATGATACTTTAGGCTTCATTAATTGTCATTAGTGACTAATGATAGTTTGTTTTTCAACTATAGGGAGTTGAACATCTTTTCATGTGCTTATTTGCCATCCCTATATCTTCTTTGCTAAAGTGTCTGTTCAAGTCTTTTGCTCATTTTTTTTTATTGAGGTCTTTGTTTTTAATTATTGAGTCTTGAAAAGTCTTTATTCTGGATGCATGTTTTTTATTAGATATATGATTACAAATATTATTTTCTTCTCTGTGGCTTGCCTTTTCATTTGCTTCACAGTGTCTTTCAAAGACCAGAAGTTTTTTATTTTGAAAAAGTCAAAGTTCTTTTTTTTTTTTTTTAAATACATCATGCTTTTGGTGTCTTATCCAAAAATTCTTTGCCAACCCAGGATCACAGAGGTTTTTCACCTATTTTCTTTTAGGAATTTTATAGATAGGTTTTACATTTAGGGCTATGATCTATTTTGAATTAATTTTTAAAATATGATGTGAGGTATGGATTGAAGTTTTTTTTTAGCTCAATATTCGATTGTTCCAGCACCATTTGTTGCAAAGACTATATTCTCTCCACTGAATTGCATTTAAACCTTTTTTAAAAATTCAGCTGCTCATGTGTGTGGATCTATTTATGGATTCTCTCTTCTGTTTCATTGATCTATTTGTCTGTATTGATGCCAGTACCACACTGTCTTAATTAACGTAGCTTTATGATGAGTCTTAAGGTAAGATAATGTTAGTCCTCCGCCTTTATTCTGCTGAAAGAGTTTCCTTCCCTCTCATCAGAAAACAAAGCTAGAATGGGTGTGGAGAGTTCCTGTTCTCCTTCTTTGCCTGGTCAATGATTTCAGATAATTCACCACAGACCCCTTGCTCTTCCTCATTCAGCTTAATGTCAGCGAGGCCTCCTCTAGACGTATTGGAGCCCCTGCTTTGTATTCCCCTTTTCTAAATGCCCACCATACTGTTCAATAGTTCATCAATGTGTGTGTTTTTTTACTTTCCACATGACAAAGGGACCCTGTCTTTCTTGTTCAACTTTTAAATTATTGAGTGGAGTACTTGGCACATAGAAGATATTTAATGAATGTATGAATGAATGAATCAATGATGTAAGGTATCTAGCATAGCAAATTATATCTAGGAGATGCTCAGAATATGACTAATGGAGGTAATGGAGGAAGGAAAGAGGAAGGAAGGAAGGAAGGAAGGAAGGAAGGAAGGAAGGAAGGAAGGAAGGATTGAAGGAAGAGAGGGAGGAAGGGAGGAAGGAAGGGAAGGAAGGAAGTAGGAAGGAAGGAAGAAAGGAAGACTTCTGTAATTTCTAGCTTTGGGATCTCTAAGACTAGAAATAATGATATGGTCACAGAGATACCACCCATTGCCCTCTATGTTCTTCAATAAGCTCCCATCCCAAATAGCACTGAATCCACAATAATCAGAATATGAGTGACTGGCGTAAACTTGGAAATCTGGATTTTAAAACACACACACTTCTAGGCCATGCAGATGCAGTCCATCTTGGAGGGCTTTTGAGAACTTCACACTTAGAGTGACCTGGGTATACATATTCTTTGTGACTCAACAGTCATATGTGTAGAATTCTAGACCTTCTCTCTCCTTTAGTTGTAATGTCCAATACAGTGGCCACTAGCTATGTTATAGTATAAACTTAAATCTAAATTAATTAAAGTTAAACATTCAGTTCTTTAATCACACTAACCACATTTAAAGTGGTCCATAGCCATATGTGGTTAATGGTTGCCATACTGGGCAACACAGGTACGAGTATTTTCATCACCCATGAAAGTTCTATTGGACGATGTTACTCGAGAGGGAATTACTCCTCTCCCATTCTCAGTCCACATGCTTTGGTGGAGCTGACCCTACCCACAGCTCTGTGGGTGAACATGTGGCATAGAACTCCAGTTATGGTATTGCGTGTGACTCAAGTCATAATTCAAACAAATGTCGGAAGTTTTACTTACATGACCACCAAAGGCATTCTCTTTTCCACTGATGGGAACCTAAGTGTGGAGTAGTTTAGGCTGGAGCTGTTGTCTGTTTTGTTCTGCCAGAAACCCAGGGGATGAAGCCAACAGAGAAGGAAGCAGGGCTAAAGTCAGGTCTGGATGATACTTGTTGAATCCTGAGACAGCAGTTGTGCTTGAAGAGAGAGTTTTCAATTCAGTGAGCCATATAATTTTCCTTTTTTGTTTAAGCCATTTTTTTCTACTTGCAGCAAAAGAATGCTGATCAAATACACAGAATGACCGTTGCAAGTCACTTCTTCACTAGCCCTCAGTTTTCCCATTTGTAAAATGAGATGGTTGAAATAATTAGTTCAGTTTAATTCTCCAAACAGAGATTGAGCTTGCATTGCCAAGTGTTTGTGCTGAGCACAGAATGATGATTGAGATCCAGTCCTTCTCCTGCAAGACTTCACAAGCATAAACCTAACTATAATACACTCTGAGAAGGGTTTATTATTAATATGGACAGAGCGCTCTGGGACCACAGAGGTTTGCTTGACTTGGCCTTGGAGAAGACTTCACTGGGGAGGGGACATGGAGACTGGATCTTGAAAAATGAGTAGCGTTTTTTTCCTAGCAGAAAAATCAGAAGAGGTCGTTTTAATAATAATAATAATAATAATAATAAGAAGAAGAAGAGATCTTGAAAAATGAGTAGGGTTTTTTCCTAGCAGAAAAATCAGAAGAGGGCGTTTTAGTAATAATAATAATAATAAGAAGAAGAAGAAGAAGAAGAAGAAGAAGAAGAAGAAGAAGAAAACTTCAAATTAAGAAAGTTCGTGATGTGGTTGGGAAGTATGCCTACAACTTAAAATACAAGTGGAGAAAGGATGGGCTAGACTCAGAGAGGTTGGTGGGACCTGATTGACAAAGTCTCAAATGCCACGCTAGGGATTTGGAGCCTTTTCTTGCAGGAGAAATAAAAACAGGAGCGATGATAATCAGACTAACATTTAGTAAGATCACACCCGTGAGCAAGGAAGACAGATTGCTAAGGGGGTGGTATTGGAGGCAGAGGGACCAGTTGGGAAGTTACTGTAATTGTGGAGGTGAAAAATGAGGCTAAACTATATATTCAGGAATACTTTGCAGCATATTATGTGCTGGATATATTGAATTAGTATACGGTAAGTGCTCAAAAAAATGTTTGTGGAATAAACGTTGTTGAGTGATGGGGAACATGTTGGAGAGGAAGGACTGATCATCCGAAGGTTATGAGTCTGGGGATGGGTTAAGGAAAGGGGAGATGGCAATAGCTGAGAATAGGAGAAGTGGAACACTGGGACTATTGGCTTTCTTTCAAGCTTCTGTTGCCCCACTTCTTGCTCCCTAACAGAATCCCCAAGTTCGTTAAGGTTTCCACCACACCTTGAACTCAGAGTCCCCGGAATGGGCACTGATCAATCCAAACCAACCATGGTAATCTCATACCTCTTTGTCATTGATTGGCACCAGAATATAAGCTTTAGTCCATCTGTTCAGGGCATTCTCCTGGCAAGAATTATTTATTGTCCAGGGCACCTGACTTTATGGCCCTATAAGACTGATGAAAATGTGGGCTACTGGCAACCATGTCACCATGAGAGAAGCCAGTCTGGATACAGAGAGCAGAATTCTGACTGTCATGGTGCCTGGGATGGCCCGACATCCAGGCTTCTCATTCATGTGAGATGATACACTTAGTGATTATTTAAACCATTTTAGTTAGGTTTCTGTTAGATGTCAGATGTTTCAGAGAGGTGAAAACACCATTGGTGCTTATCAGTGGATTTTATTTTATTGAAGGGATGGAGGATACATAAGGTTAAGAGAGAAAGTTCAGAGAAGAGAAGAAATTAAAGACATAAGACAGAGAAAGGAGAGAGTTGATGGATTAAATTCCCAGGAGAAATAGGAATGATTGTGGTTAAGAATGATTGTGGAAGAACTGGCTTGGAAAGAAATAAGCCAACTTCTTTCTCATGCACAGAAGGCAAAAAGATAATGAGAATACAAGTAAATTTGGAGGTAAAGGCAAATTGATAAAGCAATCTATAAGGACATAGCGAGGGAGGAATCTGAGTCAGCCTCGAAAGATGGGTTTACTTGGGATAGAGTGTGGAAAGGTATAGTGTAGCCACTGTACTTCCATTTCTATGATCTCATTTAAATGCTACATTCCTGAGAAATGTATTGAAAGGACAGGGAGAGACCAGTTTGGCTGCAGCAAGGAGTTCAAGATGGGAAAAACCAGGGTGAGGTCAGATCCTAGAGGGTCTTATGTGCCAGGCTGGGATTATCGACTGGAATGGACTTAGATTGGTGTTTCTCAGACTTGAATAAATAAAAACATTCTTGCTAGCACCCAACTTTGATTTAAAATTATTATTTTTAATAACAGTGGAATATGAACAGACATAAAACTAAGTGTACACTCCTTATGCTTTATATCTCTTATATGAATCACAAAACCAAACCTATTTAAATGCAAAAAAGGCATAGCACTAAGAAAATTTTACATTAAGTGGACTGACTAGATGATGTTATTTGCAGAAACTAAATTGCTGCTCACAAGGCAAATGCGGCCTTGACTGTTACAGAGAGCGACGGGTTAATAAATGGGCTCTTCAGGGAAAAAAGAAGAAGAAGAAGCTGTTTCCTAGCATGTGCCAATTTCCATGGTGTAAATAGTCTTAGCATGGCTCATCCTATCTAATAAAAGAGTAATATGCAAAATGACCATCACTCCAACACACAAGATGGCTGCCCCCATGTGGTCAAAGATGGCCAGCAGGGGAGGGCAGGTGTGGGCGACCAGGCCTGCAGGGGATGGCAGTTAGGGGCAACCGGGCCAGTTTCTCAGACTTGAATAAATAAAAACATTCTTGCTAGCACCCAACTTTGATTTAAAATTATTATTTTTAATAACAGTGGAATATAAACAGACATAAAACTAAGTGTACACTCCTTATGCTTTATATCTCTTATATGAATCACAAAACCAAACCTATTTAAATGCAAAAAAGGCATAGCACTAAGAAAATTTTACATTAAGTGGACTGACTAGATGATGTTATTTGCAGAAACTAAATTGCTGCTCACAAGGCAAATGCGGCCTTGACTGTTACAGAGAGCGACGGGTTAATAAATGGGCTCTTCAGGGAAAAAAAGAAGAAGAAGAAGTTGTTTCCTAGCGTGTGCCAATTTCCATGGTGTAATTAGTCTTAGCATGGCTCACCCTATCTAATAAAAGAGTAATATGCAAAATGACCATCACTCCAACACACAAGATGGCTGCCCCCATGTGGTCAAAGATGGCCGCCCCCATGTGGACACAAGATGGCCAGCAGGGGAGGGCAGTTGGGAGAGATCAGGCCTGCAAAGGAGGGCAGTTGGGGGCCATCAGGCCTGCAGGGGAGGGCAGTTGGGGGCGACCAGGCCTGCAAGGGAGGGTAGTTATGGGGGGACAAGGCCAGCAATGGAAGGCAGTTGGGAGCAGTTAGGCATCAATCAGGCTGGCAGGGGAGTAGTTAGAGAGTGATCAGACTGGCAGGCAGGTGAGCAGTTAGGAGCCAGCAGTCCTGGATTGTGAGAGGGATGTCTGA
>NW_005354673.1:5120265-5129242 GCF_000412655.1 Myotis brandtii
GGGACAGTTAGGGGTGACTGGGCCAGCAGGGGAGGGCAGTTGGGGGTGACCAGTCCTGCAGGGGAGGGCAGTTAGGGGCAATCTGACTGGCAGGGGAGCAGTTAGGCATCGATCAGGCTAGCAGGGGAGTGGTTAGGATCAATCAGGCAGGCAGGCAGGCGATTGGTTGGGAACCAGCAGTCCTGGATTGTGAGAGGGATGTCTGAGGCAGTTGGACATCCCTTGAGGGGTCCCAAATTGGAGAGGGTGCAGGCTGGGCTTAGGAACACCTCCCCCTATCCCCCGTGTGTGAATTTCGTGCACCGGGCCTCTAGTAGCTATCATAATTGCTCTATTCATTGGCTCTCAAAATACCTGAAAAACTGAACAATTGACTCTTATGAGCCCAAACAGGCTGGTCCCAGCACACGATTGCTTTGAAGGAGCCTTTGACCTCATCATGCCTGTTCTCCCAGGTGTGCTGTGCTAACTCAGTTGTCCCATCCCTTTCCTATCCCAGTTTCTATGATGTCTATGTTTGGACACAGTCCAGGCACAGGATTTGACCTTTACTTAGATGAACGTATCATTTACATATTAAATTAGTCACTGTTCTATTTTCATCAACCTGAGATGAAATGCAGTGTTCCTCACTCTCCAAAGCTACATGGGTGCTCACATCCAGGTGGTGAGAGGTTACATAGCAAGGAATACTGAACTAGCCACAGCAATTTGGCTCCTATACTTTGGATAACAAATACAGAGAGTTCAGAGAGCAAGGGATATTAGCCCGATTTTTAAATTTTTTTGGATTTCATTCAGTTCCTGAGTTCGAATAGCCAGAATGTGGATGGCCAAGAATGTCTGTAGGACTCTTTGGCACCAAAACGATGGCTTCACTGGAAGAAGACATCCTGATGATGAGCCAAAGTGACCTGTCAGATGGCCTGCACTGGAGAGCCACTGTTTTCTCTCTCTCTCTCTCTCTCTCTCTCTCTCTCTCTCTCTCTCTCTCTCTGTTAATTTGCACCTGAGGATATTTTTTTCCATTGATTTTTAGAGAGAGTGGAAGGGAGGGAAGAAGGAAGGGAGGAGAGAGATAAAGGTAGAGAGAGAGATAGATAGAGAGAAGCATCTATGTGAGAGAGACACATCAATTGGTAGCCTCCCCCACACACCCCAACCAGAGCCAGGGATTGAACCTGCAACTCAGGTATGTGCTCTTGACTGGGATTTGAAGACCACTGAGCAACACCAGCCAGGGTAAGCACTGTTCTCTTTTGAATGGACTTCCTGCCGGGCAACTCAGCAGCGGGAGGCGGAGGAGCCACGGGCCTGTGTGGACTCTGTCACGGCCTGGGGTGACCAGGAGAGAAAGGAGGGCACTGCCGGAATTCCTGGTTCCTCAGAGTCAGGGGCCATGGAAATCCCGTTGGCCTAGGTTTAGGGACCAGGTTCTGGACGTCCCCGATGAGTCACTTTGCCTTGTTGGATCTGAGTGGCCCCTAGGGGCTGACACCCAGAAGGCGCTCAGTAATGCTGCCAGAACCTCACGGCTCTGCAAAAGCACACCTGTCCTGCGTACCGGCTAAGTTTCTGGTAGAACGATATACATGGAAATATGTTCAGAATTAAAAAGCACTTTAGAATCTCCACATGTTATAGTCATAGCAGAGAAGAAAGAAGGGAAATTTTACTGGGGACTTGGCACCACCCCAGGCATTTTCACACAGCCTCTCTCTAAATTCTTACAGTAACCATTCCAACTCAGGAATGTAATTCCCATTCTTGTAGATGTGTTTGCTGGGTTTCAGAGAGGTGAAATGACTCTCCCCAAGTCTCAACCCCTGTGAGGGGCAGAGCTGCGGGGTGAGTCACCCAGCCTCAGAAAAAGCAGTCATTTCTAGCCCGGCCCGATGAGTGTCGACCTATGAACCAGAAGGTCACAGTTCAATTCCTGGTCAGGGCACATGCCCAGGTTGTGGGTTCGATCCCTAGTGTGGGATGTGCAGGAGACAGCCAATCAATGATTCTCTCTCATCATTGATGTTTCTATCTCTCTCTCTGCCTCTCCCCTCTCTGAAAGCAATAAAAATATATCTAAAAAGAAAAAGAAAATGCTGCCGTTTCTAAGAGCCTGGGCTTGGGAGGGGAGGCTGAGGGTATCAAGAAATCCTAACACCCCCAAAGGGCTACCGAAAATTCTAAAGCTGGGGAAGCTAAGGAGCTGGATGGGCCCCAGAAAAGTCCAAGGACTTGTTATAAAGTCCGAGGACTAGTTATAATTAGCCGAGATGGGCACAAACACTGAACATGCCCCAAAGCAATTCCTCCAAGCCCCCTTCCCCTGCCTGAGCCCCGGGCTGGACTGGCTGGACTGGGCCGGCCGCCCGCTCCTGCCCTCCTCACCTCTGGACTCACCACCTCCCTCTTGTTTCCCCTCATGCCTCCTCTTGCTTTTACTTTTTCTGCCGAGTTCTGCCATTTCACACCCCCTCCCCCCCCCAATTTAATAGGTTTGTCTCATTATTTTGATTAATCATATTAACTCATGTTAATTAAGAGAGAGATTTAAGCAATGACAGAGGTTAATGGAATCAGCCCCTGTTCTTCTCTGGCTTTTGTTACGGTCCTGACAGGCCCGGGGAAGAAAGGGGAAAACGGAAACGGAGCATCGGCAGGACCCAGCCTGGGACAAGCCAGCGAGTCTGCGGAGAGGGAGGGGAGAGAAAGGTATCGCGGAAGCCATCAGCTCCCAATCAGAGTTTCCTGCTAATTGAATGTCTGATTTTATTAATGATGGAATTTATAAAGGTCCTTAAGAAAAGAAAAGAATTTAGTCAGTTCAGCAGTTAGCTGTGAAAATCAATGCAGAGGATATACGTTAAAATGGCCGTTTTATTTGTCTTCCCTTTTCTCCCTGGTGGTGGGGATGAAACTGGGCACATCGCCTCCAAAGGCGTTTCCGTTTCTGGGCTCTTTATTTGGCGTTGAAGAAGCAGAGGGATGGGCCCAGTGCCTCACCCTACATGCACCTGCTTTATTCCAGACTCTGAGCTAAGTAACTTCAGGGCGCCTGTTAATTCCTGGTAACAGTGCAGCGTGTTCCCCTTTTACAGAGGCAACAGCAGAGGCTCCGAGATGTTTGGTCACTTGTCCAGGGTTTCACAGCTGGAGAGCCGCGATCCAGGCTTCCCACCGGGCCCCTGACTCCCATGCCAGTGAGGTTCTCAAGGAACATGCGTCATTGTTCCCCTTGCGATTTAATTGTAGAGTTACAGGGAGAAGGCTTTGGGATCAGGGGTTGCCTGTCTGGTCCCTGTGACTTCAGCTCTAGGGAGGAGCTGTGACATCCTGGCACAGGCCCATTGGGAAGGATCTTCCTGTGGGGGAAAGGGGAGGGAGAAGAGGCAGATGTAGGAGGCAGATGTCGGGAGCACTGTTCTTGGCAGGTTGAGGTTTCCCGGGATGGCTTCACCTGAGCTGACAAGCACGTCTTCCACGACGTCCCAGGGCTGAGAGGCCTGGTATTACGGGTTGAAGTGTGTGCCCCAGAAAGTTACGTTGAAGTCCCAACCCCTGGAACCTGTGAGTATGACCTCATTTGGAGAGAGGGCCTTTGTGGATGTAATTAACTGAATTAGGGTGAGCCCTCGTCCAAACATGCCTGGTGTCCTTATGAAAAGAGGAGAAGGGACATAGACAGAGATACACAGGGAAGAAGGCCATGTGAAGACTGAAGCAGAGATTGGAGGGATGCTGCCACGAGCCAAGGGGTGCTGGAGGTGCAAGGAGGGACCTTCCCCTGCAGGTTTCAGAGGGAGCCTGGCCCTGCCAACACCTTGCTTATGGACTTTCAGACTCCAGAACTGTGAGAATCTATTTCCGACGTTCCAGCCACTCAGGTTGTGGTAATTTGGCATGGCAGCCCTCGGAAAAAGCCTGAGTGGGTCTGAACCCCTTTTACTTGCTGGCTGACGCTTCTTCAACTTAAGATTTTGATCCCTGTTAAAGTGCAGAAAATGTGTCGTAGGCTGCCATCGGCCCTTTACAGATAATTGCAAGGAGAGTGCGATGGGCAGCACGTCCTGGCATCACACCGGGCAAATGCAACGCTGAGTGTAACCTGGATCCAAGCTTGCCTGGGGCAGCCCTCACTATGACTGCTGGAACACTGGTTCCCAAACCTGGGTCTTCTGAGTATCTGTCCCGTGTGCTTTTCTCTCAGACTTTAGGGATGTACATGGGCTCTTCGTAGCTTGTAAAGTAATTCTTACCAGGGTGCCAATAGCTCCTGGGTTTCTCATTACCTATCAGAAGCTGCAGATTCTGGTGTAGGGATTTTGGTCCTTTCTCTACGACATGAATGCCCCTCATCTAACCTCCTGACTTCCAAAAGCTGTGCAAGGTGAGCCTGCAACTTCTCTAGCTCCACCTCTGGGAGGATCAGAAATGAGAGCCTGGCAACCTGGCAGAAGTCACTGGAGTTTTCATGGAGACCCGTGAAGGCCCCGCTTGAGGATGTAACGCAGAAATGTGTCTCCAGCTTCTGCAGGGCCCTCACTACTTTAGTTGACAAGCGGTTGCAGGGCCCATCTGTCGACTCTGCATATTTCTAGTTACTGAGAAAGGAGCTTAACAGAAGAGATGGGAGGAAAGGCACCGTCTCCCGTGAAGGGCCAGGTTGTCATCCATGCCAGAAGCAGAAGTGTAGGTTCTAGCGTTTCACAGTCCTTGCTACTTTAGTGGACCAGTCTACCTGGACCATGGCAGCTCCAAGACAGAATTTGGGAATTATTGTTCTATAGGATGTGTGCTGGGGCCCAGATCCAGTGTCTTCCCTCCATCATTGTGCCTGATCCCAAGTACAGACTTAAAAAAACCCAGATTGTATTATTTTCTACATCTCTCCCAAAGGTCATGCCCTTGTGGGTGTAATAAAGTTGAGATCATACTGAACTAGGGTGAGCCCTCGTCCAATGTAACTGGTGTCCTTATAAAAAGAGGAGAAGGGACACAGACACAGAAGGAGGCCATGTGAAGACGGAAGCAGAGATTGGAGCGATGCTGCCACCGGCCCAGGAGTGCCTGGGGGCTACAGAAGGCTGGAGGGGCAAGGAAGGACCCCCCCCCCCCTGCAGGTTTCAGAGGGAGCATAATTCTTGCCTACTTTATCTTTTTAAATGTTTTATTTTTCAATCACAGTCGACATTCAATATTATTGTATAGTAGTTTCAGGTGTACACATAGTGGTTAGACAGTTACATAATGTATAAAGTGATCCCCTGATCATCCGAGTGCCCACCTGGCACCACACGTAGTTACTATAACATCACTGACTATGTTCCCTGTGCTGAGCTTTGCATCCCCATGACCATTCGGTAACTACCAATTTGCACTTTTTAATCCCTTTATCTTTTTCGCTCAGCCCCCCAACTCCCCTCCTAGCTGGTGACCCTCAGTTTGTTCTCGGCACCTCTGAGTCTGTTTCTGTTTGCCTACTTATCTTAAAGATGACTGTGTTCTAAAACCTTTCCCCAAGTCACAGCCTTTTATAGATTGTATGGAAACTTCTCCACAGCTGGGAGAACCAGCACCAACGCGTGGCAAAGAGCATGTGAGCAGATGGGGCAGAGGAGGGGACTGAGGAAATTTTCAGTGACTTCAGTGGCGTCCATCAAGCTAAGACATGTGGCGAGGTGTTGCATAGAAAGAAATAATAACCAAGAAAGGAGCTGAAGGCCTTTCAGCCCCCAGGGTGCTGTTGTCAGTTGCTCACAAAGCTCCCACATTTCCTTCTCAGTGTGGCAGGGTGGTGTTCTTTGTCTATTTTACCCTCTTCATCCCTGTTAATCCTCACCCAAGGATATTTTCCATTGATTTTTAGAGAGAGGGGAAGGGAGAGGGAGAGACAGAGAGGGAACATCAATGTGAGAGAGGCACATTGATTGGCTGCCTCCCACACGAGCCCCGACCAGGGCCAGGATCCAGCCTGCAGCCCAGGCACGTGCCCTTGACCGGAATTGAACCCAGGACCCTTCAGTGTGAGGGCCGACGCTCTGTCCACTGAACCAAAATGGCTAGGACATTGGGTTTCCATTCTTGCCAAGAGCCTGGCATGAGGGGACCTGAGCTGAAGTTTCGGCTTTTTAATTTGTCAGCTGTGTAGCCGGGTCAAGACACTGAGTCTCTCTAAGCCTTTATTTGTTTTAGCATCCAGTGAAGGAGCATCACAGTTGTCTAGCCCAATAGTTGAGAGTGTGTGGGGTCCTGGGACCAGGTGGTTCTGCCACTTACAGCCAGGTCACCGGGCAAGTCCCTTAGCTACTCTGAGACTAGGCTTTCTCATCTGCAAAATCGGGATAATAAAACTCAAAGCGCTGGCGTGAGGATTAAGCAGATTGCTACACGTAAAGCACTTAGAACAATACCTGGCCCAGAGCAAGTGTTAGCCAGTCAGTCATAATTCCCCTGACCCCTGCTGGACCTGCCTGGGTACATCTCCCTCCCTCCACGCTCTGATAAAGAGCACTTCCTCTCTCTGGGCACCAATCTTTTATTTGTCCAATTGTTCCAATAGGCAATGAATATGCATTTACAAACAAAATTTTATGGGTAAGGAAATATCTGTGCTGTTGGCCTTGCATGATCACATATACCCAGAATATTGTTCCTTTTGCCTTGACGGCGGGCGAAGTGGTAAATTAGCAGCCTGTGAGCGGAGGCGTGGGCCTCCAGCCCGGGAGTGTTTTATAGGTGTCCCCTCCCCTCCCCGGTAAATGCACCTCATTTTCTCTTTTATGCATGTGAGGTCTGAGAGGGGTCCAGTGGAACAGAAAGGCAGGAATCGCCTAAAACACACCAGGGAGGTGGCTCGAGGTGGGGTAGGAGGCCCTGATGAGCCCGTGTTATACGGGGTGAGTAAATGAGTGACAGAGAAGGGCAAGCATGGGATCAGCGGCATTTGTCTTCCCTGCCAACTCCCCCCATTCTTCTGGTAACAGCGCCTGATTTTCCTCTGGGAAACCACCCCTCCCACCTCCAGCTCCAGGAGAAGGAACTGAGTGAATCCCAGGTGGTAGTCAGCATATTTCATCCTGCCATCAGTGACTGGCTCAGGGTGCCCATGTGACTCAAGTTCATCCGAGAGACTTATTTTGGTTTGGTTTGTAGGGACCTCTTTTTTTTTTTTTTTTAAACCTCTCCCTTAGTCCTTACAGCAATTTTGTCATGCATGATTACCCCATTATAATCTATATAATTATAGATGAGGTGAGGTTTTTATGCCTTTGAGGGTGGCTTCTGTATGCAGGAAATAGTTATTTAGGGTTTTAAACACCGATGCGCAATAAACTAAAATTATACATCAAAAGCCCCAATTCCTCCATAGGCTTTCCCCCCATTGTTTTTATTGTGATTATAAAACCCCACATAACATAAAATTTACTGTCTTAACCATTTTAAAGTGTACATTTAATTAGTATTAAGTAGATTCACGTTGATGTAAAATAGATGTGCAGACTTTTTCATTGTGCAAATCTGCACCTCTGTACCCATTAAACAAGTCCCCTTCCCCACCTCCCAGCCCCGGTAACCACCGTTCTGCTTCCTGTTTCTATGACATTGACTACTCTGGGTACCTTATATAAGAGGAATCCTACAATGTTTGTCTTTTGTGACTGGCGTATTTCCTCAGGTTCACTCATGTTTTGTGACAGGATTTCTCCATAGGCTTTTAAGACCAACTTATACATCTTATTATTCTGTTTATAAGTCTGTTTACAAATGTTGTTATTCTTATTTCAACAATCATTTTAAAGTGCCCTTGAATTCTATTTTGCCCCATTACAAAATCCAGTTCATTAAATACTTTCGAGTATTTTATACTGCATTTGTAAATGTACTATATTTTATTCCCTTAAATACTTCCATTTCCTAACAATAAAAGTTCCCAACTACTTAAATAATTCTCAAAAATCTATGAAATTAAACTAATAAAGTGAGTATAAGTTTCTCTTAAATGTTCCAACACCGTGCAATGTAAAATCTCAGGTCTTAAATCAATTATGTAATTACTGTATACATTTTAAATTGGACTAGAAAGTTGTTATGCCAAAGGTCAAAATCCCTTAACCTTTGCAAGTGTATAGGGTATAAAATTTTACAGATTCACTAATTCAACAAATATTAAAATAGAATTTTGAGTTACCAATTTCCCCGGAGTTGAATGGTGTATGTCCCTTGGAAGGTAATGACATGCAGTTACCAGAGGTTACTGATGTCTGAGATTTCTCCAGGATTCTACCTGGATTCCAGTTCATGCCCCTTTGGGGAGATACTAACTCTTATTTATGGTTGCTATAAGGTTGATGGCTTCACAACTCCAAAAGAGGTGGAGATGAAGTCCAGTACCCATATATCCATTTTACTTGCAATCCTGGAAGCCAGCAACTCCCAATTAGGTGTCCTTTCTTTTTTTTTGTCTCTCAAGTTTTGTATGTGTCTTTTTTTTTTAGGCAAGAGCTTAATTAAATTCTGCATTCTTTTCATATCATTCCTACCTCTTTCATGTACATACAGATGTTAGGTATGTTGATATAATATTGGATTGAGTGTTGGGTATTTTGGATACCCCACTTGGTTTTGTCTGATTTGCAGTTACATTATGTGAGGTCATTGTATTGACACAGGTAAGGAAACTGAGGCATAGAAAGCTTAAATGAACTCCTCTAGGTCTTGCTATGAATCAGGGAAGTGGCCAGAATTGAGTATGTGGACTAAGATGCTAGTGGTCTCTCTATTGCCACATTGCAAATCACATAAGTTAGGCACTCATAAGTTAGGCTAGAGAGTTTATATGACCACTAGTGGCCCAGTGCATGAATTCGTGCACATTGAAAGGAAATTAATTAGAAGAAATATTTTAATATCGCTATTTGCCCTTTCTCTATAATAGAAGTGTCAACCAAATTCACGATCAACAATGACAGATGGAAAC
>NW_005354673.1:5129920-5133310 GCF_000412655.1 Myotis brandtii
CCCACTTGGGGGAAGCTGAGTGTTGCTTTGTGGGCACCAGGTCCACGGTGCCATTTCTCTGTAAATGGCCAATGTGCATCATGGCAGCTTCTGTGTTGAGCATCTGCCCCCTGGTGGTCAGTGTGCATCATAGTGACGGGTCAGACAGTCCGACACTTAGCATATTAGCCTTTTATATATACAGATACTCTCTGCCCTGGCCAGGTGGGTCAGTTCATTGGAGCGTCATCCCATGCACCAAAAGGTTGCCTATTTGATTCCTCACCAGTACACAAATTAGGTTGTGGGTTTAATCCCTGGTGGCGGTGTATATGAGAGGCAATCGATTGATGTTTTTCTCTCTCTCTCTCAAAACAGTAAGACATATTCTTGAGTCAAAAAATAAAAATAAAAAGAACTACACTGTCAGTCCATCAGCAAATATTTATTAAGCTTGTGCATGAGTCAAGCTCTGGTGGAGTTTATCGCCTGGAGGAAAACCATGAGGTGACTTAACCCACTCTGAGAGGTCAGGGGGGCTTTCCAGAGTGGACCTGAAGGAAATTTACTAAGCCTAAGTATGGGAGTCCAAGCATCCCGGGATAGGGGTGGGGGGAAGTCTGTGGAAGCTTTGTTCTCTGTGACACTTTTCTACCTTTCAGGTAATATGTTGATAGGACAGTTAAGATCATGATAAAGAAATGTTAGAAGAAAGGGCGCAAAAACCAGACACAGAGAGGAGCTAATCAAATGGGAGTTCTTTTTAATGTGCTCATTCCCCTGCCAAGGCAGGCCAGGTCCTGCTCCCCCTCCACTCTGCCTTCAGGTTGACCTTCCCAGATGTTAAAATGCTAAAACCCGCCTCCTGCCTCTGATTGGCAGGTGCCACAGACTTCCCCACAGAAGAAAAGCAAAATGGCCATTCTTGCCTCCCTTCCTCTCTTTCTCCTTCCTCTTTCTTGGACATCACCTTTCTTGAGCTTCTACTAAGTGCCAAGCATTAGCCTAGCGAATTTATTTATTTATTAAAAATATATATTATTGATTTTTTACAGAGAGGAAGGGAGAAGGATAGAGAGTTAGAAACATCGATGAGAGAGAAACATCAATCAGCTGCCTCCTGCACATCTCCTACTGGGGATGTGCCCGCAACCAAGGTACATGCCCTTGACCAGAATCGAACCTGGGACCCTTCAGTCCGCAGGCTGATGCTCTATCCACTGAGCCAAACCAGTTAGGGCTAGCCTAGTGAATTTAAATATCATAACACTTGTACTTATTTCCTGCATCAAATAGGAATCTTTGACCTGAAATACTCCTTAAGAAGTTTCTTCTTATGAAGTTCTCATGTATTATACCTTCAGATTTTAAGGCCTCATTCGTCAGATAGATAAACACACACACAAGAGCATGCATGTGTATTAATAAGGCCTCTGCATGGAAAACAAATGAGGAAGAAATGTCAAGAGAGCCTTATCAATTGGGGTATCTGAGTATCTGTAGAGAGAATCCAACCACTGACTGCAAGCAGATAAGGTAGGAGAGAAGCAATGATAAAGTAGAAAACCTTGTAATATTTTACTCTGTATAAAGCTGGGTGGTGAGTGTGTGTCTACAATGCTTTCTGGGATGGAATTCCTTTTTTCCACTTACAAGCCCTCCCCATCCGGACACATGTGTACACGTGTGTACTCAGCATTGTGTGGGGCTGTCCTTGGTTCCAGGGATATGCGTGGCCAGGCAGCCTGCTGTCGATGTGGGCAGCATCTGTGATCTTCCGAGCCCATCCATATGCATGTGCATCTCTATCCCAGCAGCGGCCGGCATCATTCATTTCCAAAACCAGCATGCATTCATTTTCATAACTTTTTGTTCCATTACAATATTAATGGGACTATCAATGGGAAAGGACAAGAGAAGCATTTTTAATGTTTATCTGACAGTTGCAAATTTCACTTGAGGTTGTTTACTGGGATCTGATTGTTGGCAGAGAGGAGCAGGAGAGGCGGCAAGATTAATGGGATCACAGGAAGAGGAGATGTATTTATGGGCCTTCTGAACACCATCTAAGAGTAATAAAAAGTCCTGCCGCACTCTTCCCCAAGTGAGACTGAAGAAGTTTCAAACGCTGAGAAATGAGGGCTTGTTTTAATTAACTTCCATATAATCCAGGTGGCCTGTTCAAAGTGAATCATGTTGCATTTATGTCTCAGTCTATTAAAAATTAGATGGCCGACTCCCATCCCCCACCTATCATCTCTCTCTTTCTCTTTCTCTTTCTACCCCATCCCCACCCCCTCTGGCCCTGGGTTGCTGTCACCCTGGCTTACCATATTTTTTTTTCTTCTTTCTTAAACTCCTGTGCAATCTTAAGGAGAGAGGAACTGGTGGGCCTTTGACCAGGAGGATGGAAGAGAGAAGGAGGAGAGGAGGATGTCAGAGGTCACTAAGAGAAGGGAGATGGTACTTGGCTTTGGCCTGGGGAGAGGGGCTTCGCGCTCCCCCCGGAGATTTCCTCTGGGCTCCTGGCTGCTGAGGTCTGAAGCTACATGGTAATGGGCCCCAAGATCCTCCCCCTCCACCCCACCCCACCCCACCCCGAGAACCTGTGAAAGTCAGCTTTCAAAGTGGTTGAGATGCATAGGAGGACCCGTCCCTGACTCTTCCGGAAGAGGTCTGACTGTGGGAGGAGACCTTCCCCAGACAGGCCCCAGCGACACCAGCTTCTACCAGGGCCTGCTGTGACCACTGCTGGCTGAGCCCTCCTGCCTAGTTAAGAATGCCCAGTTACATTAGAACTTCAGGTAAACAAGGGATAGTTTTTTAGAATATATATATGTCCTAAAAATCTCATGGGACATACTTATACTAAAAAGGTTATTTGTTGTTTATCTAAAGTTCAATTTTAACTGGTGTCCTATATTTTCATTTGCTGTTTGGCAACTCTCTCAGGGAGAGAATCCCCAGCCAGTGGAATTGTTATGATCCCAGATTTGGGCACTGTATCGCCTATGTTCAGAATTGAATTGCTAGTTATTTTGCCTTTCTGAACTCAGTTTTTTTTCATCTATTAAATGGGCACAGCAACATTACATATTTGTAGGAATAGGATAAGGATTATCTTAAGTGTGCCAAGTACTTAAAACAATGGTAGAGCCAGATCATAGTAAATATTTTAGGCTTGCCCTAGCCAGTTTGGCTCAGTGGATAGAGCCTCGGACTGTGGACTGAAGGGTTCCAGGTTCCATTCTGGTCAAGAGCATGTATCTCGGCTGTAGGCTCCTCCCCGGCCAGGGCCCTGGTCAGGGTGCGTATAGAAGACAACCAATCAATATGTTTCTCTCATATCAATATTTCTCTCTGTCTTTCCCTCTCTCTAAAAATCAATGGAAAAATATCCTCAGGTGATGA
>NW_005354673.1:5133324-5145215 GCF_000412655.1 Myotis brandtii
ATATATATATGTCCTAAAAATCTCATGGGACATACTTATACTAAAAAGGTTATTTGTTGTTTATCTAAAGTTCAATTTTAACTGGTGTCCTATATTTTCATTTGCTGTTTGGCAACTCTCTCAGGGAGAGAATCCCCAGCCAGTGGAATTGTTATGATCCCAGATTTGGGCACTGTATCGCCTATGTTCAGAATTGAATTGCTAGTTATTTTGCCTTTCTGACCTCAGTTTTTTTCATCTATTAAATGGGAACAGCAACATTACATATTTGTAGGGATAGGATAAGGATTATCTTAAATTAAGTGTGCCAAGTACTTAGAACAATGGTATGGCCAGATCATAGTAAATATTTTAGGCTTGCCCTAGCCAGTTTGGCTCAGTGGATAGAGCCTCGGACTGTGGACTGAAGGGTTCCAGGTTCCATTCTGGTCAAGAGCATGTATCTCGGCTGTAGGCTCCTCCCCGGCCAGGGCCCTGGTCAGGGTGCGTATAGAAGACAACCAATCAATATGTTTCTCTCATATCAATATTTCTCTCTGTCTTTCCCTCTCTCTAAAAATCAATGGAAAAATATCCTCAGGTGATGAATATATATATATATAGGCTTTGCCAGCCAGACAGCCTCTTTCGCAGCCACCCAGTAGTGGGGAAGCCGCTGTAGACAGTACTCGAACAAACGGGAGTGACTGTGTTCCAGTGAAACTCGAGTTACAAAAACAGGAGGGGGGCCCATTTTCCCATGAGCTGAAATTTGCTGAGCCTTGACTTAGAACAGTGGCTGGCAGATAGGAAGTGCTTCTTAAGAGCTACCCATGTTATACATACCTGGCCAGGGATGCTCACTAGTGTGACCCGGGCATCAGTCGCTTCCTAGTTGCCTGCCTACTGAGCTGAAATTCCCCAGTCGAGATTCCGCCTGTTGGTCTTGAACTCTGGAAGAAGTCTCCCTTAGGCTTCTCCCCGTGGCATGCGGGCTCTTCCTGGCACCGAGCATCATTAAGAGGCTTAGGCTCCGCCAACCCTGGGCAGCAGGTGACGTCCTGTATGCCATTCACTCTCGCACTCACTCACAGAGGAAAGCGCTGTTATTATCTGGCAGCTGGAACTCGGGAGTGAGCCACTAACTCATCCTGGGCTCAGCAGCAGTCAGGGCGCTGGGATGCCGGCCCCCAGTTCCTCTGCTGGGGCATAGCGTGTCAGAACCCCCTCATCGCACCAATGTGAAGACTAACGCTCAGTATCTCCCAGGACAGGGCTGAGACAGCAGAACAGGACAGTGCAAGGTTGGCGGGAAGGGATGAGAGAGATGGGGTCAGAGGAAGAAAATGGGCTTAGAAGTATGGATGGAAAAATTGGAGGAAAATATTCAAAGAACTCAGTGTTGCCCAGAGCAGTGCTGCCTCCCAGCTGTGAGTCAAGTGACACCCAGAGCAATGGTCCCATCACTTACCTCCCACCCTCCGGGCACTCTCTGGAGGGCCTGGGGCAGCAGAGGGTACCAGGTTTTTCTCAAGTCTACACCACTGGACTGGGGCGCATGCACCCAGATGGTCTGTCTTCCTCCTGCTCGTCCCTCCCCGAGGCAGGCTTGTCTAGAACTAAACGCACCACGTGAGACAGGAAAACAACTGACGTAGCAGGTGTACGAAACAGGTCTGCCAGCTTATCACTCCCCCAGCCCCACCTCCACCCACTCTGTGGAGCCTGCAGAAGGATCCCTGGTGCCAGGGAGGACACAGGCTCCAAAGTCAGGCCTGGCTGCCCAAACCCGGTGTGAGACTCTCCCTGCCTCAGGTTCTTCTCTTGTAAACAGGGGTGAGAATGCATGATTCTGGAGCCAGTGGAGGTTTTAAATGAGCAGCAACCAGCCTAACCCACTGCAGAGCCCAGATCAGGAGCGGCGGGGCTGGTTCCATGCCCTTCTCTCTCTAGCTCTAGATGCCGTCAGGGCAATGACCTTGTAGGAGGAGTCTCCCAGCTTTCCTGACAGATGCCTGAGCCCACCAGCTGTATCTCCCACCCAGCAACCCAGCGGGACACGAAAAGAGGAGTCGAAATCTGGTGGTGGTTCTCCCCTCTGTCACTGCCGGGCTGTGTGGGCAGAGCCAGCCACTCAGCCTGCGCCTCAGCTTCGTCATCTAGCAGATGGATATTGGAAAGTGTTCTCATCTTACAACGACCCTCCAGTCATTATGGCGATTCCAGTAAGAACAGAGCAGGGTGAGTGAGTAGGTGCTGGACTCAGACCACAAGGTCACAGCCAGCTCTGCCTCCAGCCACACCATGTGCTTCAGTGGAATGTCTCCTCTGGGAAATGGTTGTGAGAACAGCACTGAACTTCCCAGCCACTGCGAGGGTGCTGCGTGCGAAGGGCTTAGTCTGGTGTTTGAGAGTAAGCTCTCAGTATATGTATGATTAAACCAGCATTTATCTGTGTTGCTGTTGGTGGGCATTTGGATTATTTCTCATTTTTGCTGTTATGACCAGTGTTGCTATGAAGATTCATATCACGTGCCTCTCTGGGACAATGTGCAAGTTTCTTTACAGTACGTACCGATCGTGGAATGCTGGGTGGCAGAGCGTGTATGTGTTCGGCCTTAGTAGTCATCAACGAACAGCTTTTCCAAAGTGGTTGTACCAATCTACACAACCACTAACATCAACTTACTCATCACACTGGATGTTGTCAGACTTCCGTTTTTGCCAAGTTAGCGGGTATGAAACGGTGACTCGTTATAGTTATAATTTGCATTTTGCTGATTACAAGTGATTTAAGGGCTGTTATGCTTATGGGCTATATTTTTTATTTCTTTCAGTGTGTGCTTCATTTTCATATTCTTTGCCCAGTTGTTTATTGAGTTGTTTTCTCCTGTAGATTCCTGTGCTTCCTTTGTGTGTTCTAGATATTCATCCTCTACTAGTTCCCTAGGTTACAAGTATCTTCTGGTTTGTGGCTTATCTTTTCTTTCTCACCAGGGCATCTTTTGGTGAACAAAAGGTCCTGATGTGAATAGAACAATCATTTCCCTTAAGGTTTATGCTCCTTGGTCTAAGGAAACCATTCCCTACACTGGGGGCATATAGATAGTCTCTTATTTTCTGGTTTCTTCACTCAGGATGTCATCTTCTGGTGGGAAGACATCCAGAGGCTCCCATGGTGGGTTCTCTCCCCAGTGGGTTCTCTCCCATCTCAAGCTGAACATACCTCCTTCGTAGCCCTGAACCTCCTCTCCCGCTGTGATCAGTTACTGCATTCACCCCGCTGGGCCACGAGCAGGGACTTTAGATCACTGAGTTCTAACTTTGCGGCTCTTGTAGTACCTGGCATGCGAGTCTCTCGTCTCTCCAGCTTCTTCATTTTTTGACTTCTTACCTCTTTTTCCTTTACCTGAAGCAGCTGGTTCTCAACCAGACCTGCACACCTTGTCAGGCCCCTCACCAGGCTTTCTGATTTAATCATCCTGGGTGGGCCCTGGTATTTGTGTTTTTTAAAAAGCTCTCCCGATGCTCTCCTGTGCGGCCAGGGTTTGAGAACCACTGTTCTGTAGCTTCGTGGAAAAGTCAGGCTCCAGCATAACAAGCCAGTAGTAATTTGTTAGGAGGCACACATAGGAGTCACAAGGTCAAGTCGCCCCCACAGGGACAGAGGAGCCAAAACTACTCTGTGGTTTTGTGAAAAAGTCAGGTTCCAGCATCTGCCCTCTGCAAAGCAGACCCACTTCTCACCCTCTCACCACAGCCCCAGGCCCAAATAACCAGCCGGGAGAGATCCCTGGGATACTGAGCCTCAGGCTCCAGAAGTCCCCAGAAGGTGGCCTGTCAAGAGCCCGCCCAGTCTTCACCCATCGAGGCCGCCATATTGGTGCGTTCAGTTGCCACGGATGGGAAACGGATGAGTGGGAGGGCAATGAGGAGGTTTGGAAGGGGGCAGATGATACAAGTACCATCTGCAAGAAAGGCAGAGGGAGAGAGGGAGAAGCAAAAGAAACACATTTTGGAAAGCGCCAAAGTTTTGACAGGAATCTGCCTCCTGCCCCCTCCCGCTCCCATCTGTTTTGGAGAGATGTAAGTGCACCCGTGCTCCCAGGTGGATGGCCGGTGGGCAGCCTCTTTGGAATTCTGTGAACTGGCCATCTGTCGGCCCGTAATAAATGATAGCTATAAAAGAAAGCGATTATGGCGCCGATAGGGGGAGAGGCATTTGTTTATATTCTTATAATATGTATCAGATTGAATAGAAATTATCACTTAAAATTGACAAATGGAGAGCAGGGTTCCTTGGAGAGGGAGTCAGGGACACAGCAGCGGGGATGGGACCACGGGCAAACTTTATTTGACCAAGTGTCAGGGACCAGCTCAGCCCCCGAGGTTCCCAGAATCCACTGGGCCCCTGAGGGTGAGGACCCAGCTTCCAACCTTCTCGGGATGTCTTGGGTGTGCACTGGGCCAATGTGACTTGGCTGGTGCCTATAGGAGTCACCCTCCCCTCCTGTTAGGGAAGGAGGAGGGGTGTCTCTGAGATACCCACAGAGCTAGCTTTGGCTCCTCTGTCCCTGTGGGGGCTACTTGACCTTGTGACTCCTATGTATGCCCCCTAACAAATGACTACCTCCCTATGTGATTTTTCCTTTTCTAGCCCGTGGTGTGAAGCCTGCCAGCTGGGTGTCTGTCTTTCCGACCTTGCCTTGCTCTCCCCCACTCCTCGGCCCCCAGCTTGTCTTGTTTCCTGTCCCTCCAGAGCAGCATGCTTCCTTGGTGGTCCCCAGGGGGCTCACTTCCCTACTGTGTGTCTCCCCATTTCTGGTGTAGTGCGATTGCCTCCTGCTTCCCAGCCCAGCCTAAGCAGCATTCAGAGCTCACCTCTTCCACAGGGAAGCAAAGGTTTGAGCTGCTGCTGTGTCTCGACCTCCTCTCGCTCACACACCTTGGCTAACACCTCTAGCCTCCTCAGCCCTAAAATGGGATGTTTTGCCCTAGCCAGTGGTCGGCAAACTGCGGCTCGGCAACCCGCGGCTCACGAGCCACATGCGGCTCTTTGGCCCCTTGAGTGTGGCTCTTTCACAAAATACCGACTTCTGCGCACGGGCCACGAAGTTTCAATCGCACTGCATGTTCGCCCCCGCATGTGGTATTTTGTGGAAGAGCCACACTCAAGGGGCCAAAGAGCCGCATGTGGCTCGTGAGCCGCGGTTTGCCGAGCCGCAGTTTGCCGACCACTGGCTAGGGCAAAACATCCCATTTTAGGGCTGAGGAGGCTAGAGGTGTTAGCCAAGGTGTGTGAGCGAGAGGAGGTCGAGACACAGCAGCAGCTCAAACCTTTGCTTCCCTGTGGAAGAGGTGAGCTCTGAATGCTGCTTAGGCTGGGCTGGGAAGCAGGAGGCAATCGCACTACACCAGAAATGGGGAGACACACAGTAGGGAAGTGAGCCCCCTGGGGACCACCAAGGAAGCATGCTGCTCTGGAGGGACAGGAAACAAGACAAGCTGGGGGCCGAGGAGTGGGGGAGAGCAAGGCAAGGTCGGAAAGACAGACACCCAGCTGGCAGGCTTCACACCACGGGCTAGAAAAGGAAAAATCACATAGGGAGGTAGTCATTTGTTAGGGGGCATACATAGGAGTCACAAGGTCAAGTTGCCCCCACAGGGACAGAGGAGCCAAAGCTAGCTCTGTGGGTATCTCAGAGACACCCCTCCTCCTTCCCTAACAGGAGGGGAGGGTGACTCCTATAGGCACCAGCCAAGTCACATTGGCCCAGTGCACACCCAAGACATCCCGAGAAGGTTGGAAGCTGGGTCCTCACCCTCAGGGACCCAGTGGATTCTGGGAACCTCTGGGGCTGAGCTGGTCCCTGACACTTGGTCAGGATTACGTGGATGTTGAAAAGTGTGTCTGCAGCCTTTATACTTGATTGCCAGTTAGTATGGATGTAACATCCTTCACTCTTACTTTCCTGGAATAGCTTTTATATATTGATCTAATTTTTTTTTTTTTGCACAAAGCATTGCTGTTGAAAAGCCTGATGATAATGTGATGTTTCCCCCTTATTCGTGACTTGGTCTTTTTGGGGGGTGGGGGGGGGTGCATTTGACTGCAGGTCTGTTCCCTTGTTCTTGTTTAAGGGAGATGTGTGTTCCTGAACTGTTAAGAAGGGGATACAGGCAAGATACCTTTCCTAGTTCTCTGCTCCAGATCTTGCTCTTTGTTGTTTTGTTGAAGTGATAAAAACAAAACAGGAGCTGTTTCTTTCTGATACTTCTGCTTCCTCCCTCTTTGATCTCCAGAGCCTCCAATAGAGCTATGATGGTGGACACGTTCTATATCTGCACTGTCCAACACTGGAGCCACACCCTGGAATCCACCAGCCACGTGTGACCATCAGGAGTGTGGACTGCAATGAATGCAACAAAAGAACTAAATAGATCAATGATTCTCATCATTGATGTTTCTCTCTCCCTCTCTTCCTCTCTGAAGTCAATAAAGAAATATATAAAATAAATAGGAATGGGATGTTTTCTCCAAGTGCCAGAATAAGAAAATTTGTTGTTGATGGATTGCCAACCACTTTTTCATACCCTCTAGGATCCCAAGTCCCAGAATAATAAAATGTGATATTGATGGATTGCCAACCACTTTTTCATACCCTCTAGGATAGACAAGGAAAGTTTTATTCCCCACCCACCCACCATCTCCCATTTGGGAAATTGAGCTACATGGTCAAGGTCACATATTAGGGAGGGCAGGGTCATTTCTTGCCATCGTGTTTTACTCCTGGTTAATATTTATCGGGCAACCAGAAAGCTTATTCTAGTTTTCAAATACTCTTCATTACCCCCCCCTTTTGATAATCTAACTGTACTTATTATATATTTCTAGAAACATAAAAATACATTCATATATTAAGCACAGGTCTCTATATACTAAAAATACTTGTGTATTTAATGCTCACCTCCAGTCCTAGTCACAGTTACTCCAGTAATTTTGATCCTTGGTTCATTTTAGTGGATTCCTCAGGAGGGGTCCATGGGGATTACTTGGATGTTGAAAAGTATGTCTGCAGCCTTTATACTTGATTACCAGTTAGTATGGATGCAACATCCTTCACTCTTACTTTCCTGGAATAGCTTTTATATATTGATCTAATTTATTTATTTACTTATTTATTTATTTTGCACAAAGCATTGCTGTTGAAAAGCCTGTAGATAATTTGATGTTTCTCCCTTATTCGTGACTTGGCCTTTTTTTGGGGGGTAGGGGGTGCATTTGACTGCAGGTCTCTTCCCTTGTTCTTGTTTAAGGGAGATGTGTGTTCCTGGACTGTTAGGACGGGGATACAGGCAAGATACCTTTCCTTGTTCTCTGCTCCAGATCTTGCTCTTTGTTGTTTTGTTGAAGTGCTTAAAAAAAAAAACAGGAGCTGTTTCTTTCTGAGACTTTTGCTCCCCGCCCCCCACTTTGATCTCCAGAGCCTCCAATCCTATATAATAAAGATGTAATATGCAAATGGTCGTTACGCCATGAAGTGTAACGACCGACCGCTTAAGGACCGGATCAGGGATCAGCAGGAGGGTGGGGCAGTGAACTACAGGAGGGGGCAGGGCAGCAAGTTATGAGGGGGGCAGCAGGCAGAGAGCTACAGGGGGGTGGCAGCAAGCTACTGGCGAGCTACTGGCGCATGGATTTGTGTGCAGGGCTACTAGTATATTTATATTTGGTGAGATGTCTATTCAAAATGTTTGCCCATTTTTAAATTCAAGTGTTTATTTTCTTAT
The DNA here is from genome assembly GCF_000412655.1 of Myotis brandtii. NCBI lineage: Eukaryota > Metazoa > Chordata > Mammalia > Chiroptera > Vespertilionidae > Myotis > Myotis brandtii. The sequence continues at coordinate 5,141,095 of NW_005354673.1, forward strand.
TGTTGAAATAAGTGCTCTTTGTAAGGTAGGTGAAACAACCTCAGAATTAAACCTACCTTACTGGCATCTTTATTTTGTACTTCCCAGCCACTAGAACTATAGGAGATGCATTTCTGTTGCTTATGTGATCCATTCTGTGGTATTTTGTTAAGGCAGCCCTCAACAACCAATGAACATATTTTACATTTTAAAAAGTATAGCCATTTTAGTAGGTGTGAAGTGGTATTTCCTTGTGGTTTTGATTTGTTTGCCTGCAAGCCCCCGAGCATGTGCCCTCACTGGGAATCGAGCTGTGACCTCCTGGTTCATAGGTCAATGCTCAACCACTGAGCCATGCCAGCCAGGCAGATTTTTTATATTTCCATCCTAGTTCCTTTGTCTATTCCCTGGGAGAGTCCAGGAAGATCCAAACCTATGCTGACACTGGTGCCATCGTTCCATTTTTATTTTGAAACCTTGCCTCTGTGTGTATCTCAGAAATATAGCCATTCTTGTGAATTTTCTGGTGTTTAATGCCCAGCAAGAAAAGTCATATGTAGTGAAGAGCTTGGTGTGTGGAAAACACATAAAAATATATGTTAAATAAATGAAGGCTCTTAACAACACCAGGTCAACTTTAGACACTTAAGCAGATTCTAATAGGGTAGCAAAAATCCTGGGACCCCAAGGAAAAAAATGGCAAAAATGGAACTTTTGTGCAATGGTAATCTAGTGGCCAGGACTGTGTGGCATCCAAGACTTTGAAGCAAGGCAAGGGGGCTGATTCTAGCTGGCTCTGTGTGCCCCTGAGCTTCCTGCACACAGATCAACATCTTGTAAACTTAATAAATGAATGGCTGAATGAGTGAACGGAAGACTTGAGGAGCCAAATGGTGAGAGGCTGTGCTGGAGGCGGCCGTGGCCACCCTGGTACTATAGTTCTTAGATTGCTCCTCTAAGTAGAAACAGCCTCAAACCTATACTTATGAGGAGGTTCCGTCTATAGCTTCACCCTGGCCAACTTGGTTTGGATCCCTCCTTGGTGCTCTCTGCAGAGATGATACCATCTTTATTTTGCCCTCGTATGAGAGGCCCTTTTATACCAAAGGTCCCTGGTTCTAGGAGCTAGGCTTCTCCAGGTCTCCATGTGCACTCACAGGGAGCCCGGACCTCCTGACCTTCCCGCTGCCCTCCACCCAGCGCTTGTCTCTCGGCCTCAGGCCCCAGCTCATCGCTAGGAAACCTCAGTGCTACCTTCTTTCCAATCTGGTGTCCTTCCTTCAAACTCACCAGCACACAGAGGAAAAGGACGAGCTTGCCAGAAAGGTCAGTCCCTTTGAAAGAGATTTCCTGGAAGCCCCACACAGATGACCTCTTCTGATATCTCATGGCTCTCCCAGCTGCGAGGGAAGCTGGGAAATGTAGTTTCTTAGCCGGGCATCTTGCCATCCTCATCACTGTGAGGACTTTGTTAGTAAAGAAGGCTCTAACAGCACCTAATCTGTATTGAGCACTTATTCGACGCTGGTGCTAAGCACGAGTGCGTCATGGAACACCCATAACAATTCCATAAGATGGAATGTTGATTATTTTTGTTTTCCATAAGGGGAAACTGAGGCATGAGGAGTTAAGTGATTTTCTCAAATGGCAGAGCCAGGATTTGGACTGAGACAATGTGTCTCTAGAGCCAGAGCCCTTCACCTATGTAGTGAAGAGCTTGGTGTGTGGAAAACACATAAAAATATATGTTAAATAAATGAAGGCTCTTAACAACACCAGGTCAACTTTAGACACTTGAGCAGATTCTAATAGTGTAGCAAAAATCCTGGGACCTCGAGTAAAAAATGGCAAAAATTGACCTTTTGTGCAATGATAACCTAGTGGCCAGGACTGCGTGGCATCGGAGACTTTGAAGCAAAGTAAGGGGGGCGACTCTAGCTGGCTCTGTGTGCCCCTGAGCTTCCTGCACACAGATCAACATCTTGTAAACTTAATAAATGAATGGCTGAATGAGTGAACGGAAGACTTGAGGAGCCAAACGGTGAGAGGCTGTGCTGGAGGTGGCCGTGGCCACCCTGGTACTATAGTTCTTAGATTGCTCCTCTAAGTAGAAACAGCCTCAAACCTATACTTATGAGGAGGTTCCGTCTATAGCTTCACCCTGGCCAACTTGGTTTGGATCCCTCCTTGGTGCTCTCTGCAGAGATGATACCATCTTTATTTTGCCCTCGTATGAGAGGCCCTTTTATACCAAAGGTCCCTGGTTCTAGGAGCTAGGCTTCTCCAGGTCTCCATGTGCACTCACAGGGAGCCCGGACCTCCTGACCTTCCCGCTGCCCTCCACCCAGCGCTTGTCTCTTGGCCTCAGGCCCCAGCTCATCGCTGGAAAACCTCAGTGCTACCTTCTTTCCAATCTGGTGTCCTTCCTTCAAACTCACCAGCACACAGAGGAAAAGGACGAGCTTGCCAGAAAGGTCAGTCCCTTTGAAAGAGATTTCCTGGAAGCCCCACACAGATGACCTCTTCTGGTATCTCATGGCTCTCCCAGCTGCGAGGGAAGCTGGGAAATGTAGTTTCTTAGCCGGGCATCTTGCCATCCTCATCACTGTGAGGACTTTGTTAGTAAAGAAGGCTCTAACAGCACCTAATCTGTATTGAGCACTTATTCGACGCTGGTGCTAAGCACGAGTGCGTCATGGAACACCCATAACAATTCCATAAGATGGAATGTTGATTATTTTTGTTTTCCATAAGGGGAAACTGAGGCATGAGGAGTTAAGTGATTTTCTCAAATGGCAGAGCCAGGATTTGGACTGAGACAATGTGTCTCTAGAGCCAGAGCCCTTCACCTCTAGGCAATGCAATGCAGGGAAGCAGGGAGGCAGCCCAGGTCCTGCCTCAAGATCAAAAGGAACCCACTGACATGGTTTGATGAGGGACAACCTGAGTGCTGCTGGGTACTGAGTTTCTCCCCAGCTCAGGCTGTTTTCCACTTGGGCCCTCAGCCCGTCAGTCTGACTGTGCTTGGACTTCAGGTCCCCAGAACCCCTTCCCAACCCCCAAATCCACAGTCTCCAAGTCACAGCTGATGGCCCTGGTGGAAGAGCGTGGCCTGTGGGTCAGGGAGGCCAGGTTCAAAGTCATGCCTTGAGACCTGGGTGAGCTCCCCACCTCCGAGGCTCACTGCCTCTCCATCCCCAGTGCCCAGCCTCATTAATTCCTGGTCCTCTATCCTGTCCTTCCCTGTCCTTCTTTCTATTATTCTGTTTTCCCCTCTTTCCCAATTTTCCCTCTGTTTTTCTCAAAAACATTTCTTAATCCCTTCTTTAAAATAAAATAAAAAAACAGTCTTCCTGCCAGGACTTGGTTTTAATACACTCTCACTGTCCTCCTGCTCCTTCCGTCCCCACTCTTCTCCTCCCTCCTGCTCCCCCCCACCTTTTATTCCTCCATGGATGCTGACTCCCAGCCCCCCACCTGGCATCCAGCCACCCCCTGAGCTCACCACAGGGAACAGGCCCAGAGCCCACCAAGCCAGGGCCATAAACATAATGGAGCTGGCACGGGCCCCTCCCCAGGGCGGCAAGGCAGTCACTGACTAGCACTAACAGGCCCACATCCCCGCTCCCTTCACGGCGCTAGGGAGGAGGGAGCCCAGAGTGAATGGGACTGTGATTTTCCTCTGGGAGCTTTGCCTTCCACGTTCCTGCTGCAGGCCCCCTGCCCTGCTCCAGGCCTGCTGGCAGCTTGGGTTTTTGGCCCAAATGGGTCTCTCTCCTTCACTTACCCAACACTAATTAATTAACAAGAATAATCGGTAGTACCTCTGAAGAGCTTGCAAGGCTGGCCTGCGAGGTGACTACGGCATTTGGGGAATGGAGGCTGCGCGTTCTGCCATGGGTGGGCTGGAGCCCCAGGGTGGGTCTCCTGTCTTCCGCCCTGCACCTCCTCAACCCCAAGGCTGTGATTTCTGGGTAAAAGTAACCAAACAAATTCACCTAACTCAGCAGTTCTCAACCTGTGGGTTGAGACCCCTTTGGGGGTCGAACTACCCTTTCACAGGGGTCGCCTAAGACCCCATCGGAAAACACATATATAATTACATATTGTTTGTGATTAATCACTATGCTTTAATTATGTTC
>NW_005354673.1:5145272-5154611 GCF_000412655.1 Myotis brandtii
ATTACAGTTATGAAGTAGCAACGAAAATAATTTTATGGTTGGGGGTCACCACAACATGAGGAACTGTATTAAAGGGTGGCAGCATTAGGAAGGTTGAGAACCACTGACCTAACTTCTCTCATTCATCCTCAGATCATCCCTGCTTCACTAACGAGGCAGTGCCCAGTTCACACAGTGAGAGCCGCGCTCCTGCCACCAGGCTGCTCAGATGTGTGCAGACTTCTGCCTGACTCCGTAGCACCGGGAGGAGAGGAGGGGCCACCAGCTCAGGCAGGACCATGCTCAGTCCCAGCTCTGACATGCAAAGCTGTGTGACTTTGTGTGGCAGATACTAATGCCTGGCTACCCAACGCCATTTCAAAGCCCCCGCTGCCTCGCCTGCCTCTCCGTATACAGGACAGAAAGCCACATGCCCACTTTCCCAGTGTCTTCTGCCGCTCGAGATGGCCATGTCATCAGGTCCTACCAGTACATGCTCTGGGGAAGGGTTGTCATTCTGGATAGAAAGGAAGGGTTTTTCTGCCTATTTTCCTCCTTCACTTGGCATGGTGGTGTGAGATGTAATGTTGGGAGTTGAGGCAGCTGTTTTGTGAGCACGAGGTGGCAAGCACAAGGACCAGAGCTAATATTTTGAAGGATATAAAGAGCCCGAGTCATAGAGCACTGCCCCAAACCCCAACCCCGCCTCCAGAATTATTATGGGAGGAAAATAAACCTGTTTCCTTACACGGTTACCGAAGGCAGAATAACGCCTCTCACCCCCTCAGATGTTCATGTCTTATCCCCAGAACCAGTGGATACGTTAGGTTATACGGCAACAGGGAATAAAGGTAGCAGATGGAATTAAGGTTGCTAATCAGCTGACGCTTGGACTTCAGGTCCCCAGAACCCCTTCCCAACCCCCAAATCCACAGTCTCCAAGTCACAGCTGATGGCCCTGGTGGAAGAGCGTGGCCTGTGGGTCAGGGAGAACATAGGCAAATTATCCTGCATTATCTGGGTGGATGCAATATAATTGTATGAGTCTGGATTTTTCAAAGAAACCAAACCCTGTGGGATATGTATAAGGAATCTGCTCACGGGATGGTGGGCCTGGCAAGTGTTGAATGTACAGAGCAGGCCAGCAGGCTGGAGATTCAGGGGAGAGTCGAAGTTGCAGTCTTGAGTCTGAAACCTTCAGGCTGGAAACTGAGGCAGAGATTCCTGGTGCCTTCTGGAGGCAGAATTGCTTCTTCTTTGGGAAATCTCGGTCTTTGTGCCCTTAAGGTCTTCAACTGATTGGATGAGGCCCACCCAGGCCAGGTTCAAAGTCATGCCTTGAGACCTGGGTGAGCTCCCCACCTCCGAGGCTCACTGCCTCTCCATCCCCAGTGCCCAGCCTCATTAATTCCTGGTCCTCTATCCTGTCCTTCCCTGTCCTTCTTTCTATTATTCTGTTTTCCCCTCTTTCCCAATTTTCCCTCTGTTTTTCTCAAAAACATTTCTTAATCCCTTCTTTAAAATAAAATAAAAAAACAGTCTTCCTGCCAGGACTTGGTTTTAATACACTCTCACTGTCCTCCTGCTCCTTCCGTCCCCACTCTTCTCCTCCCTCCTGCTCCCCCCCCACCTCGCCTTTTATTCCTCCATGGATGCTGACTCCCAGCCCCCACCTCACGGAGAGTAATCTGCTTTACTCAAAATCTACTGGTGTAAATGTTAATCATATCTAAAAGTATCTTCATGGTGGTGGTGGGGGAAACAATGTCAGAAAACAGTTATTTTTCATAAGACAACAGACAGAACTGTTTGGCTCTTTAAAATATAACCATTTGTAGATTTAATAATATAACAGGGAACAGGCCCAGAGCCCACCAAGCCAGGGCCATAAACATAATGGAGCTGGCACGGGCCCCTCCCCAGGGCGGCAAGGCAGTCACTGACTAGCACTAACAGGCCCACATCCCCGCTCCCTTCACGGCGCTAGGGAGGAGGGAGCCCAGAGTGAATGGGACTGTGATTTTCCTCTGGGAGCTTTGCCTTCCACGTTCCTGCTGCAGGCCCCCTGCCCTGCTCCAGGCCTGCTGGCAGCTTGGGTTTTTGGCCCAAATGGGTCTCTCTCCTTCACTTACCCAACACTAATTAATTAACAAGAATAATCGGTAGTACCTCTGAAGAGCTTGCAAGGCTGGCCTGCGAGGTGACTACGGCATTTGGGGAATGGAGGCTGCGCGTTCTGCCATGGGTGGGCTGGAGCCCCAGGGTGGGTCTCCTGTCTTCCGCCCTGCACCTCCTCAACCCCAAGGCTGTGATTTCTGGGTAAAAGTAACCAAACAAATTCACCTAACTCAGCAGTTCTCAACCTGTGGGTTGAGACCCCTTTGGGGGTCGAACTACCCTTTCACAGGGGTCGCCTAAGACCCCATCGGAAAACACATATATAATTACATATTGTTTGTGATTAATCACTATGCTTTAATTATGTTCAATTTGTAACAATGAAAATACATCCTGCATATCAGATATTTACATTACGATTCATAACAGTAGCAAAATTACAGTTATGAAGTAGCAACGAAAATAATTTTATGGTTGGGGGTCACCACAACATGAGGAACTGTATTAAAGGGTGGCAGCATTAGGAAGGTTGAGAACCACTGACCTAACTTCTCTCATTCATCCTCAGATCATCCCTGCTTCACTAACGAGGCAGTGCCCAGTTCACACAGTGAGAGCCGCGCTCCTGCCACCAGGCTGCTCAGATGTGTGCAGACTTCTGCCTGACTCCGTAGCACCGGGAGGAGAGGAGGGGCCACCAGCTCAGGCAGGACCATGCTCAGTCCCAGCTCTGACATGCAAAGCTGTGTGACTTTGTGTGGCAGATACTAATGCCTGGCTACCCAACGCCATTTCAAAGCCCCCGCTGCCTCGCCTGCCTCTCCGTATACAGGACAGAAAGCCACATGCCCACTTTCCCAGTGTCTTCTGCCGCTCGAGATGGCCATGTCATCAGGTCCTACCAGTACATGCTCTGGGGAAGGGTTGTCATTCTGGATAGAAAGGAAGGGTTTTTCTGCCTATTTTCCTCCTTCACTTGGCATGGTGGTGTGAGATGTAATGTTGGGAGTTGAGGCAGCTGTTTTGTGAGCACGAGGTGGCAAGCACAAGGACCAGAGCTAATATTTTGAAGGATATAAAGAGCCCGAGTCATAGAGCACTGCCCCAAACCCCAACCCCGCCTCCAGAATTATTATGGGAGGAAAATAAACCTGTTTCCTTACACGGTTACCGAAGGCAGAATAACGCCTCTCACCCCCTCAGATGTTCATGTCTTATCCCCAGAACCAGTGGATACGTTAGGTTATACGGCAACAGGGAATAAAGGTAGCAGATGGAATTAAGGTTGCTAATCAGCTGACCTTAACATAGGCAAATTATCCTGCATTATCTGGGTGGATGCAATATAATTGTATGAGTCTGGATTTTTCAAAGAAACCAAACCCTGTGGGATATGTATAAGGAATCTGCTCACGGGATGGTGGGCCTGGCAAGTGTTGAATGTACAGAGCAGGCCAGCAGGCTGGAGATTCAGGGGAGAGTCGAAGTTGCAGTCTTGAGTCTGAAACCTTCAGGCTGGAAACTGAGGCAGAGATTCCTGGTGCCTTCTGGAGGCAGAATTGCTTCTTCTTTGGGAAATCTCGGTCTTTGTGCCCTTAAGGTCTTCAACTGATTGGATGAGGCCCACCCACCTCACGGAGAGTAATCTGCTTTACTCAAAATCTACTGGTGTAAATGTTAATCATATCTAAAAGTATCTTCATGGTGGTGGTGGGGGAAACAATGTCAGAAAACAGTTATTTTTCATAAGACAACAGACAGAACTGTTTGGCTCTTTAAAATATAACCATTTGTAGATTTAATAATATAAAGTATAAAAAAATTTAAGAACAAATGCTACTTTGTGATTTTAAAAAAAAGCTTTGGATAGAAGTAAATCAGCATATAGACTCAGGAAAAAGAATGGCTTCAGACTTCTCAGCAACAACACCAGACACCAAAGACAATGAGAAATGCTAATTTTTGAGGAAAATTATTTCCAAATTAGAATTATATTCTCAATCAAACTCTTATGTCTTGCAGTAGAATCAAGATACCTTTAGACATATAAGGCATGTTGGCCAGGTTTGTTTAATACAGAAGCTTCTCTAGCCAGGTGCTATGGTCTGAATGTTTGTGTCACCTCAACCCCAAAATAAATGCATATGCTGAAAAAAATAATAAAAAAGTAAATAAAAGTATCTTCACAGCAACATGGTCACTGGTATTTGACCAAAGAACTGGGCATCATAGCCTGGCCAAGCTGCCACATCAAATTGACCATCACAGTAATCATGAGGTTGCTGAAACTGAGGCAGAGAAAGGCAGACGAGGGAGTGTCAGAGGGATTCTATGTGATAAAGACTTGACTGGCCATCGCTGGCTTTGAAGATGCAGGGGGGCCAGGAGCCCTTCTAAGGAATATGCCCAGGAATGAGGGCAGCCTCTAGAGCAGCGGTTCTCAACCTGTGGGTCTCGACCCCTTTGGGGGTCGAACGACCCTTTCACAGGGGTCGCCTAAGACCATGGGAAAACACATATATAATTACATATTGTTTTAGTGATTAATCACTATGCTTTAATTATGTTCAATTTGTAACAATGAAATTGGGGGTCACCACAATATGAGGAACTGTATTAAAGGATCGCGGCATTAGGAAGGTTGAGAACCACTGCTCTAGAAGCTGAAAAGGGCAAGAAATGGGTTCTCCTCTAGAACCCTAGAAAGCACCATGGCCCTGCTGACACCTTGATTTTAGCCTAATAAGACCCATTTGGGACTTCTGACCTCTAGAACTGTAAGATGATACATACGAGTTGTTTTAAGCCACTGAGCCTGTAGAAGTTTGTTATAGCGATAATAGGAAATGAACACAGCCACTGTTGGTTCAGGCGGGGTTTTTAGGTACTTGCAGCCAAAAGCACACCTAATGGTCACTTGGGAATATCACTTTACCCCTCTGGACTTTCTTCACCTCTGGTAGTGGCGGGAGTGGGGTGGGGCTGCAGACCGGAGCACCCTGGGCCTGTTTCGGTCCTGCCCGTCCTGGGCTCTAAGCCTACCCACTCAGGGTGCTCCATCACTCCCTTGAGAAGTTCTCCCTCCGCAGGATTTACAAGAGCCCCTCCAGGATGTGGGACCTGTTTGTTGACAATTGCCTCTGAGGCTCCCTAGCCACATGCTAAGCTCCTCAAGGAAAGGGGCCATGCCTTCTCTTTCCCTTACATCTTCCACAGCACCCACTGCATGAACCAGCTTTTCTATTACTAGCTGTGGGGCCTTGAACAAGCTACTTAACTTCTCTGGGCCTCAAGTGTAACATGCAAATTGACCGAACTACCAAACAGCAGAACGACTGTCCAGATGACCTTCTGGATGACCACGCTATGACACGCATTGGCACCAGACCAGCCATGGGAGGTGTGATGCCATTGGTCAGGGGGGCCCAGCCATCGCCCCATGATTGCCCCACAGAGGGAGGCCCAGGCCACTGGCTGGTGGGGTGATCAATCGAGGGGGAAGAGGGGAAGTGGCGGCGGATGTGGGCAGCGCCAGGCCAAGGTGGGTGCAGGCGTGGGATGGGGCCAGCTGCCAGCAGCCAGGGGAAGACCAGGTCCCGGGTGCCGGGCCAGCAGCTGAAGGGAAGCCTGGGTGCCAGCAGCCAGAGGGAAGCCAGTGCCGGCAGCCGGGGGAAGGAAGGCCTACCCTTGCACAAATTTTGTGCATTGGGCCTCTAGTTTGTCTATAAAAAGCAGATAATAAATGTACTTACTTCACAGGCTTATTATAAGAAATAAGTGAAATACTTAGTATTAAATATTTAGCCTAGTATCTGACATGTAGCAGACAAGTCAGTACATATCAGCTATTAGTGGTGGTGGTATTATTATTCACCACAATAAATGTATCAAATAGGTATTACTCTCACCATTTTGCAATGAACTTGCTTGAGATTATGGAGCTTGGTAAGGCAAGGTTAGACTTGGACTCCAACTTGGTCTGGTTAATCAAAGGAAACAACACATGTAAAGTGCTGAGAAGAGTGCCTGGCACATAAATGGTCATTCTTTTTATTGTTTCTACCACCCTGATTTGTTCCATTAATATGTACTGAGTGCCAGCCATGTATGTGTCAAGCCCTGTCCACAGCAGGAAGAGCACAGTCTATCTGTCACTTGTGTTTGGAGCCCTCTTCAACCACTTACGTTTCTGTAAATCAGTTGCATGGTGCAGCCCATCCACAGGGGCAGGAACGGGGCACAGCAGGGCAGAGAATAGGAATCCTCCACCTTAACCTGTTGGTGCTACTTTCATCCCTCGAAATGGACTTTCTCTGTTCCACCCCTGGGCCTCGCCCGCTGCCACGTCCTCGGCCGCCCTAGGACGCATTCCCTCTCCTCCCGACTCCATTTCTGCCTTTAGAAACCCCCATCCAGCCATCAAGGCTTAAGACAAGTCCCCGCTGACCACAAGGGCTTCCTGGATCAGCCCACCCCGGGGTGGATCTAAAAATTTGAGAACCAGTATGTCAGGGGCACTGGTGGGTCAGGACACACCCCAGCTGTAAGTAACCATAAGGCTCTCCGACACTTCCTAGTTGAAGGGCAACCCTTGGAGGTCACTCAAATGGTACGTGGCATTGACTGCCTTCAATGGTCGGAATTTTTAACTGTTTCGTCCTTTTGCTCTTTCTCGGCGACCCAATTGTAAGCTTGTTTGAATTTCTCACAGCACCTGGCCTAGTGCCTTTATCATGTGTATCTAGTCAGAACATTTTTAGATGCAAGTAACAGAAGAAACAACTATCAGTGTTTTAGACAAATAAAAGGTTGTTTTCCCCAAAAACAAGGAGCCTGGGATAGATGACTGTCAGGACTAGCCTCTCTGCACATCTCGGCTTTTCCCTCATGTTTAAAAAAAACAGTCACCATGGCTCCAAACAGAAGAATAGGCACAGTGTCACCAGCAGTAACTGTCCCTTCACTCTTGCTCTCCCGCTTAAATCTTATTGGCCACAACGGTGTCACATGCCTATTCTTAGCTGCAAAGGAGGTTGGGAATCTAAATATTTTCCTTTTTCAGCCTCTGAGGTGAAGGTAGGCTTGGAATAAGGGGGCTAGGGCTGGGGCTGGACGTTGTATTAGATAGCCAGCCACCAGTGTCCACTGAACCACACCTGAATGAATGAATGAGTGAATGAATGAATCTAAGAGAGGGCTCCCACCTGGACAAGTCTGGGATAGAAAGAAATCTGGTTTCAGAGCCCTGTGTGGTCACTGGGTCAGGTCTGATGAGAGTTTGCTCCCAACTTTCCCTCAGGCCATCTTTCCAGCTCTCTTGCAGGCCCCCCTCGATTTGGAACCCTAATATAGCTCTTCACAGCCAGGAAAGACAGGCAGGGAGGAGGCCATCCCTTCTGCTGGTCCCTGCCCCCATCCTGTCCATACAAGATTGATAATGAAACCAATACCTTTCACCAGCGTAATTTTCATATTTAATGAGCGTGACTCAAAAACTATTACATTAATTAGTCAAATCCCACAAACCGTTAATGGTGCACACGGTAATTAATATCGTATTCAATTAAAAAATGACCTGTTTCGGGGGCCTCTCCAGGTTGGGGGCGTGGGGGTGTTCGCAGACACGCCGGGGAAGCCCTGTGGTTGTGGCTGCTCTTTCCTTTTCTTTCCCCAGCAGCGCTCCGTGGAGGGGAAGGCGCCAGGAGAGCGTGATCCTCCCTGCGGAGCCACCCGGCCAGGGACTGGCTCCTCTGTTTGGCTGCTCCCCCTCGGGCCCTTCCCCCTCTGCCAAGCCGACAGCCTACTTGCTGTGATTTATGGGAGGACCTGGCACAGGGCTCACAGACTGGAAAATTTCCAGTTTACACAAGAATTCCCTGAAAAATGAGCTTGGTTAATTTATTTCTTTCATTAACGAGTTTGAACTGTGAGATAATCTTTCTGAGTGGCCCCCCTGTGCCCACCCGGCATTGTTCACACATCCTGACAAGCTGTGCCCTCGCCTCCCTCCTGCCTAGCCAGGGCCCTGGGGGGCTGAGGGCCGGCCTCAGCGTGGCCTTAGTGCGTCTCACTCAGTCTGTCTGCCCACCGGCCGGACTGGGGGCCTGTGGCCAAGTGGGGATGCCCTTGTCTCCCACCCTGTTCATGCCTGGGATGGAAGCCCCGGCTGAATCAACAGGAGGCTCGGCTTCCTGTTGGCTCAGTGCGCTTGCAGAGGCCCTGGGCGCCAGGGCCAAGAGGAGCATAAGTCACATTGCTCCTCCGCCAGGACCTCCAGGCCCAAATGTGGAGCTAGGACTTACCTGCGAGACAGAGCTGGAGGGCAAGGCCTAAGACGAGGCCGCCCCTCACCTGTGTGGGCAGAGCAAGAGGGTCCAAGGGGTTGCCCACCTGTGTTTCTTCCACCTCTCTTCCCACAGGACAGCCAGTGCTCACCCCAAGCTTTGACCCTCTATGCCACACAGCTGGCTGCCTCCTGACCAGCCCTTGGGGCAGGTGTGAACATGTCGGTGGCTTGTTCCACCTCCCGAAAGTGAGCCCCGGAAGGAGGCCCACACAGGTAGGTGCTAGGTGGACAGGGAATTCTGGGATGCAGAGTGTGGTCTGCAAAGGGGCACAGGCATGGCTGTGGAAGTCCTTGTCCCATGGGGAGGAGCACAGCTGGAGGAGTGGCAGTGGGGCAGGGAGGGACCCCATTACCTAGGTATAGGGTCAGGTCTTATGAGATTATGGTGGAAACACAATTTGAAACCAGAGAAAGACAGGGTGAATCCAAGGAGGCAGCATGGTGTGTGGGTGGAGGCCGTGAGCTGTGGTGCAGGACCACCTGGTTGGAATCCTCACTCTACCACTTCCTGGCTGTGCAGCTACGGACAATTTGTATAACCTCTCTGGTCTCATGTGCACTGATACATCCTCAAAGAATCAACTGGACAATCAGCCTTCACGTTTTTCTATTCAAAAAAGGAAAACATGGCCCTAACTGTTTTGGCTCAGTGGATAGAGCATTGGCCCTCAGACTGAAGGGTCCCAGGTTTGATTCTGGTCAAGGGTACAGACCTCAGTTGCAAACTTGATCCCAGGCACAGTCAGGGCGCATGCAGGAGGCAACCAATCAATGAGTCTCTGTCACATTAATGTTTTTCTCTTTCTGTCTTTCCTCCTCCCTTCCACTCTCTCTAAAAAAAATCAATGGAAAAATATCCTTGGGTGAGGATTAACAAACAAACAAAACAAGAAAAG
>NW_005354673.1:5154935-5172543 GCF_000412655.1 Myotis brandtii
ACATGAGGAACTGTATTAAAGGGTCGTGGCATTAGGAAGGTTGAGAACCACTGCTTTATGTCCTCAAATTATGTAAGGATCATGTGAAATAATTTATATGAAATAACTCTGTAGCTCTAAAAACTTAATATGATAATTGCTATCACTGCTAATTGTTATTTAACTAGTCCAATGATTCATTTAAATATGCCAGTGAATAAAAGAAAAATAAATAGGATAAATAGGTGGGAATCTGACTTATAGGAACCTAGAATATATACACTCTTCAAATCCAGCATCTAGATGAGGGCTTGGCAAACTACAGCCTATGGGAAAACCTGGCCCACAGCCTGCTTTGTAAATAAAGTTTTATTGGGATAGAGCCATGCTCATTTTGTTACATACTGTCTTGGCCTGTTTTTGCCCTACTACAGTGGAGCTGAGCAGTCGTGACAGAGAGCAGATGCTCTGCAAAGCCTCAAATATTTATTACCTGGTCTTTTACAGAAAAAGTTTGCCAACGCCTGGTCTATCCAGTCAACAGAAGGATCAACAGCCATGTCTCTACCCACCCCTTCAGTGGTTCCTGTTGGTGACAGAGTAAAAGCTATAACACGGAAGGCAAGGCCCATGGCCTGGCTTCAGCCCATCCTGGCTGGTTTGAAATGGTTCTGGAAGGTTGAGACCTGAACTCTTTCCCAGCTCAGGCTTGGACCTTTTAGCCTCCTCCCTGGACACCTCAGCCTCCCTGTCCTTGAAACAGAGAATCTGTGTGCTCCTCTCAGCCTGGGAAGACCCTGAAGGACGGAGCATCACTCAGGAATTTGGCTCTGGGGTGTGTAAAGCCCCAGCTCCATGCCTTTCACCCAGGAAGTAGCAACAAATAGCTGCTGTTATTACTTCTCACCATTTTTGTGCCCGCCGACTTCCACGGGCCACGAGGACGTAAGGGGAGGAAAGCTCCCCTCCCCCACAGTCAGCCCGCTTCTCCATCCTTCCTCCCCTCCCTGGTAACGCTATAATTTCAAGGGTTCTGTAATGATTTCTTGGTTACACACTTAATAGAATTTTTCTGAGAAAGCGTCTGAGTCCACAGTCATTCTAGACCTCCTACCGACATGAGCGTAATTGCTGCTAATAGACAAAGAGGTAATTACTGTGTAACCTGCCTTCTGGTTTCAAAGCAAACAATCACATGTGCTGTGCTCCTGGGGATCCGAAGAGTGTTACTATTGTGCCCAATTGTGCCCCAGTCTCTGCCCAGCTTAAAGAGACCCAGTGATCCAATCTATACTAATAAAAGGGTAATATGCTAATTAGACCAGGTCGACTGGACATCTTCTGGATTTCCGACTTCCTTCCAGACAGTTAGGGGGCAACCAGGCCGGCAAGCAGAGGCAGTTAGGGGCAATCAGGCAGGCAGGCAAGTGGTTAGGGGCAATCAGGCAGGTGAATGGTTAGGAGCCAGCACTCCCAGATTGTGAGAGGAATGTCTGACTGCAGGGATGGGGCCTAAACCGGCAGTCGGACATCCCCTGAGGGGTCCCAGATTAGAGAGTGCAGGCCAGGCTGAGGGACCCCCCCACCCCCGTGCACAAATTTCATGCACCAGGCCTCTAGTCAATTATAAGATTGATGAATCTCTGGCTGGGAGGGGACATTGAGGTCCTATGGTGAGCAGAGCAGTGGCTTCCAAAGATGTCCATGTCCATGTCCCCCAGACCTGGGGATACGTTACAATTCATGGCAAAAGGGAACGAAGGTTGCAGACGGAATTAAGGTTGCTGGCCTTAGAATAGGTCAATTGCCCTGGATTACCTGGAGGTACCCCCTATTATCACAGGGTTCTTAAATGTGGAAGATGGAGGCAGAGAGAAGGTCAGAGTGATGTGATGGGAGATGGAGAAGTTTTCAACCTGCTGTTACAGGGTTTAAAGACGGAGGAAGGGAACCACACACCAAGAACTGTGGGAGGCCTCTAGCAGGTGGAAGAGGCAAGGGAACAGACTTTCCTCGGGCTTCCAGAAAGAACACAGCCCTGCTGACACCTGCATTTGAGTTCAGTGGGATTCATGTTGGGTGTCTAACCTACAGAGCTGTCAAATAATACATCTGTGTTGTTTTAAGCCACTAAGTTTGTGGCAATTTGTTACAGCAGCCGCAGATAACTGAGGCAGGCCCGTCATCTAGTCCAGCCTCTTACTTGATACAGAAACCTCTGCAGCAAACCCGATACAGGGTCATCCATCCTCTGGTCCAGGACTTCGGGAAACAGGGAACTCACTCCTTAGGACCTGGCCTATCTGATAATGATCAGCTGTCATTGTTGGGAAAAGCTTCCTCCGTGGCTCAAAACCCCATCGCCTGTCACTTTCCATTTCTCCTTGGGAAACACCTTCCCTTGCTCTCCAGTCCCCCTGGATGTCAAAGGGGCTCATCCCTGCCCCTACCTGGCCACAGAAAATGGGTTCAGGATGGCCCGTGACTCAAGCCAGGAAAACTGGAGCCAGGGAGACCCAGTTCTTGGACTTTGTGGGAGGAGAACTGGAGAGAAAGAAGCACTCTTCTCCGGAGGACCCGGGAATGTGAATATGACCAAGCACCCCAGCTTGCTGTGCTGCATATTCCACTGGTCACACTTTGAGAAACATGCACGGGTGTCGTAGATCTGGACTCTCAATCTGAACCCCACAAATGTGGACTCAAATACCAATCCCCAAGGTGGCTTTTAGCTCGGGAGCTTGTGAAGGCAAGAAAAGGATTATTTGGAAAGACTTGAACCTACATGAGAATAAACTGTGGGTAGTTTTGTTAAGCATAAAAATATATAGTTCATTAAAAATAATATTTTGGAGTCGCCCCAACTTTTTCCAGCTTACTCTCTCACTTGAGGTCTTGTCAACTTGCTGAATAGGCAGCCTCTCTCTCTCTGTCTCTTTGTCTCTGTCTTTCTCTTTCTCTCTCTCTCTCTCCAGTTCTCAGCTTCAGGCAGACACCCAAGGTATAGAGAACAAAGAGGGGCCCCGTCCTAGGAGCCCTCCATTGTCCCCTCACCCCAATCTCAGAACAAGTGAAAATCTCATTGTTTCCATGGGTGATCAAGGCCAAGGGGCCCTTAGGAACCTGAGGACAGGCATCCTGTCTTCATGGGGAGGCCTGGGTGTGAGCAGTGAGGCCTTTGGAAGAGCCCTAGGGTTCCATGCCTTTGGAAGTGGGCCTGCTCCTCCCTGTGGATCTAGGCCCCATTCAGGTGAGCCATTCTCTCTCCTGTTCTGAAGGGCCAATGGGAAGCTGCTACCAGAAGCTTGAGCAGCATCTGTGGTTTGGGGCCACCCTATGATCTCCTGAGACCTAGAGCTGGGAATTAGCAATGCTCCCCAGGACCCCCCACAGTTGGTCCTCAGAAATATTTGTTGGATAAATGAATGGATGAGAATAGAGACAGAGGGAGAAGGAGAAGGGGAGAGGGTAGGAGGGGTAAAGACTGAGAGAGAGAGATCTCTCATTGCCTCCTTTCCTACCTTTGGGAGGGAGGACATGAGATTTAAAGAAGTCTTTTATTCCATTTATTTCACACAATCACCCTTATAAATGTTCATGTAGAATATAAGCATAATAACCATAGTGACTATTCTTTCAACTTCTACTTGGCTAGGATAAGAAGCTACTTTAACAAACTTCCTATGAAAATTACATTGCATGCACAATAGCTAAAAGGTAGAAACAACTCAAATGCCCATCAATGAATGATGGATAAACAAAATGTGGTATATCCATACAATGGGATATTATTTAGCATGAAAAGGAATGACATACTGATACTCCCACAACATGGATGAACCTCAAAATGCTAAGTGGAAGAAGCCAGACACAAAAAGTCACCTATTTTATAATTAGATTCACATAAAATACACAGAATAGACACAGCAATACAGAATGAAAGCAGATTAGTGGTTGCCAGGGTAGGGGTGGAGGGAGCAATGGTGAGTGACTTCTTAATGGATGTGGAGTCTCTCTCGGGAGTAATGAAAATATTTAGAACTAGACAGAAGGGATGATTGCACAACACTGTGAATGTACCAAAAGCCACTGAATTGTATACCTTCAAATAGTTAGTTTTATGTTATGTGAATTTCACCTTAATTTTTACAAAAGATTATATTGATGGTGTATAATCTTGTCACAGTGCCAGGTGGCAGCCTCTCTGCACCCCATTCTCCATCTGTGAGGACCATGACAGTCTCAAGGGCTTGCTTTACAATTTGGGGGTAACCCCACACATGCCCTCACTTGACTTTCCCCTCGACTTCTCACCATAAGGTTATTGCTAGAATTCTGCTTCCAGGTCTCTTTCTCATTGGGGCTTTCTCCTCCAGGCTCTGTAATTTCCTGTTCCCTCTGCCCACTCCTGCCCGTGCAGTGGCCACGCCTCAGCAGCCTCCTTTCCTGCACCTTGAGCCCATCTCCACCCAGGGCAGTTGAGCATGAAGCCTGAAGGTTCAGGGGTTAACCACCAATTCTGTCCTGCTAGGGGGGTGGTGTTGGGATTTCCTCCTCTGGCTCCCTGTCATCCAGTTCTACTTCACGTGGGGGCCATGGCCACTGCAGGCCACCCGGTCTTGGTACATTGGGTCACTTCCTGCTCTAGGGACTCCTAACTATCCTCAAAGCACCCTGGCACCTGCCCCTGCAGCTCCCATCCCGGGGTCGCTCAGACACAGCCTCTGCCTTTGCCGCTGGACTCTGTGGACTCCTTTGGTTGCACTCAGGCCTCTCCTCTTGCTCTGTAAGACTGCGGATGCGCAGGAGTTTGGGAGGGGGGTGCTGGTGGAAGCTCTGAGCATGCGCATGCGCTCCTCTGCGAAGGCTCCCAACTGCAGCTGCGCGCCAGGCTATGGTGGACCCTGAGGCCTCAGGTGGGGGAGTGTGGTCCCGAGGGCTCCCCCCTTTAATGCAGGAATGCAGCAGCTGACCCGAGGGCTGATGTCAAACACAAGCTTATCTGATTTCAAAACACATGCTTTCCCAACTACCTTATGGGTTGAACCCCGTTTCCTAGAAAGACCCGTCTAAGTCCTAAACCCCGCACCTATGAGTGTGACCTTTTTTCACATATAACTAAGTTGAGGTCATGAGGGTGGGCCCTAACTCCAATGGGACTGGTGTCCTTATAAAAGAAGGACATTTGGCCCGGCTGGCGTGGCTCAGTGGTTGAGCGTCGACCTATGAACCAGGAGGTCACGGCGGTTCCATCGTGGGGGCACATGCCCAGGTTTCAGGCTTGATCCCTAGTGTGGATGTGCAGGAGGCAGCCGATCAATGATTCTCTCTCATCATTGAGGTTTCTATCTCTATCTCCCCTCCCTCTCCCTTCCTCTCTGAAATCAATAAAAATATTTTTTTTAAAAAACAAAAGAAGGCAATTTGGACACAGATGCAGAGAGAGTGCCCGGTGAAGAGGAAGACAGAAATTGGAGTTAGTCTGATACATGTCAAAGGATGCCTGGGGCTCCTGGGAGCTGAGAGAAGCAGGGAAGGATGTCCCCAGGGCCTTCAGAGGGAGCAAGGCCCTGCCCACATCTTCATCGCAGACTTCTGGCCTCCAGACCCCGGAGAGAAGAAATTTCTGTTGTTTTGAGCCACCTTTCTTGTGATAATTTGCACACAAATACACTCTTCCACCCCACACCTCAGATGGAGAGAGATAATAGACATATTTTGGAAATGGAAAAGCTCTCCACATACGAGAGTGTGTTTTTAATTGCTTTACAGAATGATTCCTGTTCAGGAAGTTTACCTGGGAAAGAAAGAGGTTTAGAAAGTGTTAAGCACCCATCACTTATATTATAATGAAATAATTATTCCATTACTGTGAAAGCAGAAGAAATCATGATCACCGACCTCTCTTGTCCCTTGTACACACATCTGGTCATTTCTTAACCTTTTACATTCCTCTGTCTGTCAGTTCCCATCTCCCTTCTTCCCCTTCAATGCCTCACAAACACAAAGAAGCAATCGTCCCTGACAGCCCAGGTAGGATAAGGGGACGGGTTAACCCAGCTCCAAGGCAAGCCACACACAGTTAACTCTACCTGCAGGGGCCTGGGAACCCCTGTCTCCCTCCGGCATGTGCGTGTGCACTCATGTGTGCCCTCTGCAGCATAGGGAGAGAATCCAGTGATATTTCACACAAATGAGAAATGTTATTCTGCAGATTAAAGCTTCGCCAAGCCTGGTTTTGTCTTTATTTATGCTTTTCCATTTCCCTCTGCGCTGACATGGGTGCCCACGCCGGGGAGCACCGAAGGACGTAATTGGCGCGGTGAAGGATTGTTGAGCAGGCCAGACGCTCCCTCGCAGAGCTACCCCCCTACTCTCCCCCATCTGTCACCATCTAATGTGACAAAGTTTTTATCGGGCATTGAGGCACAGGAGATTAAAAGTAAATACTGCAATCAGGAGGCAGCTGGGGAGAAAATGCAACGCATTTCACAGTAAGCTGCACAGCTCATCAGGGTAGCCTTGTGGCGCCAAGAGGCAAGGGTGATGGGGGATGGAGAACTCCAGATTAGGGTGGCAGGGAGACACAGGCCCAGGCAGCTGCACTTCCACACTTTGGTCAGTAATAATAAAATGACCATATAAGTCACCGTATATCAAGTGCCTACACTGTGACGACCAGGTGGTTTTGGTACATTTTCTAATTTAATCCTCACGAAGATCATGTAAAGTTAGAATAGGCTCCTCCTTCAAAATAACCTGAAGGGCAGCCCAGGCCAGTGTGGCTCAGTTGGTTGGGCGTCGTCCCGTGCACCGAAAGGTTGCTGGTTTGATTTCTGATCAGGGCACATGCCTGGGTTTCAGGCTTGATCCCAGGTAGGGGGCGGGCAGGAGGCAGCTGATGGATGTTACGCTCTCACCTTGATGATGTTTCTCTCTTCTCCCTTCCTCTTTCTCTAAAAATCAATAAACTATTCTTAAAAGGAAGGAAGGAAGGAAGGAAGGGAGGAAGGACCTGAAGGTCAGAGGTTAAGGAACATGCCTAAGGTCACACTGCTGGAGAGAGGCCAGGATTCCATCCTCCCTTCCCTTACTGCCCTTTTCAATGAACAAATACTGGAGTTTGGGTTTGCAAGATCAATTGTCAGGGGAGAACTTTGGTTTTGCTGCATCTTCATTACTCTGTTGCACTAAACCACAAGCTTCCACCATTAATTTAATCATATAAGTTCCCATTTAGAATATAAGCTCTATGTTCTGTTTGTTTTGTGTGTTTTTTTAAATTCAGTATTTCTAGCATTTAGAACACTGTCTGGCATATAGTAGGTATTCAATAAATATTTGTTGAATGGCTGAATGCATCAACAAATATTGGTCCAGTCTAAGCTGGTGGAGTATTGGCTACTGAAGTGTGGTTCCTAGACCAGTGATGGCGAACCTTTTGAGCTCGGCGTGTCAGCATTTTGAAAAACCCTAACTTAACTCTGGTGCCGTGTCACATATAGAAATTTTTTGATATTTGCAACCATAGTAAAAGACTTATATTTTTGATATTTATTTTATATATTTAAATGCCATTTAACAAAGAAAAATCAACCAAAAAAATGAGTTTGTGTGTCACCTCTGACACGCGTGTCATAGGTTCGCCATCACTGTCCTAGACCTTTGGCGTTGGCATCACTTCCGACCTTGCTAGGAATACAGGTGCCTCAGACCTCCTGAATCAGGATCTGCATTTCAACAAGCTCCTCTGTGCTCCTCGCGTGCGTGCTGAAGCTTGAGAGATATCAGCACAGATATAAGACCCTTTGTCTGGATGGCCCAGGCTGTCCTGCTTTGTCATCATGGCTGAAAGAGGTTGCACTTCACACCTACTCAGTGATGGTGCTTTATGCCCCACTTCATTAAATCCCTTGTTAAATCACCACCATTAGATGGTCTTTGGGAGCTATCTGAATCAGGCACGAATGGGCACCCACAAATCCTTTCTCCCTTTGTCTTCTGGCCCCTTCCCTTTTTCTCCCTCTGCCCTCCCTGCAGATAGATAGATCCAAGCCTTGCCGTCCCGGTTAATAGTGCATCCTTGCAATCTTCAGGTTGGGCACTATCCTTGGCCACAACACTCTCTTCTTAAAGAGTTAATCCCCTCTCATGGGGAGGAACAAAATTGGTGGAGAAGAAAGAGAACCCCATCCTTCTAAACTTTGATCCAAATCAGCCTTTACTTGTAGGCCATTGGAAAATAGTGTTGTATTCCTTCATTTCCATTTACAGCTAGAGAAATGGAGGCCCAGGAGCGAGCAGAAATCTCATGTAGGCTGATGACACCAACACTGAGAAGTACTGGGTCCTTGATAGGAAGCTGCAGCACTGGGTCAGCTAATGCTGCACACTAGGAAAGCAATGCCCTTATTGAACCAGTGTGTGGCCCTTCCCTTCCTGCTTCAGACGCATAGGCCCAGGGCCATGGGGGCAAACAGGCCTGGCTGTGACACTGGTCTCATGCTCCAGCCTCTGATATTACCAGTCTCTAGCTGCCAGCTTTCAGATGATCTAGAATTTAGAGTCATAAAACATTGTCAGCTACCCTGTTGGCACGCATTATCACATCACCACAAATAACTTTATCAGGTACTATGAATGTAAATGTGCTTTCCTCATTTTAATATTTCCAAAATCAGACTGCAACTTATAGATAAGTACATTTGGTAGATTGCTTAATTTAAAAAATACTTATTGGATTGATGGTGTGTGTTACAATTGATGGCGTCTTAGAATTGAGGGAAATGGTATTCAGGCTCTAATAGAATAGGACATAGCACAGGTACATTTTGATTGACGATAAGGAGCTTAGGAAATGTGGAAATCAGGATAAATTAATAATCACTGAATAATACTACTTATTGAGTGCTTATTTTTATGCCAATTAGACAGTTTCTCTAATTCTTAAATAACCCTATGGGAAGATAATGTGACTTTAATCATTTTAAACACAGGTCTTCATCCTGTGGTCTTTTGTTCAATAACAATTTTATTAACATACTAGAGGCCCGATGCATGAAATTCATGCCAGGGGCTCGGCCCTCGCAGCCCTGGCTTCGTCTGGATGGTTGTCCAGAAGGTCGTCTGGACGGTCGTTCTGCTGTTCGGTCTAATTAGCATATTAGCTCCTTATTATATAGGATAATTCACATGCCATAAAATTCACCCTTTTAGAGAGGACAGTTCAGTGGATTTTAGTATAGTCACAGAGTTGTGCCTATAGTCTTTTTATCTTGAGGATCTGATCTTAGGTCTCTTATACCTGCCAACTTTTACTCATGGTGGATTATTTCCTTACGTGTTTTGTAATTTTGGACTGTGAGCTCATCTTCAGTGTGGCTCTATGTGTGGAGATCCTCCATTGACTGGATAGAGGATGTGTCCCTTCAGAGGGGGACCTGACCCATGGAGTCCAGTGAGGGAATAGGTGACTCCCTGCCAGGGCCTCAGCTTCTCCCCAGGGAGTGGCAGCTGCTCCATGTAGTTACTGAAGGACTCCAAAGACCATGAAGCCCTGTGCAGATGTACTCATGTTTGCACCACCAATCCTATTTTGTCTAGATCAGACCCAGCCATGGTGGGGGCTCCATAGCTAGCTGTTAGAGGACTTAGTTATCCCCTGAGGATTAGAACATGGATATCTTTGGGGTGCTATTATTCAGCCTACCACAGAAGGAATCTTATAAATAATCTTTTCGAGTTTCTTTCTTTTTTAAAAAAAATTTATTTTATTGATTTTTTATACAGAGGAAGGGAGAGGAATAGACAGTTAGAAACATCGATGAGAGAGAAACATCGACCAGCTGCCTCCTGCACACCCCTAACTGGGGATGTGCCCACAACCAAGGTACATGCCCTTGACCGGAATCGAACCTGGGACCCTTGAGTCCGCAGGCCAACGCTCTATCCACTGAGCCAAACCGGTTAGGGCAAGTAAAAGAAACAGAGGTCCAAAGAGGTCTCCTGGCATGCAGCCCCATGCTCTTTCCATCCTACCTACTACCCCCACTTGTTTAAGTGCTCAAGGTAGACTAGAAAACAAATAACGAGGGTTCACCTGAGGAGCCATTCTGAAAGAGGTGAGATGTGGGTGAATCCTGGAAGGAGTGGGTGGGCAGAGCTTGGTGGCAGCCGAGTTCTAGCAAGGGGAGCCATTGGGAAATGTTAGTTCACTGGAGAGTTTCTGATAGTCCTAGATCCAGACACCTAAGGCAAGGATGGGAGGAATGATGGTTCTGTTCAGTTTACAGCATTTATTAGCGCCTGTTGTGCTGAGGGCAGCCACAGAGGACTAAGACCCACCACTCACTTAGAGGACAGATTCGTGGGAGGGGCACATCACATGATGGAAAAGAGGCACAAGGTTTTGAATAGGATAGGCCTGAGTTTGAGTCTAGTTCTTTTACTTACTAACTATATGACCCTGGGAAAATTAATCTCTATGATAATTTCTTCATTCATAAAATAGTAAGTGCCATTAATTCTCTACATTACATGGTAAGCATGAGAGAGAGAGAGAGAGAGAGAGAGAGAGAGAGAGAGAGAGAAAGAGAGATCTGCTTTATTTTTTCCCTAGTCCTGGAACCAGTGCCTAATTGTGTGACTGAAACGAAGGCTTCCTGAGTCTCGGTTTACTTACCTTTGTAATGGGGATAACATTGCCCAGCTTGGAGACTAACGGAATGCTTGCTAAGCATGTTTATGCTCAGCTCTGGCCACTTTTGCTGGTAGCAGAGACCGGCTGGCTCAGCGTGAAGAAGGCAGCCCACTGTGTGTACTCCTGGCACTCGAGTCGGCAAGTTCTGCCTCGGAAGGTTGTCAGGAGGACTGAATGAATGATCCATGGCAGTGCTTCTCAGCCACTCCACTGCTGACCTTTTAAGCTAGATAGTTCATTGTGTGGGCATTGTTCTGGACTGTGTAGCATGTAGCAGCATCTCCGGCCTCTACCCACTAGATGCCAGTAGCAACGTCTAGTCATGACAATCAAACATGTTTCCAGGCCTGGCCAGTGTGGCTTAGTTGGTTGGAGCATCATCCCATACACCAAAAGTTTGTGGGTTTGATTCCCAGTCGGGGCACATACCCAGGTTGCCAGTTCAATCCCCAGTCAGGGTGCGTAAGGGAGGCAACTGATCAATGTTTTTCTCTCACATCAATGTTTCTCTCACTCTGTCTTCCTTACTCTCTCTCTCAGATCAATAAAAATATTGATGAGGATGAGGATTAGAAAAAAAATGTTTCCAGACATTACCAAATGCCCTTTGGGGGACAAAGTCGTCCCTGATTGCGATCGATGGGGAAGCGCTCTATAAACCAAAGGACAACCACTAAGTGCCCCGAACGGTGCCTGGCTCAGAGCCAACCGAGGAATGAATGGACGCATCTGCACTTTCTGGCACAAAGAGGCGGCCCGATGAACTTTGGTTGGAATGAGAACCCTTGACCCTGTCACTGATCCATCCTGTCCTGTGTGCACACACACTCAGAGCCTCTGCCATGAGCACCACCCGTCCCTCCCCCTGGTCAGAGGGAGCCAACTGCAGAGCCAGGTCCCCATGCCCAGTGGATGCCTTTGCACCCGCACAGCGGCGTGGCTGGGGCCAGGGGAGCAGGGCTCTTGTGTCCCTGGCAGCATGGCCTTCCCGTTGTCTGTGCTAATGAACTGGGGCTAATCAGCTGAGAGAGAGAGAGAGAGAGAGAGAGAGAGAGAGAGAGGACGTGAACCTATGTTTTTTTGCTTCTGTGTGTATTTGTGTGTGCACGGTGGCTGCTGTCATTATGCTGCTAATAGAAATACTGCCACGGATCGCAACTCTCAATTAGCTCCCGGGGCGACCGCTGTGACAGCCAGTTACCGAATAGCAAGGCCTAAAGGAATGAATTAATTTGTAGTACACGGCAGTTAGAGTCATGGAGTTAGTGGTGGACCGACAGCCACACACCCTGATTAAAGGAGCTGGGGCCATTGGGCATCAGCGGGGACCTGGGAGGTACCTCCCCTGTGGGCTTGACCTGGGCAGGGATCAGAGGAACACTGGGGATCTTCGCTGAGCACAGGACCACGCAGCCCATTAACCTCTCTCCAGGGCGGTAGCACCTGCCCCAGGGGAGGAGGGCCCTGGCTGGCACACAGTCAGACCAGAGGCCTGGTGCCTGGAGCTGGGAGAGGGTGGTAAGGCCTTGTGCTCTCTCTCTGCAAACAGGACCTTCTATTGGCTCCTTTTGACTGGAGCAGGGCCAGGTGTCCTCAACGGCATGGTCTTCGCAGGTCAGCTAGGGTAACCCTAGGGCACCAGGAAGGACAGAAGCCCTCCACTCCCTCCGAGTGTTAGAATTCTATTTTATTTTTTTTATTTTAAATCTTTTTATTTATTTCAGAGAGAAAGGGAGAGGGAGAGAGAGATAGAAACATCAACTATGAGAATCATTGATTGGCTGCCTCCTGCACACCCTCCACTTGGGATCGAACCCACAACCTGGGCATGTGCCCTGACAGGGAATGGAGCTGTGACCTCCTGGTTCATAGGTTAACGCTCAACCACTGCGCCACACTGGCTGGACTATTTTATTTTTAATTGAGGTAAAATCCACATAGCATACAATGAGCATTTTAAAGTGTACAATCTAGTGGCATTTAGTGCATCCAATGTTGTGCCACCACCACCTCCCTCCAGGTTCAAAGCTTTTTTACCACCACAGATCACCTGCTACCCTTTAATCCTTCCTCACTCTCCTCTTCCACTTTCTGATTCAGAATGGATTTGCCTATTCTGGATATTTCATATAAAAGGAATCAGACAATGGGTGACCTTTTATGTCCGGCTTCCTCTACTTAGCATAATGTTTTCCAGGCTCATCCAAGCTGTAGCATGTATAGCTGAAAGGATTCTTTCTTTATAAATAAAGTGTGTGCTAGTTTAAACACACAAAAAATAATGGAGGCTTGATTATGAAGACAGCTGCATCTCAAGGGCCCCCAGGCAGAACTGCACCCTGTGCTCAGCAGGTCCTGGGACCAGGGCCTGGAGTCTCTTCCTGTCCCTCGTCTTCTCTGCTGGCCCCCACCTCCCCCTCCCATGAGGTCCTATAGTTGCCATGCCGGTGTGTGAGCTCAGAGTTCAGCTGCCCATCGAGATGTACCTTATCATCTCCAGCTCCCCTCCTCGTGGTGAGGATGGGAACTGGTGAGTCCTCTTTGGTCCGGTAAATGGCCCTGGACCCAGATTCAGAAAAACGTGTTGAACAATGAGGGGAACACTCATTACCTCCCACCTTATTTTTGCAAAAATCTTTCCAACTCCAGGGTCTGCTGCTTCTAATCCTATATAATAAAGAGGTAATATGCAAATTGACCATCACTCCAACACACAAGATGGCCACCCCCATGTGGTCAAAGATGGCCACCACAAGATGGCCGGCAGGAGAGGGCAGTTGGGGGCGATCAGGCAAGCAGGGGAGGGTAGTTGGGAGGGACCAGGCTGGCAGGGGAGGGCAGTTAGGGGTAACCGGGCCAGCAGGGGAGAAGTTAGGCATCGATCAGGCTGACAGGGGAGTGGTTAGGGGTGATCAGGCAGGCAGGCAGGTGAGCAGTTTGGAGCCAGCAGTCCTGGATTGTGAGAGGGATGTCCAACTGCCTGTTTAGGACCGATCCCACCAGATTCCCTCAAGGAGTCCCAGATTGGAGAGGGTGCAGCCTGGGCTGAGGGACACACACACACACACACACACACACACACACACACCTGTGCACGAATTTCGTGCACTGGGCCTCTAGTCTGACATAAGCATGTAGCCAGAGTCATTTCCCCAAAGTTCAGCTCTATGTCCCTTTCCTGCTCCATAGTTCACAGTGGCTTCCCCTTTCCCCCTTGCATGCTCCTTACAATAGCCTTTTAGGTCCCTTGTAATCAGACCAAAACTACCTTTTCAGTCTATTAGACTAAATGGACAACACAATCTAGGAGGTCTGTTAATCCAAGGCATGCTGTTAGCCAGAAAATGCCCCCAAAGCCACAGTTAACATCATTTTAGAATTCAACCTGAGGAGGAGTTGGATTTTAAAGTTCAACTTTGGCTTTGAGGTATTTCTTCAAATTACCAGAACCACTTTTTCTTTTTAATCCTAAATATTTGTTCTCTCACATAGCCTTAGTATAATGATCAAAATCAGATAGCATAGTAATTATCAAATCATTTAACATCAATATAATTCCATTCTTTCATCTACAGTTTATATTCAAATTTCACCAATAGCCCCATTAGGGTCCTTTGTGGTTATTTTCTCCTCCGGGATGCACAGTGCACTCAGTGTTCATGTTTCTTTGATCTGGGACATTCTTCAGCTTTTTCTTGCATTTCTTGGTCTTCACAGTGCTTCTCTGAGAGAGCAGGCCAGTTACTTCGTAGTAATTCCATCAGTTTGGTTTTGTCTGATGTTTTTTCTTGGTTAGATTTGGTCGATGCATTTGGACAGGAGTCTCACAGAAGTGGTGCTGTGTTCTCAGTGCCTCACACTAGCAGGCCTGTGATATTGGTTTAGTCAACCATTTGGTAAGGTTTCTCCATTGTAAAGTTACTCAGATTCCCTCTGTAAAGAACCAGTAACTTGTGGAAAGATACTTTGAGGCTATGAAAATATCCTACTCCTCATCAAAATTTCATCCACTGGTGTTTGCATCCATTGATCATTTTCTAACTCCGTATCCCTTCTATATTTATTACTTGGCATTCTACTGTAAAGAAGAATTATCCTTCCTCCATCATTTACTTATTTATCTGTTTATTTATTCATTGAGTTATAATTTATTACTAGTATTATTTATTTTGATGCTCAGATTAACCCAGATTTGGCCAGAGAAATCCCCTCAGGTTGCTTCTGTGTCTCCATTATTTTTTTTATTTTTATTGATTTCAGAGAAGAAATGAGAGGGAGAGAGAGATAGAAACACCAATGATGATAGCGAATCACTGATCGGCTGCCTCCTGCACACCCCACACTGGGGATCAAGACTGCAACCCAGGCATGTGCTCTGACCAGGAATCGAACCGTGACCTCCTGGTTCATAGGTTGATGCTCAACCATGCCTGCCGGGCTCCATTATTCTTTGAACACAACTAACTGACTGGTACAACCGGACATTTGGACTCCTCTTGGACTTCCCTTGTCCCGGACCCGGAATCAGCTTTTCTATGGGAGCCATCCAGGAGAGCAGCGAGGGCCTCCAAGGACAGTTGCCATGCAGTGTCATCATCATCACGGTCCAGTTGGCATGCGTTTTATTACGTTCTCTCAGAGTCTTTGTGGTTTAATAATTTATAGTAATAATCATCACTTTTATTATCCACATTATTTTTATTTTCAACTGCTTGTATTTACTTTTCCATTAAAGTTCTAACAACACACATGCACAGTTATAGGAAACATAAACGACTGGCCATCACATGGGAAGAATAGACATTATGGCATTGACAACGGCTTTTTCCAGAGAACCAAGCGAACAAGCAGTTTAGACCAGGGATCAGCAAACTACAGCCTCCTCCCGTTTTTGTAAATCAAGTTTGACTAGGACTCAGCCACACCTGTAGGTTTACTATTTATCTATGGCCGCGTTCACCCTACTCCAGAGCGAAGCAGTTGCAACACAGTGTGGCCCAAGAAGCCTAAAATATTTATTATCTGGATTTTTATGGAAAATGTCTGAACTCCTAGTCTAGATAAAGAGATGCTGAGAACCCAAGCCGATAAGGGGAGCTAAGTGTTACTGAAACAAACAAGAAACTTGATGCCTAGTAATTTAGGCTCTCACAGCAATGACTTAGAATGGCCCTGCTTCTTACATGGGAAGTCAACACAGAAACCAAAAATCCCACACAATCAAACTTATCCTGGAAAATCTCCTGAAAATCACTGTGTTGGAGACAGATATGCTGTTTTTCACCAAGTCCAGCACATTCAGGTTTACCAGCCCCTACAAATCCAAGTTCAGCATTTCATCAGGAGATACACGCAAGGCATGTGGAGCAACATCACTGGCCCTGGACCAGCGGGTCTGATCTGCAGTGTAATCAAGTGTAATTCTGAAACCAGATCACACATGGGCTGGCGATGTTTACAGGGAATAAATGATTAAAAACCCTGGAATAACCTCCCCAGAAGCTCTCTCATTTGGAAAATTGCAAAAGGATATTGAAGAAAAGTGGAAAATGTTTTACCAACATGAAAGCTAGAAAAAAAAACAACCTCTTAAACATATGTTGAAAGAGACTTTATGTTTTATATCTATATCCTTGTAAATTACCTCTGTGCAAAAATAGCATCCAACTTTGAGTCATTAAAAAATTGATTTGCGCCCTTGTCAGCTTTGCTCAGTGGTCAGAGTGTTGGCCCTTGGATGGAAGGGTCACAGGTTTGATTCCGGTCAAGGGCATGTGCCTTGGTTACAGACTCAATTCCCGGCCCTGGTTGGGGCACATGAGGGAGGCAACCAAATCCATGTGTCTCTCTCACATCCATGTTTCTCTCTGTGTGTTTCTCCCCTTCCCTTCCCCTCTTTCTAAAAATCAATGAGAAAAATATCCTCGAGTGAGGGTTAAAAAACCCCAAACTGATTTGAAAGACCATTTCAAATATGTTTGAAATGCTGTCTATGATTGGATTAACACAGCAATAAGATACTATTTCATACCCACTGGACTGGTAAAAGATAAGTTGGGTTGCACTACCTGATGACCAGAATATGGGGAGTGGAGAATGGCTGGTGGGAGTAAAATTAATAAACCCACTTGGAGGGGTGATGGGAGTGATAGTAAAGGTAAGATGCATACACTCAACCACCCAGAAATAGAGCTTCTGGTTAGATACCTTAGATACCCTATCCAGTGTGATCCCAGACCTCTGGGGGTCCTTGAGGTGCTTCCAGGGGACCAGCAAGGTCAAAACTATTTGCACAATAAACTAAGATGTCATGTGTCTTTTCTGCTGTGTTGACGTTTGTACTGATGGTGTAAAAGCAACCGTGGATAAGACAGCTGGCAGCTGAGCATGAATCAAGGTGGTGGGCCCCAGCCATACCAGTCGTCATTGTATTCTGCACCACCATGCAGCTCGGAGGGAGAAAGGCAGTTTTACATACGAATATTCTTGATGGAGCCGTACAACTTTTGGTTTTTACAAATCTCTTTTTTCTAGCAATCAATGGTTTAATAGCTGAAATAACTTTTGTGTGTGGGGGGGCAGGGGGGGCGGGACCTTGATTTTGACTTAGCCAGTTTGACTCAGTGGATAGAGCATCAGCCTGCAGACTGAAGGGTCCTGGGTTCGATTCCCAGACAAGGGCATGTACCTTGGTTGCAGGCTTGATTTCAGGCCCCTATTGGGGCCTGTGCAGGAAGCAACCAATTGATGTGTCTCTCTGTCTCTCCTCCTCCCTTCCACTCTCTCTAAAAATCAATAGAAGAATATCCTCCTGTGAGGATTGAAAAAAAAAATTAAAGCCTTAGTTTTCTGGTGGTGTCCTTGCCAGCTGAGAGTGGAAGGGTGTGGGATGGTTCCAGAACATTGTTCCAGAACAGGAATGCTGCTGCT
>NW_005354673.1:5172643-5174391 GCF_000412655.1 Myotis brandtii
AACGGAAGTGATGAAGGAGTTGTGAAACAGGCGCTTGGAGCCTGTTCCAGAGGGACAGAGTGGGGGAGGGCATGAGAGGCTAAAAGCAGCACCGACAAGGGTTGGGGCCGTCCTCCCGAGGTGAAGCTGCTGGGCCCAGCTCCCTTGTCCTGAGGGGATGGCAGAAGGCGTGTGTTGGTGCAGGTATGGCTTCCGCCAGCAAGTGTTGGTCGGTGCCTTGGGTCTTGGTGAAGGACTCGAGCCTCCATTCAAGGCTGTTGCAGCGTGGGACAGCCCACTGCCCTTTCTCTGTTTTTACAAATCTTGAGCCCAGAGCCCCTGTCTTTTTAGTGCTCTGTGTGATGAAGTGGAAGTTGTGCACAAAGCCCTTCTGCTGCCTTGCTGGAGTGGCTCAGTGGTTGAGCATCGACCTTTGAACCAGGAGGTAAATGGTTCCATTCTCAGGGCACATGCCCAGTAGGGGGTGTACAAGAGACAGCTGATCAGTAATTCTCTCTCATTGACGTTTCTATCTCTCCCTCTCCCTGAAATTAAAAAACAAAACAAAACACATTTTTTTAAATTTTTTTAAAAAGGCCTTCTGATGAATACTTGAAGACAATTGTCTCCAGGGAAGCACACTGTCGGAGTTGAAAGATGAACTAGCCACTTTTTCATGGAAACTATTTTTCCTTGAAAAAACAACTGCAGACTATGGTTTAGATTTGGGTATTTAGCAGAGATTTCCCCCCAAAAGAAGTGAGCCTGTCACATAAAGGAAAACAACTGATCATCTTTGTTGCCAATGATAAAATTTAAACTTTCAAATTTTAGGACACTTATATCTGCCACCATGAACATGATGGCTCCCCAGCACTTAAAGAGTTTGCTGATAAGATCAGAGGTGATATTAACAGACGCAGATTTTTTGATATTGTATAATGAAGCATGCTAACATCGGGAAGACTATAGCACTTAGTAAAATAATATTTCCTCAATGATCAGGGTATGATGTTACAAAAAATCACAAGTGAATGATCCATTCAAAGTATAAGATGGAACAATGCATTAAATATAGGAGTACGGCTTGTCTTAGAGGGACAAAGGGGAGTGGGGGTGGTTGGGAAGTGATTAATCAAATAACTTGTATGCATATATGCATAACCCAGGGACACAAACAATATAGTGATGAAAGCCTGGTGGGGAAAAGGTGGAGGGGGGTGAAGGAGGGTTAGAA
Organism: Myotis brandtii; assembly: GCF_000412655.1. Lineage (NCBI taxonomy): Eukaryota > Metazoa > Chordata > Mammalia > Chiroptera > Vespertilionidae > Myotis > Myotis brandtii. Next base: position 5,173,860 of record NW_005354673.1, read on the forward strand.
GTGTTGTAATGTACCCCGCGAATCACAGACGGACACCTCAAGAAGTCAAATTAAAGAGTCACATTTATTGCAATCCGGGACTATGAGGGGCCATTTTGCTTCCCCAAATCTCATTGTCACAAGATGGTCGCAGTTCCAAGGTTATATAGGCAAAAAATCACAAAGGTATTGATTACATCCCAGGGTTTGGAATGAGGAACCTGGTTCGCAAAAAAGCAGTTTACAGAAGCAGAAACAGCATGTTATCTAAATTACATAGTTTTGGGTCTAGAGCCCTTGGGTAACCTGGGTTAAACTTAGGCATGTTATCTAAATTACAGTTTTGGGTCTAGAGCCCTCTGACCTTGGGATAACTGTGCTGTCCTTCCCAGGTGAAGGAAAATGTGCTTTCTAAGACCAGTATGACCACAGCCCATGGGATATTCACATTACAATCAATAAGGCATTTAATCGAATGGGATGATTTATATAATTCAGAAAATCAAAATAACCTGTCCATTGTTAAACAAAGCAAATAGGTACATAAGCCAAA
>NW_005354673.1:5174951-5175603 GCF_000412655.1 Myotis brandtii
CGGGACACATATGTAATACTTTAAATAATAAAGATTAAAAAAATAAGTGCAGGAGTACAAGTTCACTGATAGGTTTCAGATTTCACACTGCAACTGATCTAAGAAACTACCACTTGTTGAGTTTTGGTGTATTATCAAAGCATATCTACAATCGTCTGAAAATTACTCCTCCCTTTGTTGTTGGTGGAAATCAGGCTCTTCCATGGGATCAAGGGAAAAGTATTTTATGGACCCTGCACGGGAGACTGGGGTGTGGCAAGATTATTTGTGATGCAAAATCGAAGGAGCTCCCCTCCTGGGTTCCCATCTTCGACCATCGACAATGGAAAAAGTCCAACCTTGTCTTCTTCAAGGTCTAGAGTCTAGACCAAGGCCAGTGTCCACAGTTTCTGTTTCATATTAAAGCTTAATCCTTTGGGGCCAGCTGGGTCTGTGGACCTTGGTTACTGTTAGACCCACCTGGTCTATGCATGAGGCAAAGGAATGAGTGAGTGCAGGTCACAGAGTAGAGGGGGGGCGGGGAGGAGGAGCAAGCTTCTTTGTTCACCTGGGGTTATAACCAGGAGTTTTTTTTTAAATAACCAATCAGGCTTCTGATGGGTCCACCCCCTAGCCAATGCCAATGATCCCTGACAGGCCTCCAAGGCCAAGC
>NW_005354673.1:5175674-5183667 GCF_000412655.1 Myotis brandtii
TTCTATTGAGCTTGTGTTTATCTACCTCTCCACTGTTCCATCCCTTTCCCCGGTAACTGTGGGGAACAGGCCCCTGGTTGGGGCAGAGTGGGGGATTGGGGAGGGAGGTTAGGTGGGGAGTGTGAAGCTATAGCTTCCTAATGAAGCAAACAGGCTGTGTCCCAGCCCATTAGGTTCAACAATGTCTGACGCCTTCTTATTCATAGTTAGCTACCTACAGTCACGCCTTCCCACCATGCATCTACGGGAGGCAATGTAGTTCCCAGGGGCTTGCTGCAATGTCTCCAGGGGGGAGAGGTGCCGAGGCATTTGGTGGCTAGAGGGTGGGGAAGCTGCTAAACATCCCACTGCACACCATACAGCACACCCCTCACAGCAGAGTTTTCTGAAAACATCAGTAGTGCTGAGAAACCCTGGAGAAGTGTCCCTAAATGTCCCTTCCTGCCCTGAAATTTCTGAGGGCTTCTAGAGGGGCTTTTGGTCTGGACATGGCTGGAGGACCAGTCCCCACCCCTCACTGGGAGCCCTAGAGAAGAGTGGGCCAGAGCAGGGAGGGGGGTGGGATCTCTGCCTATAACCAGTGCCCCAGGTGAATCTAATGAAAGCCAGGTTAGCCCTAGCTGGTTTGGTGCAGTGGATAGAGCATCAGCCTGAGGACTAAAGGGTCCTGGGTTCGATTCCACTCAAGGGCACATGCCTGGGTTGCGGCCCGAGGTGTGCAGGAGGCAGCCGATCAATGATTCTCTTTCATTATTGATGTTTCTATCTCTCTCCCTCTCCCTTCCTCTCTGAAATCAATAAAAACATATTTTTTTTTAAAAAGCAAGCAAATGGGTTAGAGCAGGGTTCCCACCTCCCAGACCATCAGAATTCCCTGGAGGCTTTCTTAGCAAGGTTTGGGGTGGGGTCCAGTAATCTGGGAGGTTTTGTTGTTCAAGTTCCAAAGGTAATTCTGATGAAACCATCTAAAAAGTTACATCAGCTTTGGGGGGATATCTGTGGGAGTTACCTGGGCACTCATTCATTCATTTATTCATATACATGGTGCTAGGATTAAAGAGATGCCTAGACATAGATTTAATAAGAAAAGGGATCTATTAGCAATTTGTTAACAATTCAACTGCCTGTGACAAAAGCAGAACAAAATTCTTTGAGAGAACTGAGGAGGGAAGGACCCATAGTGCCTGAGGACTTCTTGGAGGAGGCTGACTTAATCCTCCCTGGAGGCTATTTTTTCCTTTTTTTTTTTTTAAAGAGAGAGGGGAAAGGAGGGAGGGAGGGAGGGAAGAGAGAGAGGGAGGGAGGGAGGGAGAGAGACAGACATCGAAGCATTGATGTGAGAGAGACACATCCATTAGTTGCCTCCCAAATGTGTCCTGACCTGGGCCGGGGTTGAATCTGCAACCCAGGCATGTGCCCTTAACAGAGAATCGAACCCGAGACCCTTTGGTGTAGAGGCCAATGCTCCAACCTCTGAGCACACCGGCCGGGGCAAGGAGGAAGCTGACTTTTGAATTGGGTCTTAAAGGATGAAGATGAAGCAGCGGGGAGGAAATCCTGCATTCTTGACCGCAGACTCAGAAGGGGGCCCCTCGGGGGAGGATACGCAGCAGGCCCAAAGGAGACTGGGGGAAACTCGCTCTCTCTTGACCCAACATTTGACGCAGCAGCATTACAGTTCCACTCTGTTTTCAAGCAAATCTGAAACTGGGCAATACAAGCAATATGAACAAAGTCTCCTTTGCCCAAAATTTGCAGGCTCTACTTTATATCTATTTCTATGAGAAAATCAGTCTTGAGTTTCGTGAGTCTGACTGAGGAGAAGTTTCAGGAATACACCTCTCACATAAAAACTGGCCTGCCGGGAATGGAGCACCTACGGCCTGCACTCACCTGTGCTCTGGGTTAGAGAGGCTCAGGCCCAGCCCACCCTGGAGGAGCTCGCAGCCAGGTGCACATCCCCTGTCCCCTCCCTCCCTGTGGCAACCTTCCATCTGAGCCAGGCTGGTGGAAGGGCGGGCAGAGGAAGGGGCCCAGAGTCTAGCTGGGGCCAGACCAGGAGGGCAGTGGATTGCCCTGGGATCTACACCGGCATTTAAAAAACTTTTAAACATTTATTGATTTTACTTTGAGAAAGATCAACTTTGTTGTTACACTCATTTATGCATTCATTGGTTGATTCTTGTAGGTGCCCTCCCTGGGGATCGAACCTGAAACCTTGGCATATTGGGATGATGCTCTAACCAACTGAGCTACTGAGCCAGGGCTCTATGCTTACGTTGTAAAGAGTTGCATTGAAGGGGACTTGCAGTGCCTGCACTGGAGGCCACAGTTGCTCCTTCCCTTCCCACTGCACCGCAGCACCACTGCTCTCATCCTCTGAGCGTGACTCTAGGTCCTGAACTCATCATAAATATTTACTGAGCTCCTACGTGTGCAGCGCTGGACCATATCTGAGAACAGATAGGCGAGAATTCCTGCCCTCTGGATCTTGCATTCTTGTAGGAGGAGACAAATCACAAGCAAAATAAACAGTCAATTTACATAGTGTAGCAGAGGATGGTTGGTGCACTGGGGGAAAATATAGCAGAGAAGGGGAATGCTGGTGTGTGTGTGTGGACACACATGCTTAGGTTAGAAAATGTTAAAAGGTCGTCAGGGAAGGTCTCACTGAGAATAGGACATTGGAGGGTTTCTTTGAAATCTCACATTTACGTGTGTACGTTGCAGGAGTATTTTATTTTGCCAGCCAGATTGTAACGCCCCAGGAGCAGAAACTGTCTCGATTATCTCTAGCATTACCCTCAGGGCCTAGCACAGAGTTGGGCCCCTTATGGGTATTCAAAAAATGCTTCCTGAATGAATGCATGAAAAGGAAAAGAATACATTAACAGAAATGGAATGAATAAATGAAAAAGGATCCTGCCGTCCACTCATCTTGAGCAGGGCAGCTGGCCCAGATGTTATAGAATCTTTGCTGCCCTGACTCACCCAGAGACCCTCCTTCTTGTGGCGGGAAGAAAAGGCTGTGACTTGGGAAGGGGAGAGCCCTGGGAGGGGTGGGCATGGATCCGCTGGCAGGGAGGGTGAGGTGGGATGGGTGGAGTGAGGTGGGGCAGGGGGTGGAGAGGAGATGGAAGAGCTGGAAGAACAGGAGGGGAGAAAACAAAAGATCAATAAGAACAGTCGGGGGTGACAGCAGCCAGCCAGGGAGCGCTCCTCCCTTGATTAGAATTCATGAACTCCCCTCTTACATTAAGTCTTTATATGACACCTGGCCTTTAATGCAAAGCTGGCTGCGAACATTAAAAATTAAAAGCCGAAGGTAGGCTACATCCATCTCGGATGGCGCAGCTCCCCTCCTATCTGAGGTCTGCACAAAGCTATTACACATTGATAAATTATTTTGGGTAATAGCCGAGATATTACATTGTTTCTGAGTGAAGGTAAAATCTCTCCCTGACATGGGCATTTATCAGGAGTGCCTTTCATCTTATTTATTATGGGCCAGGTGAGCATGGGGCTGTGGCCGCTGGGGTGCCGGGGTGCGGGGCTGGGCCTCGGTCCCCTTCCCCACCTCCCCTCCTTCTCCAGTCACTCCCTTGATGGACTTGTGACAAGTTAATTCTTAAGTAAAGATATGCATTTCCCCTACAAAGGGGGAGGGGCTCCTGGAGAAGAGGGAAGTTCGGTTATTGAGCAATCACAGCCTGGGCCCCTGAACCCATCTGGGTCCCACCTGGTAGATCTGAACCCAGGTCTGTGCCCAACCTGCGCACTTCACCTGGGATGAAATCCTCTCAGCTAGTGCCCACCTCCCTCTCGCCACCCCCCATGCCCTCCACACACGGTCCACAATCTGGCAGCCAATCAGAATTGCAAAGGGAGGAGGGTTTGGAGGTGTTTACCATGCTGCCACGCGGTCCACAAGCTGGCAGCCAATCAGAATTGCTGAATGTTCTGCAAAGGGAGGAGGGTTTGGAGGTGTTTACCATGCTGGCTTCTGCCAGCAACACACACACACACACACACACACACACACACACACACACACCACGAAAGCACAGAGAGTCTAGGCTAGAAACTGCTTCAGAGTCCCAAGCCTCCTGCTCTGCTTCCCCCTCCCTGTCCAACCTCAACACCCTCCTCGAAACTGGTCAATAATGTCCTCTGTGCTGACAGTTCAAGGAAAAGACAGCCTTTGGAGCCTGGTTTTAATTGTAGGCAAGTTATTTAAACTTTCTGAGTCTCTATTTTCTCAATTGTAGTAGGAGCATCGTAACATACCGCCAGCCTCTAGGGGTCCCTGGAATAAAGGGTCCCATCTGGGACGGCTGGGCATCTGTGCAGAGCCTCATGGGTGGGGTGTGTGAGGGTGTGGGCTGACTGACACACATGCACGGATGCAATGCCAAGGCATGCATGGGGGCAACGCCATGGGGAGGAACAGCCCAAGGGGGCCACTTTGGTTTGGGGTCCTTGGGGGGCATTGCTCCACAACCCCTTTTGGAAGAAGCATTCCCTACAGAAATGTTTCCCGAGTGCCCTCTATTTTGTAGACACTGTGCTAAGTGCAGACTGGATGGGAATGAACATAACAGACCAGGTCCTGCTCCCCGGCTGCTCACATCTGGTGGAATTGGCCACGGTCCCTAGAGGAGAGAAGCAGGTGCTCTGGATGGCTTTGTCCCCAGGGGCAGGCTAGCTCACTGACCTCCCATCCCTGGCTCTGGGCCAGCTCCAACTCCCATCCAGTTTGGCACAGAATCCGTGGTCAGTAACTGTCTTCGACCGGAGGGATGGCCGACTGGAGTGAGGAATGTAGACTCACAGGTGGACAAATGTGGTCTTTGAGTCTCACTGGACCTCAGTCCTTCTTTCTCACCAACAGAGGCTGCCAGCTCAGCTCAGGGGACCTGCCCATCCCCGAGCCCCAGGCAGGCAAGAGGACCCGCAGCAAAGGGAAAGTGCCCATTGGGGCTGGATGTGAGCTGGGCACTGATGTCCTCCCCGCTGTCAGCAGAGCCAGAGTGACTGTGCGCTTCCTGGAATTTCTACGTAAGGACCAGACATCCGTGGGACCAGACCGGCAGGAGGAGGGAAGGTTACGGTATGAGGGGCTCACACTCGCTCTGGCCCAGCTTCCCTCGGCCTGCAGGACAGGCGGGTGCTGGGGGAGGCCTGGATGAAGTTTGTCACTGCAGTTGCACTTTGCAAGCCCATGGCACCTCTTCGTCTCCACCTCTCTGGCCAGCCCCCTTGAACTTGGGCAGGACCATCTGACTGCCTCTAAGTCCTGCTTCAGCCTGCCTGCTGTCTTCCCAGGCATCTGGTTCCATTCTCTGCCAGTCAGGACCAGCCCCCCTCTACCCTGCATCCAACCCAGCTCCCTGAAGCCCAGGAAGGACGCCTGGACGCCGGCGATGGATGAACTTGGGCATCTCCAAGAGAACAGGCACCTGTTTGGCCACGTTGAGAATTCAGTTGTGGGGCCAACCCAGCTCCTTCTTGGTGGCCATTTTCTTAAGGGGAGGAAGAAGCTTGCATCTAAAATCTCCACCTCTACTGCAGGCTGGCTGTTTTCTCTTCTTCCCCAGGAAGTTGAACAATCAACTTCGATGCCACCGGCTGGGCTGGGAGGCATTGCCGTTTACTGCTGAGAGTGGGTCTACTCCACACGCGTGGGGGAGCAGAATAGAGGCTGACGCTCTAAAACGTGGATTGTGTGAACCAGCATGAAAGGAAAAGCCTTCTGAGATTAGTTCAATGGCAGAGCGATACGTAATAATAGTAACAACCTGCTGTCTTCCCAGGCATCTGGTTCCATTCTCTGCCAGTCAGGACCAGCCCCCCTCTACCCTGCATCCAACCCAGCTCCCTGAAGCCAGGAAGGATGCCTGGACGCTGACAATAGATGAACTTGGGCGTCTCCAAGGGAACAGGCACCTGTTTGGTCACGTTGAGAATTCAGCTGTGGGGCCAACCCAGCTCCTTCTTGGTGGCCTTTTTCTTAAGGGGAGGAAGAAGCTCGCATCTAAAATCTCCACCTCTTTGCCGTAACCAATTGGGCTCAGTGGCTAGAGCGTCAGCCTGCGGACTGAAGGGTCCCAGGTTCGATTCCGGTCAAGGGCATGTACTTTGGTTTGGGCACATCCCCAGTAGGGGGCGTGTAGGAGGCAGCTGATCGATGTTTCTCTCTCATCGATGTTTCTAACTCTCTATCCCTCTTCCTTCCTCTCTGTCAAAAAATCAATAAAATATATATTAAAAAAAATCTCCACCTCTACTGCAGGCTGGCTGTTTTCTCTTCTTCCCCAGGAAGTTGAACAATCCTGACACACCCCGCCGGCTGGGCTGGGAGGCATCGCCGTTTACTGCTGAGAGTGGGTCTACTCCACACACGTGGGGGAGCAGAATAGAGGCTGACGCTCTAAAACGTGGATTGTGTGAACCAGCATGAAAGGAAAAGCCTTCTGAGATTAGTTCAATGGCAGAGCGATACGTAATAATAGTAACAAGAACACGAGCAGCTAACACCAACTGAGTGTCCACATATGCCAGGCACCGTGATAAGCACTTTGTGTTTAGTCTCCTTTAATCTCCACAAACCCCCAGGAAATCTGTGTTACAGAGGCTCAGAGACATCAACCGTGAGGAGCAGAAATAGGATTTGACCCTGAAACTGACTCTAGACCACATGCCCTTAACTGACCCACTGCAAAGCATCTTCCAGACTGGCCTCTCCACCTTCTTATTTCTACATGAGAAACGCCAAGGCCCAGAGTGGGAGCCCATTGCTGAGAATTCGTAGCAGAGCTGGAACTGGATTCTAAGTGTCCTAAGTCCAGACTCAAAGCTTTTCTCTACTGCACCACACTGTCCACTAGGAACAGGGCTCTCCCGTCCTCTCCCGGGCCCTCCAAGGCTGAGGGAGATCATAAAGGCAGAGAGGGAGTCAGAGTCAGGAGAGCTGGGGGTCAGCCATGACCAGACATTGCCAAACTAACCAAGAGGCTTAGGCCTGCGTCCTGGGGAGCTCTACGAAGCTAGTTTTAAAAGTGGAAGACGGCCGAAACCGGTTTGGCTCAGTGGATAGAGCGTCGGTCTGCGGACTGAAAGGTCCCAGGTTCGATTCCGGTCAAGGGCATGTACCTGGGTTGTGGGCACATCCCCAGTGGGAGATGTGCAGGAGGCAGCTGATCGATGTTTCTCTCTCATCGATGTTTCCAACTCTCTATCTCTCTCCCTTCCTCTCTGTAAGAAATCAATAAAATATATTTAAAAAAAATAAAAGTGGAAGATGGAGTCAGAAGCCAAAGGAGCAGCTGGGGGTACGGAGTATGCAGCTACCTGTGTCCGTGAAGTCAGCAGAACCAGGGATCTGCTGAGGCAGGGGGAGTCCCAATAGCCTTGAGACAGAGCCATCAAAGGGATGTGAGAAAGTGCCAGCAACAGGCAAAGGCAGAGAGACCTCGTGGCGAGAAGAAGGTGAGTGTTCTGATTACCAACAGGAGATAAAGCAGCAGCCAAGTGCAAGGGGTGGCAGGCAGCGACAAGAAGTGAAGAGGTGGAAGACGGAGTCAGAAGCCAAAGGAGCAGCTGTGGGTACGGAGTATGCAGCTACCTGCGTCTGTGAAGTCGGCAGAACCAGGGATCTGCTGAGGTAGGGGGAGTCCCAATAGCCTTGAGACAGAGCCACCAAAGGGATGTGAGGAAGTGCCAGCAACAGGCAAAGGCAGAGAGAACTCGTGGCGAGAAGAAGGTGAGTGTTCTGATTACCAACAGGAGATAAAGCAGCAGCCAATTGCAAGGGGTGGCAGGCAGCGACAAGAAGTGAAGAGCCCAGTCACTGTGCTGCATGACCGGCTGGGGTGTCTGCAGCAACCTGACCCTGACCGAGAGCCACGCGGCTGGGGCCTGGAGGGCTTGGTTTGGAGTTGATACTTAGGGAAAGAAAATGATGCCAAGAGCATCTTAGAAGGTTTTATTCTGA
>NW_005354673.1:5186805-5195794 GCF_000412655.1 Myotis brandtii
TTATTTTATTTTTAAAAAAATATTTTTTATTGATTTTTTACAGAGAGGAAGGGAGAAGGATAGAGAGTTAGAAACATCAATGAGAGTGAAACATCGATCAGCTGCCTCCTGCACACTCCCTACTGCGGATGTGCCCACAATCAAGGTACATGTCCTTGACCTTGGAATCGAACCTGGGACCCTTGAGTCCGCAGGCCAACGCTCTATCCACTGAGCCAAACCGGTTAGGGCCTCTTTTTTTTATTTTATAAATATATTTTTATTGATTTCAGAGAGGAAGGGAGAGGGAGAGAGAGAGAGAAACATCAATGATGAGAATCATTAATTGGCTGCCTTCTGCACACCCCCTACTGGGGATCAAGACCACAACCCAGGCATGTGCCCTTGACTAGAATAGAACCTGGGACCCTTCAGTCCACAGGCCAACTCTCTATCCACTGAGCCAAACCGGCTAGGCCTCCTTCACCCTCTTCGCAGGGACAGGAACTCCGTCCCACCTGCCAGTTGGCTTTTGCTTGCTGGCCTTGCATCACCACAAGCCATCTGTTTTGATCGGATTTGAAACTACAGATTCCTATAGGTTTGAAAACCCCCAAAGTGGGTTTCCAGCCAGTTTCATGATGATCATTTAAATACAAATGTGTATGGGGTGTGGCTATATCAAAAGTCACCCAGAAGCCCAGGGTGGGGCAAGGGTGCTGCAAGCAGAGTATCTATGGAGCAACATTTAAGGAGGTCCTTCCTCTCAGGCCCAGACCTGCTCTTGCACAATCCTGAGAGTGAGGGCCTCCTTAAATGCTGCCCCCAGCCCATTCCTGTTTGCCTCCCTCCAGGCCTGGCTCTGTAGAAGCCAGTGTTGTCTAAATCCTTGCAAGGCAGGGCAAAGTCAAGAGAAAGAACCAAAAGTTAACCGAACATCCAAGGGGAAAGGTACTATACCAGGTGTGTCCACACATGTCAGATCCTCTAGTTTCACAGCCGCCACAGTGGAGACATCATTAATTTCATTTTACACCCGAGGACGGCCAGGCCTAGCGAGGTTAGGGAACCTGCCCGATGAAAAAAGGGAAGGAAGGAACTGGCCGATCTGGAATCTAAGCTCAGGACCACCCATGTTCTTTCTATTGAAGTGACTTTCTCTTTCTCACCGAGTGTTAGTTAAAATGGAATTGACTCCACCTCACAGATGAGGCCAGCAAGACCCAGAGCCCTCATGTTTTCTATGCATTTACTAGTAGAAATCATGCATTGCCCAAAGGACTTCAGATCACTCGTATTCATGTAGAGCCCTCACGTCCATCCCCCCATCCAACATGGCTGGGGAGGCATCTGCTCTGACACAGCAGAGAATGGCAGGCCTTCTTCTGGGGATCTTAGAAGCCAGTGGGGAGACAAAGTGAGCTAGTGGTCATGAATGAGACTGAGGTAAGTAAAGAAAGGAGTGTTTTATGTATAATCAAGGGGAGAGTCACTTATATCAGAACATTTAGGCTAAAGAGGATTGTCAAAATTTCATAGAATTTAGCCCCGAACTTCCCTGGTAAATATGGCAACTACTTCTAATCAATAAAAAGCCCCTCCCCTTAAAAAAAAACAAACACAAATAAACTCCTAAACTCTAAGCATAATTTGTTGCTGGGAATCTTTTTAAGAGAGGCCCTGACAGCAGCAGAGCCAAGAATAATATTATAGTAGTAACAATAAAATAAGAGCTACCACCCTGGCCGGTGTGGCTCAGTTGGTTGGAGTGTCATCCTGTACATTGAAAGGGTTCAGGCTCCATCCCCATCATGGCACATACTGAAAGGCAGCTGATAGATGTTTCCCTCACCTCTATGTTTCTCTCCCTCTCTCCCTCTCTCCCATCCTTCCCCTTTCTTAAAATCAATAAACATCTCCTCTGGTGAGAATTAAAAATAATAATAGCTACCATTTATTAAGTAGGCACTTTCAAATGTTACTTAACCCAGTCCTCACAACGATACCATGAAACAAGTATTATTATAACCCTCCCTTTTCAGAGTGGAAAACCGAGACATCAGGCAACTTGGTCACAATCCCGCAGTCCAAAGGGCGGGTCTGATCAGGAGCAGGTTTCCCTACGTGGCTTCCGCCCCTCGGCTGCTCCATCTGTAAGACCACAGCTGCTGGCCACAGGGCGAAGTCACCTCTCACTACTGAAGGGACATTAAATAAGTGACCCAGACGTTCAAGTTAATTAACTATCTTGCTCTCTGCCCTTTCATTTCATAATTGACCCTGTTGATCTGAGGACAAATTTCCTAATGTTTCCTATTTTATTAAAGTCCTCTCTTCCTGCATGAACAATGGGGGTGACACAGTAGATAGATGTAGAGTATCTGGTGCCATCTTCATGATTGGGTGAGATGAGGGAGGCTGTCTAGAGCAGTGGTTCTCAAAGTGTGGCCCAGCAGCAGCAGCAGCTGGGAGCTTATTATCTAACTAGAGGCCCAGTGCACTGGTAGGGTCCCTAGGCCTGGCCTGCACCCTCTGGCAATTTGGGACCCCTTGGGGGATGTCAGACTGCTGGTTTTGGCCCAATCCCTGCAGGCCAGGCCAAGGGACCCCACCAGTGCATGAATCTGTGCACTGGGGTTCTAGTATGCATATAAGATCTTTGGTTAATCTCTTCCCACCCTCCTCCCTCCCCTCTTCCCTCTGAGATTTATCAGTCTGTTCCATGTTTCCATGCCTGTGCATTGAGCGTCTGCCCCCTGGTGGTCAGTGCGCATCATACTACCGGTCAAACGGTTCAACAGTCCAATGGTCCAATGGTTGCTTAGGATTTTATATATATAGATAAGTAATTATCTAATAACTAGAGGCCCAGTGCACAAAATTCATGCATGGAGTCGGGGGGTCCCCTCAGCCCAGCCTGTACCCTCTCCAATCCAGGACCCCTCGGGGGATGTCCGACCGCCAGTTTAGGCCCGATCCCCTAAACTGGCAGTTGGACATCCCTCTCACAATCCGGGACTGTTGGCTCCTAACTGTTCACCTGCCTGCCTGCCTGATCACCCCTAACTTCCTCTGCCTGATGGCCTGATTGCCCTTAACTGCCCCCCGTCGCCGGCCTGGTTGCCCCTTACTGACCCCTCTGCCAGCCTGGTCACCCCCAACTGCCCCCTTGGCCTGGTCGCCGCACGCAGCCTGCTGTTTGGTCATCTGTCCAGTTGTTTTGGTTGTGACAGCCCCTGACTTTTTATATATTAGGATTATCTAATAATGTAATTCTTTTTAAAATATATATATATTTTATTGATTTTTTTACAGAGAGGAAGGGAGAGGGACAGAGAGTCAGATTTTGAGATTTTGCTCTACTTTCATCTAGTGGTCCTTGTTTCATCTTCTGGGGCCCCACAGAGAAAATCTACTCTGCAAACCCTTTAGAAGGCCTCCTGGAGAAGTGTAGAGACATAGGCTTGGAGGGTCCAAGACCTGGATTTGCCTCTGGAACCACACTACTCTAAGCGTGGTTCTTCAACCAGCAGTATACACATCACTTGGGAGTCTTTAGAAATGCAGATTCTTGGGCCTCATCCCAGACCTACTGAATTGGAAACTGGGGTGGGCCCAGCAGTTTGAGTGATTCTGACACCCACCAAGGCTTGGGAGCCACGGTTAAAGTCAGTAGTTTCTGAATATGGGTGTGCATTGTGTCACCTGGGAAGCTATAAGAATGCCTGGGTCCTACCCAGAGAGATTCTGATTTAATAGGTCAGGAGGCTGAGTCCTTCATATGAGACCACATACTAGGAACAGAGTCAGACTGCTGACATCTTCCCAGTGCTTAGTGGGAGGAGGGAGAGCAGAGAAATATTAGGTGACACTTGTCACACACTCTCTTGCCCCCTTCTGTCCATTCCCAGGTCTGATGTCTAAGCTCAAGCTCTCATCACTTCTTGAATGACCTGTTCAATAGCCTTTATGGGTATCATCTCCCTGTTATATATTTTCAAGTTCACTGCAAGCCTGGATTTATTCTACCGGCTTTACGTGTATTAACTCACTTAATCCTTACAGTTTTCCTTGAGGCATAGGTACTGTTATTATGCCTATATTATAGATGAGGAAACTGAGGCACAGAGAGATTAAATAACTTGCCTAGGATTTCAGACCTGGGCAAAGCAGGGATTCAAATTAGACTGTCTAGCTTTGGAGCTTAATTTTTCTTTTTTTAAAGAAAGCTTTTTTAAAAAATATATTTTTATTGATTTCAGGCAGGAAGGAAGAGAGGAGAGAGGTAGGAACATTAATTATGGGAGAGAATCATTGATTGGCTGCCTCCTGTATGCCCCCTACTGGGGATCGAGCCCACAACCTGGGCATGTGCCCTGACCGGGAATTGAACCGTGACCTCCTGGTCCATAGGTCGATGCTCAACCACTGAGCCACGCCAGCCGAGTGGAGCTTAATTTTTAACCACTCTACCAAACCTCCTTCAACCAGCCTTTCATTTTCACCACAGGCAACTTCCTGCAACACGCTTGGAATGGGGTGTGGCAGTCACTGAGAGCTGTCCACCGGGCATCTAGTCTCCATTTCTTCCTGGCTTCACTTAGGACTGCAACTTATCCCATTAAAAATACCCATTTCCCCAGACTCCTTTGCAGCTAGAGTGACCTGTTTCTGAGTAACGAGAAATAAACTACAGGATAGGGCTCTAGGAAGACTGTCTGTACCTGGAAGACTTCCAACAAGAGTCAGCTGGCAGGTAATGTGGGGATAAGGACACATATGTAATAACTTAATAAAAAACTTTAAAAAGAAAAAAAAAAGAGTCAGCTGGCACAGGCCTTTGCCCCTTGCTCCTTCCTCCTTCTTTATGCCTGGAGCATGGAAGAGGACCATGTAATAGTATTCAGGTCTGTAACCATCCCCTCTTCAAACAGACTCAATGCTATGAACATAGAAGTTGCTCAGAAAATAATGAATTGCATGAGAACACCCCCAAAGCATAGTGTTTCCTGAGCACATGCTATGTGCCAGGACCTAGTCTGCTTGCATCGTCTCGCTGAGTCCCACCAGGAGGTTTCAGCGTAGGCTCCATCATCGTCCTCCCACAGACGAGGAAACTGAGGCACAAAGAGTTGAAGTGACATCATGCCACTAAGTAGTGGTGCAGGCAGGACTTGAACCAGAGCCCACACATTTCCCCTGGCATCTACCTGCCTGTCAAGTGCCAACTCCAGACCTGTCAGGTCAGGGATAAAGAAATATTAGCGAGAAAGGCAGATCCATTCCTGAATGGCTAGGAGGTGAGTGAATTTAATCAGGGTCCTTAAGTGGCTGAGAAATGAACTACCTGTTAAAACCTAAGAAAAATAAAGTTAGGAAATGGGTGCAATTAGGAAGTCCTAATAAAAAACAGGTAAACGGTCACTTAGAAAAATTAAATGCCGGGGAGATACATAAATCAGGGGGTCCGGCCGCATCAAACCGAACGGTCTGGCCAGAATTAGCTAATGAACTTAAGGAACTCTTGACATCTGCTTTCAAAAAGTGAGGGTGAACCGCGGGAGATGGCGTAGGGAGAAAACAACAGCAACGTGGGACTAAACTTGAAAAACAGGAAGAAACCGATTCCAGCAATTTTCCCCCAGGGCAGCCACACGTCCCGTTTTGTAGGCAAGCCATACAGCAAATTTTATGATGAAAAATTTACAATAAATTTTACGAGTAGAAAATCCAGTAAGCAGCTGGAGGGCAACAGGGGCCTGAGCCATAAACCGAACTGGCAGGTTTACGCAGAAGTCATGCCGGGAAGCCGTCAAGGCTTTTTTATTCTGACTAATTTGTAATATTAGTGGGAAGAGGGTCCACGGAAGATTTAGTGCTTTTTGATTTTCAGAAAAGCCTTTGATTCAGTGTCTCATGAAACCTGACTGGCAAAATTAATTTAAATGGGCATGGACAGGGACCATCCAGGGATGGGGCGCCGCTGCAAGGCTATAAACAAAGGTGTGATGAATGAGAGCCACAAACTGGAGGGGCGAGGGGGCGGGCCTGGGCCGCGGCTCTCAAGGGTGAATTGAGCGGAAGCGGGTGCCTGATCACACTGACAGGCTCCATGAAGGTGAGGCTAATGACTGATCAATTAAATCTGCATGTATAATTTAACCAGAGTGACACAGACAAGGGGGGGGTAGGAAACCTGGGAGACATAAAAAGGACAGAATTACTCCCAGGGAGCAGTGTGCGCTGTGTGGCAGGTGCCTGAGAGCTGAAGAACCGAGGTCCACCTGGCAGGAGAAATCTGAGTCCAGGTAAGTGTCTAGCAAAATCCTCAAGGGACAGGGCATACACAGGTAGTCACAGCTGGAAGGGGCTGCAAGGAACAGAAAACCTGCCTTAAGCAACGAAGCAACTTATCTGACATAGGGGCATTGCAGAGGTAGGGTTCACTTCAGGAACAGAATGATCAGGGGTGTGGCTTCACTGCTCTGCCATTTACTGGCTCCACCCTCTCCCCCTTGTTAGCGTTGTCCTCTCGCTGGCTTTTTTCAAGACTGCAAGATGCGTGTAATGGGGTGAACGATGGCTCCACAAAATATCCAGGCCCCGGGAACTGTGAATAGGATCTTATCTGGAAATGGGGTCTTTCGATGTAATTAAGTTAAGGATCTTGAGAAGAGATCACCCTGGACTGGCTCTGGGGGCCCTAAAGCCAATGACAAGCGTCCTTATATGAATCATAAGAGAAGACATAGAGGAGAAGGCCATGTGAAGACAGAGGCAGAGGTAGGAACCATGAGGCCTCAAGCCCAGGGGTGCCTGGAGCCCCCAACAGCTGGAAGGAGCAAGGAAGGGTTCTCTCTCGAGCCTGCAGGGACAGCAGAGCCCTGCCAACACCTTGTTGGACTGTGGGCCTCCACACTGTCAGAGAATAGATACCCGTTCTTTTAAGCGGCCCGTCTGTGGTGATGGGTTACCGAAGTCTCGGGAAATGGACACAGTGCCTGTTAGGGAGCTGCGTGCATCCTTGCTCTCCAGCAGATCAGCTTTGCATGGCTCCCTGGTGAGAGTGAAGAAGTTGCTTTCCCATCAGCCCCAAGCGAGCCTCTCTTCACATCCCATTGGCTAACATTAGTCCAGCCTTCCCTGTTCCTGAACCAGTCCTGGGCAAGGCAGCTGAGACCATACTGCATGGCTTCCACTCATCACCTAGGTGACAACCACTGGCTACCTTCTAGGTCAGGGGTGGGGAACCTTTTTTCTGTCAAGGGCCATTTGGATATTAATATCATCATTTGAGGGCCATAAAAAATTATCAACTTAAATAATTAGCCTGCTCTATTTGGTCAAACATTTAATGACCTCACCCCTAATTCCTTGGCAGGGCCAGACCAAATAATTTTTTGGGCCTTCTATGCCCTGCAGGCTAGACATTCCCCAGCCCTATTCTAGATAGTGGAGCCTTACAGCCTGCATCTCCTGTGAGGGTGAGCTGGAGCAGAGATGACCAGCCTCCATGATGAACATGAAACATGAGTGAGAAAGGACCCTTTCCTCTGTACCACTGCGGTCTGGGGCTGTTTGTTACTGAGACCTACCTGACTAATACAGATGGGAAGATCATTGACGTCATTTGGAAGGACTGGCAGGATTTTGACAGGAAGATATAGTCCAGACAGGCCGAATGCATGAGCAGGAGATGCAGGGACAGTGTGTTCAGGGCAGTGGCTGCGAATGAGGAAACAAATGCTAAAAAGGAAGAGTAGGGTCCAGTCAGGGAGGGACAGAGGCTCCCCTGTACAGAGTTGGGATGTGAGGAAGAGGAATACAGGTGACAAGATAAATTTAGGAAACTGCTGCCCAAATCCAAGCAAGAATGATGAGGACCTGACCCAAAGAGGAGCAATGATCATAGTAGCAGTACTAGTAAGTGATAGTATAGCTACCTTTATTAAAGCCTCATATGAGCCGGGGACTGTGCTGAGTGCTCTATCTTCATATCCTGTGGAAAGCAGAGTTAGGGCTAAGTCAGAAGGGCCAATGAAGGTCCAACACAGGTTAGCACCAAAAAGGCAGCCCAGTGCCCTGTCCTGGAGCACCTCTACTTTGCCTTCGTAGCACTCCCCAGCAAGCCCTGGCCTGCAGAGGAGAGTTGCCCTGAACTCTGCTGAGCATGTTCTCTAGGCTGGTGACCCACTGGGGAGGAGATGGGCCTGGGGGATAGCAGGCCCATGGCTCCAGGATCACAATCCAGGGAGGTCAGCCCTGACCAGAGGTGATGATGAAGGGTATGCTTCTTTCTCAAGGGGGCTGAAGAGCCTGTCATGGTTTTGTGTACAGAGCCACCTTGGAAGTGGCAGACCTGGTGAGATAGCATGGGAAGCTCCTAGGTGTCCTTCAGAGAACATTATTTCCGTTGGGGTAGGAATGTATGGTTCCAATGAGAGGCACAAAATTATAAGCCAGTGGTTCTCAACCTTGGCTTCACATTAGAATCACCTGGGAATCTTTTTAAAATCCTGATTTCTGGGCCTCATCCTCCGGAAAATCTGTTTCTTTGTTACTTATGTTGTGGCCCCACCCCATAACAAAGAAAAAGAATTTCTGGAGGATGAGGCCCAGAAATCAGGATTTTAAAAAGATTCCCAGGTGATTCTAATGTGTAGCCAAGGTTGAGAACCACTGTTATAAGCCAACTAAGGGCTTTATTGGTTTATGTTACTGAGAGGTCCATGAGTAGGTGTGGCTTCAGGCTGTGCTAGAGTCTGGGTGCTTTCGGGATGTCAGGAATCTAAGGATAACCTGATAAAACCAAAGGTGTCATCTGTGGGGCGCGGCTACAGTGTTTTGGACAGGTTCAAACCTTGGACTGAGGAGAGGGCACAGTCCTCTCATTGCCACATGCAAGTCCCAGCTTGGAGGGCAGAGCCCTCCCAGCATAATTATAGCCAACAGCTATAGTTGTAAGCTTGAACCTGTGGTCCGAACACGTGGCCCCACGTGCCTGAGTGAT
>NW_005354673.1:5195891-5199314 GCF_000412655.1 Myotis brandtii
CTGTCCATCAGAGGGGCAGCGTCCCACCGAGACCCAGCTTTCATTCTCTTGTCTGTCTTTTCTAAGCCTTTCATCGCCCCCACTCAGGGTCACTGAACCAGACTGAGCTGGCATGGCACATAAGGCGCCCTGGGGCTGAGTATGCCATGGCCGTGCCGCCTCGCCACAGTCATCCCTCCCAAAAGATTCATACTAATAAAGGATGATGATAGAGCCAAACAAGTACACCACTAATGGTAGAGTTTCAGGCTCCACAAGAATTGTTCACAGGGGAGAGATTCTTGGGAATCACGGCAACCCAGTCACAAGGCAGGCAGGACAAATGTCTCATGGAGTCTCTAAAAGTGTCCACGTATTGATTTTGTAGTCACTTGATTGAGCATCTCTGCTCTATCTGTGCCCTCTTATAGATGCACAAGGCAAAGTTCCCACATGCCCCAGAAAACAGGGTCTTTCTTGGTAACGACTGCACCTCTGGGCACTCATGGAAGAAAACTGTGCCCCACCCTCAAACCTAAACAGCCCGATCAGTTCTCCAACGTTGGTGTTCAGAGTACAGACCACCTCAGTTAGAGAAAAGAAACACCGCCCAGTCGTCTTGTGTGCCTGTGGGTGTTGTAGTGGAGATCAGTGAACGAGGCTCCATGGCCAGACTGTCTGAGCGTGAATCCTGGCCCAGGCACTTCCCAAGTTTATGATCTCGTGCCTTTGTCTTTTTATCTGTAAAAAGCAGATAGCAGTACCTACCTCTTGGACTGTTTTATGGATTAAATGAATGGAAACATACAAAGTGCTTAAAACTGTCACATGGGTATTCCGTAGATGCTAGCTATTTGGATTAGTAATGAGTGAACATGTGAAAGTGTCCCCAAAAAGCATCATTAGACTAGAAGAGAGCTGCTATTCACAGGAAGGGGGTCCCATGAGGGTTTCTTAAGACGTCAGTTGTTTTTATTCCTGCACCATCAACATCTCGTCAGTTGACTGCAATGAAAGATCATTTCATTGCCGTTTTCCTGTCCAGCTGTGGCTGAGAGACGCAGGCTGTGGAGTGCGTGTCTCGTGTAGAGAAGTTTTAGATCTGCTTAAATCTCACTGTTCAATGGAAAGAGGGTGGGCAGCCTCCTGTAGATCAGCTGGGTCATTAGGCAGAAAACAGGGCAGCTGCTCCCTCACCTCCAAGAACTCAGTAAGAGGAAACGGCCCTGCGCGGAGGTCAGGACCTAGGTTAACTACTGGATCAGACACGTTTCCAGGTCTCTCCCCCTGAGAGTCTGGCAGATGAGCACGGTGGCCGCCTACCTGCCCAGGATTCAGCCGGTGACACTGCTGGGACTACCACCCTTCCTGACCCTGTGCATCCTCCTGAATCCTGCTCGGCCTGTGTCCTTCCAGGGCAGAAGAGGGATCGCACTGACCCTCATGAGGTAGGTACTATTTTATCTCTTTTCTAGAGTTAAAGAAGCAAAAGCACAAAGAGGTTGAGTAACTAGCCCGAGGTCACACAGCAATTAAGTAGACCAGTCAGGCTGCAAACCCAGGTCTGTGCACCGGATTCCAGAGCCTCTGCCCTGAACTACTGCTAACCCCGGCCAAGGGATAACATCGGTGGCCCCCTCTCGGCCTTCAGTGGTCTGTGCAAGAGCAGGCAGGACATGTGCAGCCTCAATGAGATGCCTAACTCTCGGCTCTTCTGATTCTGCCTTCGCATCGATTGCTATGACACACAGTGCCCCGGGGAGAGCGGAGCTCCAAGGTTCCTGAGTTTTGTTAATGAGAGAAGAGACCTAGAGGTGGCCCAGAGCATTAGCAGTTGGTTGACCCGGAGATGGTGGTGATGCCATGGAGGAGGGAATCAAAGGCAGAACGGGGAGGCCGAACAAGAGAAGCAAACTTCCCACCAATTCTGTTTGCCAAAGACAGGCTCTCCCTGTCTGGCAACTTCCTTCCCAGGTCCCCTTCCAGCCGCCCCAGCCCCCAGCCCCTGATCAGGATGCAGCATCACAATGGGCTGTTTTTAATCCTTGCTGGATCTCTTTTATTTTTTTCCTCCTTTGCTGGGCTTCCTGGGCTGTAATTTTTCCCTCTGTGTCATCCATCACAGACACAACGTGGCTTGTGCAAATTAAAATGCACCTCAGAATAATAAAAAAGGGGCCTTCTTTCCCCCCTCCCTTTCCTTCCCAGCAGCAACTCAACACAAAACATTCTTCTCTGGCCAAGAGCAGGAGCGTTAACCCAGTGTGTGCCATCAGCAGGCCCATATCGTCCACAAAGCCACGTGCGGCCTGTGAGCAGGGCCGGGGCGGCTGGGGAACGGCAGAGAAATGAGCCTGGGCCTCTCGACTTGACCTTGTGCTGATCCGTGCCAGACACTGCTCATGCCTTGGCTCTTCAGTCCTCTCTGCACCCTCATGGGGCAGGAGCTATTATTGTCTTCATTCTACAAATGCAGAACCTGAGTGGGGGGTGGGTTAGTGACTTGCCCAGCTAGTTGGTGCTCGAGCTGGGATTTGAACACGCTCTAACTTTAAAGTCTACCTTTGCTACTCAAAGTGTGGTGCACGGACCAGTAGCATTATGGCATCACCTGGGAGCTTGTTGGACCTACAGAAGCAGAGCAAGATGCCCAGGTGATCCGTGTGCACATTAAAGTTTAAGAAATGCTGCTCTAACCCACCACACTATGGCCACTCTCTCCTGCTCGCCAGTTTGGTGTCCCTACCTTGACCTGCCAAAAAGGGCCTTTTCTGGGGGTGGGTTAGGAGCTCCAGCAGACTCAGCCCAAGCATCTCCTCCGTGAAGCCAGGCCCCAGGAGGGTCTGACCAGGCCTTCTTACCTGGGCCTATTTCTGTCACAGCAAGTGTAACAAATAAGTATAATTGCACTTATTTACCTATGTGCCTGCTTCACCTCTCCACGAGCTCCTTGAGGCTGGAGTTGTGCCTTATTTTGTTCTGTCCCTGCAGTGCCAGTACAGTGCCTGGCACCTAACCAGAGGCTGACACTGAGACACAATGTGCCTGTATCTAATGCTCCCCAAAACTAACTAACTCTCTCTCTCTCTCTCTCTCTCTCTACCTTTTTCTAATTATGAAAGGTATATAGTAGTTCTTCTGTTTCTGGGAAGATGAAATAGACATACATTTCCCTATTACTACCACTAAGTATAACTAGAGACCCTGGATATTACATATAAAACATAAAACAATTGAAGGTGGAGAGAAGCCCTGACTAGTATGGCTCAGTGGATACAGCATTGGCCTAGGGACTGAAGGGTCCCGGGTTCGATTCTGCTCAAGGGCACATGCCTGGGTTGTGAGTTTGGTTCCCAATAGGAGGCTTGCAGGAGGCAGCCAATCAATGATTCTCATCATTGATGTTTCAATCTCTCTCTCCCTTTTCCTTCCTCTCTGAAATCA
>NW_005354673.1:5200034-5203638 GCF_000412655.1 Myotis brandtii
GACTGAAGCTCCCAACCTGTCCTTTTTTTCTTTTTTTTTTTTTATTCTGGGCCAGCTTTAGCTCTGAGGCTTGGCTCCAGCTCTGAGGCCTCGGCTGCTGAAAGCAGGGATCTGGTTTGTTTGGGTTCTATAATCGAAACACTGTTTCAACTCCAGCTCTGAGATCCCAGCTGGCTGAAAGCAGGTTTCTGGGGTTTTGTTTAGCTTCTATATTTGTAACAATGTTTCAAACTGCAAGCTCAGAGGCTGGCAGCGGCAGGCGGGGAACGTTGGCTTCCTCCGTCACTGAAGCAAGCAAGCCTCATGTTCGCTTCAAGCTGCCTGGCTGCCAGCCGCCATCTTGGCTGGCAGTTAATTTGCATATCACCCTGATTAGCCAATGGGGAGGGTAGCGGAGGTACAGCTAATTACCATGTTTCTCTTTTATTAGATAGGATATATTAAAGGTGGAGAGAAGAAGGCAGGCCAAGTAGGAATGTTGAGACCCCCAAAATGAAATAATGATGAGTTCAGCATGTTTCCTTTTCGCTTCATATCCCCCAGCCTTGCAGCTGAAGCAGTCAGCAACCTGTAAATATCAATAAGCACAGATTTTATTTGATTTGATTTTACATTATTAATCCTCACCCAAGGATATTTTTCCATTGATTTTTAGAGAGAGTGGAGGGAAAGAGACAGAGAGAGAGGAACATCGATGTGAGAGTGACACATCGATTGGTTGCCTCCCACACAGGCAACTGAGGCATGTGCCCCCCAACTGAAATTGAACCCAGAACCCTTCAGTCCATGGGCCGACACTCTACCCACTGAACCAAACCAGCCAGGGCAATAAGCACAGATTTTAAAAATCCCAAAGTAATAGGGTTTTGACATATGAATTTGGGTGTGGGGGACACAAACATTCAGTCCATGACAGCAACTATATACCATCTATAAGAAATTCACTTACATACTGTAACAATATAGGGAGTTAGAAGTAAAAAGATGGAAAAAGTATGTCTTGCAAATACCAATCTGGAGAAAACAGAAGTATCTATATTAATGTAAGATCAAGTAATTTCAGAGCAAAGTAAATTGCCAGACACAAAGAGATACATTACATCGTGATAAAAGGGTCAATCCATCAAGAAGACATAACATAACAATGCTAAATGTGTATGCACCAAACAACAAAGCTGTAACGTATATAAAGCCAAGGCTGATGAAACTGAAAGGAGGAACAGGGAAATCCATAATTATGGTTGGAGACTTCAATTAAGAACAGTATGCCATATACGCCAGGTCCCTTGAAACATGCTATGCAGATGTTTCTTCCCTGCAGCGACTGTGTCAAGCAGCAAGGATGGACCGGCTCCCGGCACACATTCTTTTCAAGTGCCTATGGAACATATGCCAAGACAGATCATATCCCGGGCCATAAAATAAATCTCAACAAACTGAAAAGAGTTGGAAACATTCAGAGGGTGTGATCTGACAAAAGTGAAATCAAACTAGAAATCAATAACAGAAACAGAAAATCTCCAACTATTTGAAAACAACATAATACATTTCTATATAATCCATGGGTCAAAGGAGAAAGTCTTAAAGGGAAACAAAAATAAATGAAATTGGATAAAAATGAAAGTAGAGCATATTAAAATTTGTGGTTTTGTAGTTAAAGACATGTTGAAAGGGAAATTTGTAGCATTAAATGCTTATACTAGAAAAGAGGAAAAGTCTTAAAACAATACTCTAAGTTCTCACCTCAAGATTTTAGAAAAATAAAATTAAAAGAAATGCAAAGCACATAGAAGAAATAAGAAATCAGTGAAATTAATAACAGAAAAAAAATTTAAATCAATGGGAAAAATAGTTGGTTCTTTGAAAAATATCAATAAAATAGCCCTAACCGGTTTGGCTCAGTGGATAGAGCGTCAGCCTGCGGACTGAAGGGTCCTGGGTTTGATTCCGGTCAAGGGCATGTACCTTGGTTGTGGGCACATCCCCAGTGGGGGGTGTGCAGGAGGCAGCTGATCAATGTTTCTCTCTCATTGATGTTTCTTACTCTCTATTCCTCTCCCTTCCTCTCTGTAAAAAAATCAATAAAATATATTTTTTTTAAAAAAAATATCAATAAAATAGACAAATCTCTAGCAAGACTGACAAAGTAAAAAAGAGAAAATGCAAATTACCAATATCAGGAATGAAACAGGATATGACTATAGATGCTGCAAATATCAACAGAATACTAGTAAGAGAATACTACAAACAATTCTACACACAGAATTTGACAACTTAGATTAAATAAACCCATTCCTCAAAAAACACCAGTTAACACAACTCACCCAATAAAAATGAAGTAATTTGAATAGCTCTATGTCTTTTGAGGAAATTAAATTTGTAACTTTAAAAGTCCTCAAATGGAAATCTTCAGGCCCAAATAGTTTAATTGGAGAATTCCACCAAATGTTTAAGAAAGAACTAGCACCAATTCTATAGTAATCAAACTATAGCATTGGCAGATGAATAGACACTTAGATCAATAGAACAGAATAATGACAAAACAAACAGAAATAGACCTCCCACAGATATGTCCAACCATAATTCCCCATTGTTATGTAACCTAACAGGTTCCAGGCTTCAAGGATTAGAACATGAATTACTATTCTGCCTACCACAAATATATCTAAAGAAATACAAGTTTTAAAATAAGAGCAAGGAACATGAGTATAAAGAACAACAAAAAGACGGAAATAAAACAAATGGAACATATAGAAATGGGAAACAATAAAGTCTCAATAGAAGGATTAAACAGAAAATTAGACACAACTGGAGAGAAAAATACTAATAATATGAAAAATAGATTCAAACATTTTCCAGAATTTAGTTCAGAGACAAATACATGGAAAATATGAAAGCGATGTTAAAGAAGCATGGCAGATAGAGTGAGAAGATCTTTAAAAAAAAAAAAAAAGCCTAATTGGAGTCCCAAAAGAAGACGGAGAATAGAGAAGATGGAGAAGAACCAATATTTGAAGAGATTATTCCTTAGGATTTCCCAGAGTTGTTGATAGGCATCAGTGCTCATATCCTGGATGTCCAACAAACACTAAGTATAATAACTTAAAAGAAATTCACTCCAAATACATCACAGAAAAATGACAAAACATCAAAGAAAAAGAGAGTTTTAAAACAGCCCAAGAGAAAAGACAGATTACTTAAAAACCAATAGCAACAAAACCCTCCCAAAAAACAAAAGGGCAATTGGGTGATGGCTCACTTATCAATAGTAATAACAGAAGCTAGAAGACAGTAATGGTATTATCTTAATTTAAATATGCCAGCCTCAAATCTATACCCAGCAAAAGTTCTTATAAGTTCTAAAGGTTAGTAATACATGAATAAAGACTGAGTTTAGCCTGGCTGGCATGGCTCAGTGGTTGAGCACCGACCTATGAAGCAGGAGGTCATGGTTCCATTCCTGGTCAGGGCACATGCCCAGGTTTCGGGCTTGATCCCCAGTAGGAGGTGTGTAGGAGGCAGCTGATCAATGATTCTCTCTCATCATTGATGTTTCTATATCTTTCTCTCTTTCCCTTCCTCTCTGAAATATATATATATATAT
>NW_005354673.1:5203789-5208552 GCF_000412655.1 Myotis brandtii
ATATACACACACACACACACACACACACACACATATATACACACACACATATATATACACACACACATACATATACATACATACTAGAGGCCTGGTGTATAACATTTGTGCACTGGGGGGATGGGTCCCTCAGCCTGGCCTGCGCCCTTTCGCAGTCCAGGACCCCTCGGGGGATGTAAGCTGGCAGTCAGACATCCCCCAAGGGGTCCTTAGCACTGCTGTGGAGGCGGGAGAGGCTCCTGCCACAGCCACTGCGCTTGCCAGCCGTGAGCCCGGCATCTGGCTGAATGGTGTTCCCCCTATGGGAGTGCACTGACCACCAGGGAGCAGCTCCTGCATTGAGCATCTGCCCCCTGGTGGTCAGTGCGCATCATAACAACCATTCATTCTGCTGTTTGGTTGATTTGCATATTAGTCTTTTATTATATAGGAGTCCTATTAATAATTTATTAAGTGCCTACTATATGCTAGGTACTCTATATGAACCATCACAGTCTGATGAGGTAAGCATGGTAATTCCCATTTTATATATAGAAAACCGAGGCTCAAAGAGGCTGAGAGACTTGTCTAGATCCTTCTGATCCCAGAGTTCATACTTTTCACCCTACACCAAGGAGATGCATCTTACAAATTGACAGTGGACTTTCTAGGATTCTTCTGTTTCAAAGCTAGATTCAGGATGGATATTTTGAACACAGGAGGCTACCTATTTGAGGAGAGGGAGTTTCACACTCCCAGGTCTCAAGCATTTACCACTTCCACCCAGCTAATCTGGGTAAGACTGTGCAAACAAGAGGTCAGAGCTTGGGAGGAAGAGCTTTCTATGTGTGATGATATCCATGTGATGCCGGGGGTGGGGGTGGGGGGGTGGCTCTGAGAAGTACAGTCAAGTTTTATTCTTCTTCTCCTTTTCTCTCCTTTGCTTTGCCCTCTCATACCCACCTTGCAGGTCCTATATTCTCTAGCTTGGACAGTCCTTCCATGGTAGTTATTATATCATTTACATTTCATGGTTGTCATGGAAACTAAGTGAGCAAATATCCAGCAGAACTCCCCACAGTGTGTGTACCCCATCAAGATTATCCTCTTCCTCTCTATCCTGTCCCATCCCCATTGGCAACATTTGATACCATGTTCTGCAACTGGCACTGAGAATCCAGTGACAAAATGGCAAAATGGGATGACCATCATGGTCATCATCCAGCCAGCATCTTCCAAGCTCCAAGTGGAAGGAATAAAATTAAGCAAAACAAACAAAAAACCATAAAGAAGCCAATGTGTAGCTTTTCTGCAGGAGTGGAGAAAAAAGAGGTGGGGGAAAGAGGGGGAAGAGAAGTGGAAATCACCATTATTCTTAATCATTACATGGCGCATTAGAATAATATGACTATTCGGTGGCATTCTAATTAGGCGTAATGAAGAGTAATGGGTGTGAGACAAGGCCTGGAACATATATAGTTTTATATAATGTATGTACTTTCCCCCTGGCATGGAAGCATAGGACCCCATATCAGCACCCCAGGGCTTGGAGGCTGGAACAAGATGCAACCTGGGCCTCCTGGTGTCCAACCATAACTCCTGACAGGTATGGTTGATAGGATTGGTATCTGCAGGACCAGGTTTACTCAGTGTGTTAAAGAACAGATAGCCTTTGGCAGGTGAGGGGTGGGGACAGGCAGAGGGACATTTTGTGAGCTGTGACTGGTATGGACTCTTATTGTGGAAAGCAATCTGGGAGTTGCTGAGGTTATGTGACCCACCTGCTTAGGCTGGGAAGCATCATTCAGGTTACAGGGATACCCATGCCCTGGCATGGACCTGAGGAATCACTTGGTATGAAATGCAAAGGACATTGATGTATATGCCATGCTCTCAGGAGGATCCCAGTTGCTCAGGAAGCAGACAATGAAGCTCAATCAGGTCATTTCCTGTTTCTCTATTAAAAATCTCCCCAGCTGGGAGGCAACTTCATTGGCAAGTAGACCTGTGTCATCTACAGTCACTTTCTGATCCTGGATTCAGGATTCTAACAGGGAATCATCAAGGTCATGAAGTGTAAGCACCAGACATTGACCCTGAAGAAAAGGGGATTTTATTGGAGCCACACTGGAGAGTTTGCAGAACTAAGGAGGAGATGGACACTTCAGCACAGGAAGGGCAGGAGCCTGGGCAGCTGGGTGGTGGAACCACAGCAGGTCCCTTCCAGAGCTGCCATCCTGTAATTTGTCCCAGAGTCTGATTGGCCAAACTCAGACCCTGGCCCCTCCCCTCATTGAGGAGGGCAATATAATTGGAGCCTCACCAGGACCACATGGAAAGGGAAGAGAGAAGAGGGGTGCTGTTATCCTAGAGAAAGGGATGGTAAGCTTGAGAGAACCAGGTGTCCACTACCGAGTGGCACAAGGAATTACAGAATGAGAAGATGGGATGGTAACAGAGTTCATGTATTCCACCCAACAAGTTCGGGATTAGGAAATCAAGACCCAGAGAGGTTCATTAACTTGCTTGGGGTCCCTAGCTCTTCTGTGGCAACATGGGGTCCCCAATCCAGACAGGGTCCCTGAGTCTCAGGCAGGGCTTCTTCCACCTCACAGCTATCCATGGGCAAAGGAAGACAATGTGCGCAGGTAAGTCTGTGGGACCTTCCCATCACCCCCCATTTGCTTATTCTTAGAGCATCTTTACTTTAGTATTTTATGGAGCAGAATGAAGCTCCTAAAAGAGGCGGGGGGGGGGGATCCTCACAACACAAATGGGAGCCAACACCATCTGGTTGACCCCAGACATGAAAGGGACCTGAGGGTCACAGGAGACCACTAGGAGGGGACAGTGAGGAGGACAGCTGGCTCAGGTTGACTTGCCCCCCTCTCACCAACCCCGGGATACCCATCTCCCCCCAGTTTCAGAAGACACCCCAGGGAAGATGGATTGGGCTGTTGACTCTGAGCAGAAGGGGACTGAGAGCACATGCCTCTTCTGAAAGCAAGGCACTGCCTGGCGCCCCGTCTTGGAGTGTGCCGGCTTCATTGCTCTGACAGCATGAAGGATGCTTGGTTTTGTTCCCAGCACTGTTATCATTTATCATCCTCTTGTAGGAGTTGGCACCCTCCTGTTCCCCCTTCTTCTCACTCTCCCAACCTCCACCTCCTATCCAACCTCCCCATCCTGTCTGTCCTCCTGCCACTGAGGGGAGCCCTCTTGTATTTACCCCAGATGAAACTCCCACATTGGTTTCCAGCACCCCAAGAGACACCCCTATTGAATGACACATTTGCTGAGCAAGTCCTCAGCAGAGTAATGTGCTTGGGACTTTGGATGGTAAAACATAAGTAAGGCAAGTCCCTGACGTCAAGGACCTTGTATTCTAGCAAGGAAATAACTGCAAAGTCCTAGCCAGCAAAACACTTGCTCAGAGAGCAAGGTGGAAGCAGCTCACGTTTGGAAAATCTGGGAAAGGCAGCGCTGATGGTCTTTGAAAGAACAGAGGCAGTTAGGTGTCGGATGGTGGAAGACAGAAGGCTTGGATAAATAGTGAGTGGTGAGGGGGACAATGAGAACCTCAAATATCTTAGGGGGAGTGGGGGGAGGCCAAGAACACTAAGAAAGAGATGAAGTCATAGCTGGAAGAGAAGCCATCATATTTAAGCTGGTTTAAAGATGAAAGAGGAGGAGCCAATGGGATGGGAAGGTTGAAGGTAGAAGAGAGAGGAAATACTTGCTGGACAAAGGCACTAAGGGGGCTGGTGAGGCAGTCAAGGCGGGGAAGGTCTGGCTGTGGAGGGAAGTCAGACATCTCATTTCAAGAACAAAGGAAAGGAAGAAATGGGTGACTATTGGGGCGAACTTGGTGACAAAAGGAGGCTGTGTTGGCTTCATCTTCCTAGTGAGTCAGGAGGTGAGGTCACCTGCTAAAGATTGGAATTGGCTTGAGACCTTAAGAATACTGGAATTTGGAATATCCACTGAGGATAAAATAAAGGTATAAATTAAAATATAAAATAAAATTTCTGAGACATAAAAGAGCTGTCTAACATGAAGGCCCTGCTGAGATTCAGTTTCACCCCAGGACCTTTGCTCATGTCAGTTCCTCTATTTGCAGGGTTAGCATTTTCTCATCTTTCAGAACTTGGTTTAAATGTCACTTCTTCAGAGTGGTTCTCCCCAGAAATCCCAGCTAAAGTAGGTTCCCTCCCCATCCCATGATTCTCCATCTCAGCTTCTTTATTCCTCACACTTCTAATTACTTTATTATATCTGTCTAGCCCAGCCAGTGTGGCTCAGTGGTTGAGTGTTGGCCTATGAACCAGGAGGTCACGGTTCGATTCCCGGTCAGGGCACATGCCCAGGTTGTGAGCTTGACACTGGGGCGTGCAGGATGCAGCCAATCAATGATTTTCTCTTATCATTAATGTTTCTGTCTCTCTCTCCTACTTCCTTCCTCTCTGAAATCAATAAAAATATATATTAAAAATACTAATAAATAAAATAAAAAATAAAATAAATCTTTCTAAACCAACTAATATGTAAGCTCCAAGGGACCAAAGACCACACCTATCTTTTTTACTTTTTATTTATTTTTTTCTTTAAAAAAATATTGTTGAGAGTATTACAGATGTCCCCCTTTCCCCACCCAACCCCATTGCCCACCTCCACCTAGTTCCCACCCCACCCCAGGCCTCCACCCCACTACTGTCTATGTCCATAAGTAAGATCTTTGGTTAATCTCTCCCCCCCCCCCACCCCCTCCCTCCTCACTATCCTCC
>NW_005354673.1:5208941-5243388 GCF_000412655.1 Myotis brandtii
TTCCTCTTGTTTGGGACTCCCTGTGCTTTCTGGACTTGTAAGTCTAGTTCTTTCACCAGGTAGGGGAAGTTTTATGTCATTATTTCTTCAAATAGGTTTTTAATATCTTGCTCTCTCTCATTTCCTTCTGGTATCCCCATAATGTGAATGTTGGTATGCTTGAAGTTATCCCAGAGGCTCCTTACGCTACCTTCATATTTTTTATTCTTTTTGCTCTTCTGTTTGGGTGTTTTTTGCTTCCTCATATTCCAAAATGTTGATTTTGATTCTCGGAATCTTCTACTCTACTGTGAATCCCTGAAATTATTCTTTATTCCAGTTAGTGTATGCTTAATTTCTGACTAGTCCTTTTTCATGTCTTTGACATTCTCACTAAGATCCTTGAAAGTCTCACTAAGTCCCTTGAAGCTCTCATGAAGATCCTTGAGTAACTTTATAACCATGGTTTTGAACTCTGTATCCAATAGTTTGCTTGGTTCCATTTCTTTTATTTGTGACACTTCTTTGTCTCTGCATTTTGGCTGCTTCCCTGTATTTGTTTCTATCTATTAGATAGAGCTCTATGTCTCCTGGAATTGGTAGAGTGGCCTTGTATAGTAGGTGTCCAGTAGGGCCCCATGGCTCCGCCTCCTCAGTCACCTGAGCTGGGCACTCTAGGTGCACCCCTGTGTGGGCTGTGTGCACAGTCTTATAGTTGAGCCTTGATTGCTGTTGGTATCTCTGGGAGGAATTGACCTCCAGGTCAATTGGCTGTAAGGACCAGCTGCAACTACAGTGGGAGAGCTGCTATGCAGGAAACACCCTATGGAGCAGGACTTGCTTCAGTGGGGCTTTGGAACTCACTGAGTCTGCCTCTTGAGTGTGTTGCTTGTGGATGTGTACAGTTGTAATTGGCTGTGGTCTGAAACTCCCAGTGCACTGGCTGTAGGGCCTCCAAGGAGGTGCAGAGTCAGCCACTGCCTGGGGCACCCAGCAGGAGCTATTTGTATTGGGCTTGGAGGTGCCCAGGCAAGGCACAGCTGTGAAGCAAGGAAGGCTGGTGCTAGTATGGGGTCTTGGGCCTTTTATTGATAGGTTTGTGGCACACTGACACCAGCTACAGCTTGTTTGAGAGATTTTAGCAATGTCTGAAGCCTGAGGCAGGACAGGCCATTCATATGGAAAAGTAGCTGCAAAATTGGATGGGGCAGGTTCTCAGGGAATCCCCAGGGCATAGCAAACAGTGTGAGCCACACTGATATGGCTGCCAGTTAGCCCTATAACAGGGGAGGTTCCAGCACAGGAACAATGACCCCTGCAAGCATCCCCACCCAGGAGAAAGCTGCCCTGAGTTCCTGCCTGATGCCAGACAATCCAGTTCCTCCCCATATGTGTTTGGGTCCCCTAGAGATGCTGCCTGGCATTGGAGCTCAGAGGAAGCAGGACCTTGTAAATTCATGCACTGGCCCTTTAAAAGGAAAACCTGAGTCTCCAGCAGCCTTCATGTCTCTCAGCCATGATCCCTGCTGGTTTTTATAGCCTGTAGTTTTGGGGACTTCTCTTTCCAGATCTTGGACCCTGGGTTGGGGGTCTGGTATGGGGCTGGGACCCCTTGCTCCTCACAGGCATCCTCCACAGAGATGATCTCCCTCCTGATTAAAAAAAAAACAGCACACGTGGGTGTTGGTCCAGCCCAGTCCATGTCTCCACCCCTCCTACCAGTCTCAATGTGCTTTCTTCTTTACTTCTCTAGTTGTAGGACTTCCATTCAGCCAGCTTTCAGGCGATTCTGAATGATGGTTGTTCTGTATTTTAGTTTGTAATTCTTTAAAAAATTTTTATTTTATTTTATTGATTTCAGAGAGGAAGGGAAAGGGAGAGCTAGAAACATCAATGATGAGAGAGAATCATTGATCGGCTGCCTCCTACACACCCCCACTGGGGATTGAGCCCGCAACCCAGGCATATGCCCCCGACTGGAATTGAACCCGGGACTCCTAGTCCACAAGCTGACCTCTATCCACCTAGCCAAACAGGCCAGGGAGTTGTAATTTTGATGTGGATGTGGGAGGCCACAAGTACAGGCATTTACCTATGCCGCCATTTGGTTCTCCTCTACACCTGTCTTGTTTATGGCTGTATTCTATGACTAGCCATGTGTCAGACACATAGCAGTAACTCAACAGATACTGGATGAGTACAGGAATGAATTTTGAAGAATGTGTGTTTGTAGTGGAGCTAAGAGCCAGGCTGAGCAGTTTTCCCAGGTAAAGGATTGCAGAGGCTAAGATTGAATTGGGAGTGGGAGAATTTATTGGTGGTGGAAGGTAAGGGGTGACCCGTTGAAGATAAGGAAGGAAGCAAAATCGTGGCCCAGAGGCAAAGCTAGGATAGACATGGGGTGGGTAAACCTGAAAGGAAGGCAGAGGTGGGCTCAATCCACAACAAAGTGATTAGATGCAAAAAAAAAAAAAAAAAAAAAAAAAAAAAAAAAAAAAAAAGAAAGGGACCCCCATGGACCTTGGGCCAGAGTTTCTTTCTTAAAAAAAATTCAAAAAAAAGGAATGGACTGCCCAGAGTGTAGGATTGCCAGATTTAGCAAATAGGATTACAGGACACCAGTTAACTTTGAATTTCAGATAAATAACAAATAGCCCCATGCAATATTTGCACATGCTTATACCAATTATTCCTTGTTTATCTGAAGTTCAAATTTAACTGGGCATCTTGGATTTTATCTGGAAATCCTACTAGGATGTTAAGTTTTTGTCACTGAAGGTATACAGGTTGAGTCTGGAACACCACCCTGAGGGCTATGGGATGGTGACTGACTGAGGTATCAGATGGAGGGCTTCAGTTTAAGAGCCCCACCCCACCTCCAACCAGGCTTTTTTGTTGTTGTTGTTAATCCTCACCTGAGGATTTTTTCCACTGATTTTTAGAGAGTGGCAAGGAGAAGGAGATACAGAACAGAGAGAAACATCAATGTGAGAGAGACACATTGAGTGGTTGCCTCCTGCATGCACCCCAACCAGGGCCAAAGAACCTGTAACCAAGGTATGTGCCCTTGACCGGAATCAAACCTGGGACCCTTTAGTCCGTGGGTTGATGCTCTATTCACTGAGCCAAACTGGCTAGAGCCCAACCAGGCTTTCAATTTCCCACTTCCCTGGGGCAGAGTGTTCAGGCAAGGGGCATCCTGCCTGCTCCCCAGAAGGATTTAATTCACTGTCCCGAGCCAACAGCATGGGTTCCTTGTTTAGAGCTCTGTCCCTCAGTGGCCTGCAGCAGCCCCATCCTGCAGCGGCATCCCAGAGCAGCTAGCCTGGGGGTGGTGGTGCCAGGAGCTGAGCTCATCCCTACCTGGCACAGATGTGGACCCAACAACCCAACCCCCCAGGGCTGGGCTCCCTCCCCCACCCCCTTATCAAGCCCCTCTCCTGGGTGGCGAGCTGTCACCACCCAAGCGCTGTTCCCTTGGCCTGCCATCACACACACACTCGATTAGGGGGATCTGAGTGACTTACAGGGGCTGCTCTTCCCCAGGGTCGGCATTTGCATAGGGTGATGGATGCTGAGATGTCATCTAAACACATCTGCACTTTGCATTTTAAACAAAGCAATTTCCAGAGGAACCTGGGGGAGCTTTGTCTCCTTTCAGGAACATTTCCTCAGAGTCAAATCCTCTCTCCTTTTGGCACTCCCCCCCACATCTGTCCCCATTCCTCTTCACTGGCCTCCTGCTCACTCCCCACCCCCATTCCTCCACCATGGTAGTGACCCCAGTTCAGCCAGGGCCAGGCAGGGGTCAGCCAGCCCCTTCCCATGCTCACCCTGCAGAAGACCTGTGACTGGAGAGGAAGGTCAGCCAGAACCTGCCCCCTATGAGACATGGTTTGAGGGACATAGAAAACCTGCTTCAGACATCCCTGGCCCCTCCCCCTCCCAAGATACAAGCCAAGGGTCCCCTAGAGCCTCAGCTTTGTCTGGGGACATAGGATTCTCCCAAGCTCTGACCTCTGATATCATAGAGCTGAGACTTTCCTCTTCATGAGTCTAAGAACCTGCCCCCAAGGGACCTCTAAGATGCTAATAAAAATGTCACCATAATATTGGCTCATAATGTGAGGCTGATACTTTTTTCTCTCCAAAGACAAGTGGGAAGGAATGAGGTAGGCAGTCCCTGGAATTTGGTTCCCAGTAATGTGGTCTGAAGGTCAGTTGTGTCATCCCAGCTCAGTTACTTACAAGGGGCATGACTTTGGTTCAAGTCACTTCACCACCAAACCAGCCTAGCCAGCCCTAGCTCAGTGGATAGAGTGTCGGCCTGCAAACTGAAGGATCCCAGGTCTGATTCTGGTCAAGGGCACATGCCTGGGTTGCAGGCTCCATCCCCAGTAGGGGGCATGTAGGAAGTCAATCTCTCTCATTATTGATGTTTCTGTTTCCCTCTCCCTTCCTCTCTGAAGTCAATAAAAATCCTATATAATCCTATATAACAAAAGGCTAATATGCAAATTGTTCCCTCGAGTTCAACCCAGAGTTGGGAGGGGGGCATGGCTGGCCAACCACCCATGGCCTTTCCCCCCAGCTGACCTGCCCAATTGGGCCGGCTGGACCCCACCCGTACACAAATTCATGCACCGAGCTCTAGTATATTTAAAAAAACAAAACTGGCCTAGTGGTATCCTCTCCAGAGGCCCCATTGCGATAGTGTATGTCAACTGCACTCTCACACGCTGTCCGTGTTCCCTCCTCCTCCTGTGCAGCTGGAAATGTTGTGAGTTGCCCTGTATGACAACAAGCTGCCCCTGGGAGGGGTGAGGGCAGACGTCTGTGGCTGGGGTGGCACCTGGGAGGCCATGTGGTTCTTTGCAGTGGGAGTAGGGTGGGGAAAGGAACGGACATTGTTAAGTGCCTGCTATGTGTCTGGCCCTGCAACTGGCTAGTCGGAACTGTGGCATGGCAGATAAGAGACTTTAATTGAATTCCTACAGATGTGGACTCAAATCTGGGCTCTGTGACCTTAAGCAAGTTGATTAACCTTTCTGAGCTTTAGTCTTCCATGAAATGAAGGCAGTAGCATTTACATCAAACATACATTATGAGGAATGAATGGGATAATATGGGTAAAAGGTCTAGGATGTTGCTAGCAGCCCATGGATAGATCCTGGGTGTGGTCAGCTTCATTGTGCAGATGGGGAGGAAGGCGTCTGGCCCTTGGCCCCACCACTGGTGAGGCCAGAGCAGGGGTTTCTGAGCTTGGCCAGGCTGGATCCAAAGCTCATGCCTCACCTTGGTAGCCGATCCACAGAGGACTGAAAGCTTGACCCACTGTGTCTAAGTGGGAGAGGCAGATCTGACCATGTCCCTCCCCTGCTTAGAGCTCTGCCAGGTTTCCCACATTTCCTAGGATAGGCAACCATGTCCTCACCAAGGCTGACCAAGCCCTGTGCCATCTGGCCTCTCTGCTTTCCAGCCTCCTGGTCCTCCCCTCCGCCACCAACCAGCCAGGCAGATGGTCTTCTTCCAGCTTCTCGAGCAAGCCCAGAGCACACCAGCCTCGCTGTCTCTCCCTCGCTATTCCTCAGCAGCTCTCTCTCTGCCTGAGATGCCGCCCCCAGCCTCACCTGGCCTCTCCCCTCCTCCAGGTCGCAGCCTCCACCTGCTTCCCCAGGATGGTTTCCTAGTACAACCTTCCCACCCAAAGGCCAGACTGGTTCCCTTTCCACACTCCCCTCTGCTGCTGAAAGTCTCGTTTCAGATGCCCTCGTAAACTGCTGTCTATCTTCTCTGCTCAGCTGGGAGCCGCCACCATGACCCTAAATCTAGCCCGTGCCAGGTGATGAATGAGAGTCAAGAGGAACTGGTGTCAGTCAGGAAAACGAGGAATGAGGCACGAGAGCACACCCTGGGAAGAAAAGACCTGCTTTTCTGGGTGTTTTCTGAAATAAGACTCAACTGACCGCCTTTGAGGCTAGAGGTGGGTGCCTGGGTGGGTGCATCCTGGGTCTGTGAAACTACACAGTCCCTGTGCACAACAAAGTGTCGGGCCAGGTAAGGGACAGCTGTCTGGGAATCCAGGTGGTGGCTGTTCTTTGGGGGCAACGTGAATTTGCAACAGAGGCAAAATGAAATGTCTGAGGTGGTGAGGTTTGCTCCACTACCCCCACCCCACACCCTTCACTGGAGAAAGATTTGTTTACTGGATCAGCTTCTGAATCTAGCTTGTGTGGAAAGACGGAAAGAAGAGGCTGAGCTGATCTAGATCAGTGGTCGCCAACCTTTCGTACCTCACGGACCACCAGTTGGCAACCACTGACCTAGATAACAAAGGGCTGAATCCGGCCGCCCACAGAGGCTGAGTTAGGGAGAGCTGGGGGCATGTGGAGATGCCCAGGGGGTTTTCAGGAGCAGCTGCTGCGAGGGAGAGAGGTTGTGAAGAAAGGTTTCTGATGAAGTTCGGCTGCGCATTAATAACTGAACATCCCAATGGTGATGTTGACAATGCTCAGGGTAAAGACTTGATCACTTTAGTCCTTTTGTGGTTTGCTGGACTGTTTCTTTGGAGTGAGTGGCTAGGCATTGAACGTGGCCTTGCGGCTCTCGTAGGGGCCCGCATTGAGTGAGGGGCTTTGAACATGGGGACAGGGTGCAAGCGCAATCAGGTGGCCTCACCATTAACATTGAAAGTCTACAAAGCAGTAGACCTGGATCAGCCTTCACTTGCAGCCCTGAGGTTGCTGCTGAACACACTTGACTGCCCAGAGAATTGAGGCTGAGCTGGTCCTCTCACAGCCTCTCCTGGCATCAGCCTGAGACCCGAGAGCTGTGCCGTCCAGGAAATGGCAGCCCAAAGATAAGGTGAAGAAATCTCCAATAGGCCGTTCCTTATTTATTAGATTCCAGATACACGGGACCAGGACTGGAGAATCCTAGGGGGTTGCATGTACAGGGGCGTCTTGGGGATAACACATACAGAGGAAATACCACAGGTGCTGATGCGATGAGGGATGCCATTTAAAAATATATACATCTTAAGCCATTCCAGCCACATTAGCATTAGAAAATAAAATAATCTTTCCACATAGTGCTTTTCTTTGGTGCTGTCCCCTGGGCATGGGCCCCTCTGCTTGTCACAGGTTTGTCACCACTCCCCCAGGCTCCCCCCTCCCCCCTCTCCCATCTGCACAGGGGGAGGGAAGAGTGGCCCTGGTGCAGGGCTGCCTGCAGATTCAGCTCCTCTGAGGCCTTGCCATGGCCTCCCAGCCCACACCCCACTCTGGCTTTGAGACCCTCCCCCTGGGGAAGAACTGGTTTCCTGTATGCATAACCTGGGGTCACCATCCAGGGTCTCGCGTGATAAAACCAGCCAGAGGCTTCAGAAAGGGTGGGGACACAGGGACCAAACAAAACCCAGCCAATACCACCTTCTCCGTGGTTGGATTTTTCCACTTTATTTCTTAGGTCGATGACCTGAATCATTAAAATACAACTGAGAAGGGCTATTTCCGCTTTTACAGGGTTCCAGGAACAGCAGGTTTGGGGTAAACTTGAATTCTGTCCTGTTTGGGGGGCTGGGTGTCCCTAACCTCTCCTCAACACACCATCCCCCACTAAGGCAGGGCCACCCTCTTCCCAGGGAGGTCTCAGTGCTGCGAGGCTTCCCACCTAGAAGCTGGCCCCAAACGTGTTCTGGGAGGCCCGTGGCTCCATCACGTGCACGCAGGGCCGTCCGACTTCCGTTGCCCTAAGAGTTTAACTGTTAAAAGCATCAGCAGCGGCACCTCACCGACACCCAGGGCCACCACCCCTCTCTGCTGGGAAGGGGCCTCGAGGGAGCTGCCCCGGGCACAGAACACTGCCCACTCCAAGCCAGTGGTGGTGCCCTTAGAGGCTTTTCCCAGGAGAGGAGGACTGCAGGTGCCAGCGGGACACAAGCCCCGCCAGGCTGGCAGCGCGGTCCTCACGCTCCAGCAGGAAGTGATACCCCATAGAGGTGGGAGCCCAGGTGAGGAGATGCACCCTCTGCCCCGCCTCCTCCAGCACTCGGCACAGTGAGGGGCATTCTCGCACCGGGAGTTCTCCAGTTCAGACCTCAGGGCACGGCCACTAACGGTTAAGTTAGACGTGGGCTTTGGTCCCCGTTCCTTGAGGCTGAGGTGTCTGTGTGCCCATCTGGACCAGGGACAGTGGGGACCCACACAGAGCTAGGGACGGAGTGTAACCCAATGCTGACTGTCAAGTGGCCGTGGCCTTGGGTTCCCCACAGCCACAGGGGAGGGGAGCACGTCCCTGGTCTGCATCCCTGGGAACCCTTCACCTCTCCTACAGGAGGGAGGACGGCAGCCAGCCCTCCTGCCTGGGAAACTGGTCTGTGTGGAGATGGAGGGAACCAGCAGCCGCGGTTTGCCGGTTTGCTTTAGAAAGACCACGAATATGTGGAAGAGGGCGCCTGGCCTCCTGGAGACCTAGCGACGGGTGGGTGGGGTCTGCCTGCCTCTCCAGGTGACCGAGGTTGGGTGAAAATGGGTGTGGATTCCCCAGAAAAGTGTCCCAGGTGGGGTGGCTCTGATGCCTGCGTCACAAGGCAGTCACAAGGCCAGGACGGGCATCTTCCATCCTCGGGGCCCCTAAGCTGCCCTCAGCCACCTGTCACACCAGACAGGGCGGTCAGAGCCGTCCTCCCCCATGTGGGCTACAACGAACTTTCTCGGCCACTCGGGGGACCAGCTGTCCCCATGTGCCCAGATGGAGGGATGTCCCGGGACATAGGACTTTCAGTGCTAAAACCAGGAACATCCTGGGCAAGCTGGGGTGCTTGGTCACCCCTCACAGCAGCGTGGGGCTGGGTGGTTCCGCGGGAGAGCTGGGCCCTCCCAGTGACCACACCTGCTTAGTCAGAGGGCGGCTGGAGCCACCCCCACCCCATGGCACCCATTCTCCCAGCCCTTTGGAATGCAGGGGGGGGGGGGGTCCTGGGAGCCACTACCCCAGAACCAGGATGATCAGAGGCTGGTGACCTCCACTGAGTTCCCCGTCTTCAGGTTTCCCCTCCTGCTTATCTCTGCTTCGGGCTTTTCTGTGCTTGGGCTTTTCTGTGCTCAGCCTCTCTCCATCCTGCCCGGATCCTACCAGGTTTGGGCCTTTCTCCATCCTGCCTGGATCCTACCAGGACTGCCAGCCTAGATTCAGGGTGCCCAGGGTGTCCTGGGACGGGGCCAGGGCCCTGCACATCCCCCACATCCCACAGACCACCTGCTCTGGACTGCCCTGAAGGTTGACAGAGGGAGGGTAAAGGCAAGGAGAAAGGGGGGCCTGGGAGCTCTTCTGTGAGCTAACACTGTTCCAGCCGTGGGCCCCACCTTGGCTGCTGAAGCAGGGTCTCAGTGAGCTCTGAGGTGGGGGCCGGGAGCAGCAGGGGGCTCCTGGGGGAGAAGAGGATAGGCAGGTTCGGGGAGGCAGGACACCGAGGGCCCAGGAAATGCGTGAGTCTAGCAGCTGCTCTCCTGATGGTGAGTCCCTGCTGGGAGCTGGGTGTGTGCGGAGCTGAGGGGACGTGTGGAGGGAGGGGCCTGCTGGCCTGTGGAAGGCCTAGGGCCCCTTGAGGAAACTCTGGAACCCCAGAGTAGGCAGGGCCTCCCGGGACAAGCACCTGCCCTCTGAGAAAGGAACAGCTCCAGGGGGTACCCACGTGAGTGTGCCAGAGTCCTGGGTGCCAGCGCTGCCCACCAGGCCAGGGGTGGGGGAGGGTGGAAATGTCTGAGCTGCCTCTGGGTGGTTTGGTGGGGAGAGGGCCCCTCCTCGGTGGTCTCCAGTCTCAGCACTGCCCATGGAGGAGGAAAAACATACCAAAGAAAAAGCCAGTTACAGATGAGCCCCACGCCCTGCCCTCCCATCCCCGTTCCCCGCCCCCCAACACCCAGGACTCTGCACGCCGCCGGGAGGCACGTAGCCCCTTCTTCTGGGACTGCTCGTGGCCATGACACAGGCTTGCAGGTCGAGGCTGGTGGCTGAGGAGGTCTCTGCATCCGGCCGGCCGTTTGTCTGTCCACAGGCAGGAGTCCGTCTGAGTGCCGGGCCGTCAGACCTTGGCCTCCAGCATCTCCAGGAAGAGTTTGTGCATGGGCACCTTGCCCTGCAGTTTGACGCTGTAGAAGTGCTGCACGGCCTTGGCGGCCGTCTGCC
Source organism: Myotis brandtii (assembly GCF_000412655.1). Classification (NCBI taxonomy): domain Eukaryota; kingdom Metazoa; phylum Chordata; class Mammalia; order Chiroptera; family Vespertilionidae; genus Myotis; species Myotis brandtii. The sequence continues at coordinate 5,219,109 of NW_005354673.1, forward strand.
GCAGCAGGGGCAGCGTCAGCAGCAGCTGGCCCGTCCTCCGCGGCTCCGCGTGGCGCTGGCTCAGCTCGTAGTCCTGCAGGGCCTCGTGCAGCAGGTCCTGCAGCTTCTGGACCGCCTCCAGGTCCTCGATGTACATGGAATCTGTGGGCACAAGGGAGAGCGTCAGGGGCCCTGGTGGAGAGCGTCGCCATGGGCGGGGGGCGGGGGGGGGGGCACCGCAGGACCCTGGGCTCTGCTTTGGAGCCACCCGAGTCCTCATTTTAGGGAGGGGAAAACCAAGGCTCAGAGAGGCTGGGCTGCCAGTTGGAGGTCACAGAGGCCAATGGCAGAGCGAGGGTTGGACCCAGCGAGAGATCCTATCTATGGAGGACATTTCGAGAGACAGAAGCGGAGACCCTGAAGGGCTTGAACTTGAACAGACCTATAACTGCCCTGAGGAGCCGGGGGGACTCTGGAGCCAGACTGGTGGTGGTGGCACCTTGTGTCCCTCACTTGCTACCTGTGTGACTTTAGGCAAGTTATTTAACTTCTCGGTGCCCCATTTTCTTCATTTCTTAAATAATAGCCATACCTACCTCAAGAGATTAAATATGTTAATACAGGTCAAGGGCTTAAAACAGTACAAAGTAAGTGCCCCAGCTAGTGATGCACTACCACCACCATCACCATCATCACCAACACTACCACCATCATCACACCCACCATCATCACCACCACTACCACCATCATCATCATCACTACCATCATCACAACCACCACCATCATCACCAGCACTACCACCATCATCATCACCATCACCACCATTACAACCATCACCATCACCACCAACACCACCACCATCACAACTACCATCATCATCACCAGCACTACCACCATCATCACCATCACCACCATTACAACCACCACCACCACCACCACCATCATCGTCATCATCATCAGCACTATCACCATCATTATCATTACCACCATCATCATAACCACTGCCATCATCACCACCACTACCATCACACCATCACCACTATTACCGCTACCACCATCACCATCAGCACCATCACTTCTGCTGCTGCTGATGCTGATGCCAGACACTAGCTCAAGCCTTCAGTGCAATCGCTAACCTTACAAAATGCTGATTACAGAATACAGACATAGAAGAAGAGGTTAAGCCAGGGGTGGGCAAACTTTTTGACTCGAGGGCCACAATGGGTCCTTAAACTCCGGAGGGCTACAAAAGCATGGATGGAGTGTTTGTGTGAACTAATATAAATTCAAAGTAAACATCATTACATAAAAGGGTACGGTCTTTTTTTTTTTTAGTTTTATTCATTTCAAACGGGCTGGATCTGGCCCGCGGACCGTAGTTAGCCCACAGCTGGGTTAAGCTCTGTCGAGGTGCCCTGTGGCAGCGAACATGGCGGGTGCTGAGAATCATGGCTGGACACACGAGGCACGGTGATGAAGGAAGCTGCTGGAAGGGCCCTTGCAATCTAAAACCCTGGGGAATGTTTTGGTCTCAGGACATGAATTGGGGGTTCAAACAAAATTTACCTAAATCTCAGCAGAGCAGGAGGTGCCTGCTGATAGTTGGGTTACAGTCAGGTCTGAGCTGAAGCAAAGGAAATCTCCTAAAACCCATTCCCTGACCCCAGGGAAAATAACAGCCTTCTTCTGACGTTCCTTAAAGACCCCGAGCCGCCCCCTGAACTGCAGCCCCGGGCCTGCCAAAGGTGGGAGGGGAAGGCAGCATGTGGATCAGTGAGCTTGAAGCTCTGAGGGGTATCCAGGAAGACTGGGCAAGTTTCCTGAACTACTCAAAGGAGCGGGGCAATTCCCTTGCATGTTGGGTTGGTTTAGATACCAGACTGCCAAGGGCAGCTGCACCAGCCAGCGGACACCAATGACCACCCCTGGTCCACACTCAGCCTGTGCCTTCAAGGGCCCTGCCTCTTTCTCTTGGGAGGATAGCAGTAGGATGAGCTAGACAAGACTCTGGAGTCTTAGATGCTGCGTGGCTTTGGCCACATTACTTAGGCTCTCTGAGACTGTTTCCTGGTCTGCAAAATGGAGCACATAAGAGTGCATACCTCACAGAGTGGTGCTGAGGGTTAAAGCTAAGCTGTCGGGGAGCCCTGTGGCAGCGAACATGGCGGGTACTGAGAATCATGGCTGGACACATGAGGCAGGTGATGAAGGTAGCTGCTGGAAGGGCCCTTGCAATCTAAAACCCTGGGGAATGTTTTGGTCTCAGGACATGAATTGGGGGTTCAAACAAAATTTACCTAAATCTCAGCAGAGCAGGAGGTGCCTGCTGATAGTTGGGTTACAGTCAGGTCTGAGCTGAAGCAAAGGAAATCTCCTAAAACCCATTCCCTGACCCCAGGGAAAATAACAGCCTTCTTCTGACGTTCCTTAAAGACCCCGAGCCGCCCCCTGAACTGCAGCCCCGGGCCTGCCAAAGGTGGGAGGGGAAGGCAGCATGTGGATCAGTGAGCTTGAAGCTCTGAGGGGTATCCAGGAAGACTGGGCAAGTTTCCTGAACTACTCAAAGGAGCGGGGCAATTCCCTTGCATGTTGGGTTGGTTTAGATACCAGACTGCCAAGGGCAGCTGCACCAGCCAGCGGACACCAATGACCACCCCTGGTCCACACTCAGCCTGTGCCTTCAAGGGCCCTGCCTCTTTCTCTTGGGAGGATAGCAGTAGGATGAGCTAGACAAGACTCTGGAGTCTTAGATGCTGCGTGGCTTTGGCCACATTACTTAGGCTCTCTGAGACTGTTTCCTGGTCTGCAAAATGGAGCACATAAGAGTGCATACCTCACAGAGTGGTGCTGAGGGTTAAAGGAAATATCACATTACCAGGCACTTAGTGAGCACCTAGTACAGTGATGGCGAACCTTTTGAGCTCGGCGTGTCAGCATTTTGAAAAACCCTAACTTAACTCTGGTGCCGTGTCACATATAGAAATTTTTTGATATTTGCAACCATAGTAAAACAAAGACTTATATTTTTGATATTTATTTTATATATTTAAATGCCATTTAACAAAGAAAAATCAACCAAAAAAATGAGTTCGCGTGTCACCTCTGACACGCATGTCATAGGTTCGCCATCACTGACCTAGTACATGATACTATTCTCACTATTAGAGGCCCGGTGCACAAGATTCGTGCAGGCCTGCACCCTCTTGCAGTCCGGGAGCCCTCGGGGGATATCCGACTGACGGACATCCTTAGTGCTGCTGGGGAGGTGGGAGAGGTTCCTGCCAGCTCGCAGGCCATGAGCCTGGCTTCTGGCTGAGTGGCGCTCCCCCTGTGGGAGCGCACTAACCACCAAGGGGCAGCTCCTATGTTAAGCATCTGCCCCCTGGTGGTCAGTGTGCATCATAGCGACCTGTCGTTCCGGTTTTTCCGCTGTTTGGTCAATTTGCATGTTAGCCTTTTATTATAGGTTTTTCCGCTGTTCGGTCAATTTGCATGTTAGCCTTTTATTATATAGGATGGTGAGGACCCAAACGGGATGAGTGCCCTAGCAGAGCTGGGATGTTACTGGTCCCAGACCCAAGGCCCCTCCACACTTTCTGCTCCTTGATACCAAGGCGGTGAGGGCTCCTTGGCCAGTTGCAGAGGCAGCAGGGCTCCCTTCCTACTCTCCCAGCTGTTTACAGAGTGTGCACTTCAGATGCGCTAGGCCCCGTCGGCTGGGACCTGGTCATCCAGACTCCCTGCCTCTGCCAGCTTCCCCTCCCCTCCCCCACCTCCCCAAGGAGGCCAAAATTGGCAGCTGCCTTCGACCAAAAATGAAATAAAATAACATTGCAGGATTAATTTCTTTGCAATCCATCAGCACGTCTGTATCGATGGCATTGATAAACTGTTAATTACAAAATCAATGGCGATGATTTTTTTCCTGCTGTCAGGGAGGTTTGGAGAGGCCGGGACACGGGGTGAACGTCGGCCAGCAGGCTCCCAAGGGACCATGGTTTGGGGCTCAGCCTGTCTTTGATGTGCTTCGCCCTCCTACCTAGTGTCAGCCCTCTGAGCCACTGCGGGGCCTTGTCCCGTCCACTCCACCTGAGCAGTGGCTCCCACAGTGGCCCTTGGGGCTGCCACCAGGATGACCTCCCACCCCTGTCCCTCCTCCAGCTAACACACTGTGCAGCCTGGGTGACTTGCGTACCTTGCGGCTGGGGACAGGCCACTTCCTCTTCCCCTCTATCTTTCATGGCTCCCAATCCCTTCACAGCTGGGAGCCTCTATGACCCCAAACTGCTTTTCTAGCCTAACCCCCCAAAAGCCCTGTTCTTGCCCCGTTTCTGCCTGCAGCTGATTGCTCCACTGTGCAGCCAGGGCCTTGAGCATCACCAACTCCTTCTCTTCCGCCTTAGGCTTCCTGTCCCTGCACAGAAGCGGCAGGGTAGCCCGGTAGATGCCACTGGGGAAAGAAGTACAGGCTCCTGGAACTTCGTCTCACATGACCCAGAGTGTATGTAGGCAAAGCTGGGTGCTAGCGGAAGCTCCCGATGGGTTCATGTCACCAAACCTCAGGTGGTGTGTGCATGTCCGTGTGAGCGTATGTATATATATTTGTGTGTGTGTGCGTGCGTGCGTGAATATCTGTAAGTGTGGGTGCATGTCTGTGTGTGTTGAGATCAAGGCGAGAGCCACTGGCCTGGCTAAAGAGCCTCCTGACAATCCTTGCAGCGTGGTGTTGAGGGGGGGCATGAAGGTGACAGCTGAGTGGCCTCCCCCCTTCACTCCCTCCTCCCAGCTGGGATAAGCTTGAGCTCGGGTCTGCTGTGAAGTGGTCAGGAGACTCCAAATTGCCCTCCAAGGCCTGCCAGCCCGGCTGTCTCACTGGGTGGCCCTGTGCCCTCTGATTTCACTCTGTCCCCTCCCTTCCCGTGACCATCCACACTCCCAGCCCCTCCGCAGCGCTGCTTAAGATGCTGTGCTGAGCAGCGGAGCACCGGGGATAGTGAGGGTGGTACCGCTGCTCTGTAGGACGTGTGATGATGGAGATCTGCCCTTGCACATTTGACAAAACCTCTAGACCTGTACAAGGCAGAGCAAAGACCCTGATGGCAACTATGGACTTTTGTTAATAATAACGTATCAATGTTGGCTCATTCATTGTAACAAGTGAGCACACCCATGCAAGATGTTCCTAATAGGGGGGAGTGTACAGGGGTATCACCTGCTCATCCTGTCAATCTAAAGCTACTAAAAACCCCAACAGCACTGGCATTCTCCAACAAAACACCCAATACAACAGGGGAATCTTAAGGCATAAATGGTCTCTATAGAAGCTTGCAAATTTTAAATTATTATTTTGTATGGGTTTACTAATAAAAGGGATTTGAACTAAGAAAAAAAAATGCTTCCCTCTTTGGATTAGGTCAGGTTCCCTAGAAGCAGGGCTGAGGCAGGGGTTCAGATGCATGGGGTTCATAGAGGGCATGCTTTCAGGAGAAAGGAAGGGAGGAGTAGGGGGAGGGGACAGGGCAGGAGCCTGCAAGGTAAGGATGCGGCCTCGGCTTAGCCTGACCCCACCCTGCCAGGAGTTCAGCCTTTGGTTCCCCCCCGTGTGGGCCCACCGTTGGCTGAAGGTGCCAAGGGGCGGGTGGGGTAGGTACCCCTCCTGGCAAGGCAGGTGAGGGTGAGTCTCTGGCGAAGGGGGGGACTGTGAGCTATCAGCAGCAAAACTCAGCAGCTGGGCCCACGTGCAGGGACCTGGGGAAGGGGGTCAGATGGGGCATTAGCAGTATCCTCTGTGTCTCTATGGAGCCATTTGTGAGGGGGACCCACTGACCCGGTTAGCCAGGGACTGAGGTTTCCTGGGATGTGGGACTTTCAGGAAAAGCACCACAATATCAAGCAAACCAGCTGGTTGCCCTGTTTGTACTGTCTCCGTCTGAGCCAGCTCTCCCTCTTCCGCATGCTGGTAACGCTCTGTGCCCTCTAATATTAATAATAATGGTAATAATTAATATTTATTGAACATTTCCTCCAGGCCAGGCACTAGGCTAAGTGCTTTATCTTCCGTCAATCATTTCATACACAAGTGCTTGGAGGAGGCACTGGGATATCCCCGGGGCACACAAGGACAGAGCTAGGAAGATTGCCAACTTGCCCAAGGTCACACTGCTACCAAGGAGCAGAGCTAGATTTTGAACTTGGGTCCATCCGACTCAGACTTGAGCAGTTAACTCGTTAACGCGCCGGCCTGCCGCAGAACAACGCGTGTGCATGGGGACACTGTGTCTAGGACAGGGTCCTTGCCTTTTCCTTCCTTCTGCGTCCGGCATGGTACCCTGCACAGGTGGACGCCAAGTGCAGACACAGACTAGAATATGTTTAAGCTCATTCCCCTGTGTCAGCCCTTTTCCCCAGGAGCTGGTGGGAGTGAAGAAATGGAATGAGGCCTCCTTTGAACACCAGACTAAACAACTCCGTTGGGAAGTTTTTTCTCTCTTGGACCAGAGCAATTTGATTGAGAGAGTCAAAGAATGGGCATGAGCGCAGGTTGGTTTTGGAATCATAGGACCTTGGTTGGACTCCTAGCTCTGTGTGACCCTGGGCAATTGGCTTCACCTTTCTGGGCCTCCGTTTCCACATCTGTAAAATGGGGTTAAAATAAGAACTTTGCTCCTAGGGTTGTTTGTAAGCGTGAAATAAGTTCACAGCTAATTTATTTAACAGGTTGAGACCTTATTATGGGCCAGGTATGTTGTCAGTATAATTTTAATTACAGACAAATAAATCATTTCCACAGTCTTGTGGGGGAGGGACAGCCTACTGTTCCCATTTTACTGATGAACAGACGGAGGCACAGTGTAAAGCAGCCTGCCCAAGTGAAAGAAGCAAGATTTGACTCTGAGTCACCTGGCTCTGAAATCTGTGTCCTTGACCAGTGTGCTGGCCTGGAGGTCACGGGCCCAGCATAGTGCCCTGCAAATCAGGGCTCAGGAAACACTCAGCCAATGCTGGCCTTCATCACCACCCTTTTAACCCCAGACCTCCCCTTGCACTGGTACAATCTTTGGGGACAAGAACCTCCAGTATCTTCACCTCATCCCCCTCACAGGCCTCAGAGGGGTGCTCCCGAGGCCCGAGAAGACGTCCCACATTCCCCGTTACCTGAGTTGGCCAGGGCCAGGGCCTTGAGCGTGACAAACTCCTCCTTCTCCACCTTGAGCTTCTTGTACCTGCGCACGAGCTGCAGGATGGCCCGGTAGAGCTCCAGCAGCCCCGCCAGGCGGGAGTGCTCCTCGTCCATGATGTAGTCCTCCGCATACGCCAGCTTGTCGTCGTAGGGCAGCGAGCGGTACACGATGCCCAGGATGAGGATCTCCATCCAGGCGCTCTGCAGCAGGCTCATCTGGTCCCCCAGGGAGAGGTTCGAGAAACCTGCAGGAAGAGGGTGCAAGGAGGGCAGCCGAGGTCAGGCGGTGGGCCAGGGCCTCCCTGAGGCTGGCTGGAGTGCCGGATGGGGCGGGGGTCCAGGTACCTCCGGATCCTGCCCTTCCCCCGTACCTTTGGGACTCATCGTCCTTTTGTTGGTGAATGAGTCAGACATGGATTTCATGGAAAAGACTTACCTAACGAGCTCAGTCAACGTTGACACTTGTTATTATCATTATTATTGCTAGTTCTATGGTATTTTTCAAATGTCTGGAGAGGCTTTTTGATTAATGAAATGCATTTGTAATTTAAGGAGTTACTGGATTCATAGAATTAGGAGGTGGCAGCACAGGATCCCCTCCAGTCTGGGCAGTTTCCAGGCTCCCCAGTCTGCTGGAGCCCGGGAAGGCTTCAATGTGCTGAAGTGGTGCCTGCCCCTCAGTGCAGAGTCCCAGCTGCGCAGGACCCAGCTGTTCCTGGCCAGTGACCTCGGTGACCTCCAGCCTGGGGCTACAAAATGCTCAGGGGCCCCCAGGGTCAGGGGGCACTTTGTCACAGGGCAGCCTGTCTTCCCAGGGGTCAGAACCCTGCTGCCCAGGCCATTACTCTGCATTTAACGATGACGCAGCAGTCCTGTATCCTGTGAGCCTGGACATAGGGATGGCTCCAGAATTGTGCCACTGTCTTGTCCAATGTGTTCTCAAGATTGCCTGGGCTTGCATCCCGACTCCCCATTTACTAGCTGTAGGCTGACCTTGGGAAAGCTGTGCAGCTTCCCCACGCCTCAGTTTCCTCGTCTGTGAAATGGGTGTAACAGTAGTGCCCTCTTAAGAGCGTCGCTGTGAGGTCTAAGTGAGCCAATGGTTACAGAACACACAGCACAGTTGCGGAGCTCTTACTATTACTATTAATGATGAGATGAAATTCTTCATCAGCAAAATGAGAATAATGTACTGGAATTACATTATATGTGCTTAACTGTGCAAGGTCAATGACCATCTTGATACACAAGCCAGAGAGGTAGGAAGAGAGGTGGGAGGGAGGGAGTGAGGGAGGGAGGGAGGGAGGAAGAGAGGAGGGAGGGAGGGAGGAAGAGAAGAAACTGATTTTCAAACAGTTGGTCACTAAACACAGTGGTAACTTCAGTGACTGGTTCCAACACGGACCATGCCAGATGTGCTGCAAAGAGGAACAGTATCCACAAAGCCACTTGCACCGGGTGTCGTGGCAATGGAAAGTCAGGGGCTCCGGGGTAATTTGCTTGTGTAGGACTCATCACTTCATTTGCAGACCTAGAACCTGACCCAGCCTGGATGCGCGGGCTGTGAGGATGAAGATGGTGAGTGGAAGCACTGAGCATCGCCCCGCACACAGTGGGTGCTCAGCAAACCTGAGCTGGCGGTAGTGATGGCTATAGTTGTTGCTATGCTATTGGCATGTTGTTAGCATGCTATTGGCATGACTCTCTTCTCCCATTGGAATGGAGACCTGGGGTGGCCCCAAGCTCTGGATTGACCCCTCGCTCTGGGCTTCCATGGTGTCTGTCCCACCCTCCTTTGCTGCCCTCTGTCTCTAAAAAAACACTGTCCTCCCTCTTTTCCAACCTGTACATGTGTGTTCCTTTGTAGGGGGCACCCCTGGGTTAGGAGCCCCCTTACCTGGCAGGCTGCCCTATCCCCGTGAGCACCCTCTCAGTCTATCATCGCAGTTCCCAGGCCCGATCTGCACACCCCAGGCCCTGGATGAGCACCTGGCTGCTGGCATCCGGCGTGACCGACAAAAGAGCCGGATCAATTACCCTGACGACTCGGGCGAGCCTGGATTGACTCGCCTTCTCAAGGGACAGGCTGCGGCACAGAGGGTCGGGGGCGTGTGTGTTGTCCAGATCCCGGGGTGGGAGCCGGTGTGTGGCTCCCCATGGTGGCGGGGAGAGCCGGGAGGTAATAAAAGATAGATGGAAATGGACATCCAATTTCCCTTATCGGGCTTTTGAGCAAGAGAGGCCTTGGGCGACATTAATTAACAGATACCAATCAGCCAGCCCATGAGGGTGTGTGTATGTAGGGAAGCGGGGACGGCGCTGGGGTGGGGGCATCTGAAAGCAGACAGAATGGGAGGAAAGAGGTAGGAGGTGGATGGGGAGAAATTAATAGACAGTTGAATTGGAAGGTGGCAGAGAGGGAGGGTGAGCAAACGAAGGAGAAAAGCCCCCTGTGAGGCTAATCACGCAGGTGCGATCACTAGAAGAACATGAATAGCATGCTTCTGCCCCTTCATTCATCCAACGAGCATTTATTGAACACCTACTAAGCGCCAGGCCCTAGTGACAGGATGGCCAGCTCAATCCGGAACTGGTACTGGCTCAGCCTTCAAGAGCTCGCAGTGAAGAGGGAAGGACATGCCAAGTACCTCATGTCACCATGGAGTCACAACAATAAGAGCTATGAGGAGATGGAGGGCTATGAGAACACACAATGGGGGTGTGGCCCAAGTGAGAGCCTGGGAGGCTTCCCGGAAGAGGAGACTTTGGGGCTGAGCCCTGAAGGTGACGAGGAGCTCTGACAGCACACACCTCGGTGTCTGTGTGCCCCGTGCCCTGAGCTTCTTGTCATCTTCCCACCCCCACTGCCAAGCTCCCATCCTGGTGCCAAGAAGGTGCCCAACAAAGTGTTCAAGTCGGAGGAGAGAACGGACAAATGCCACTGGGCCTTGACTCCCAGATGATAAAAATTGTGCCCGAAGGACTGGGTCAGCCCCTCCTCATCCTTCAGAGTGAGTGTGGATGTAGCTGCCTTTGAGTCAGACAGGCCTGCCCTGTGGGGAGAGAGGCCGAGGCCGGGGAGGGAGGGAGACAGCTCCTGGGAGAGTTGGGTGCCACCATCGGAGGATATGCCCCCGAGGCCCGTGCCCAGACCTCCCTGCTCGTCTGATCTGAGTGGACTCGGCCCCTGACTTCTCCCTTCCTCCATGAGCGTCTTCAAAAGGAGCTGGGAATAGCTTTGAAAATCCAAATGCTAAGTGCCAGGCACGCACACAGGCTTTTGTGCAAGGAATGGGGAAATATTTGACCTTTTCTAATATTTGAGAAAAGAAACACTAGGAGGGAAAATGAGAAATAAAAACTGTTACCTCGAAGAGGAAGGAGGAGGGGATAGGGATGGAGACGGGAGTTCTGTGAATACATTTTTGCCTATTTGGGGCTTTTGAACCTGTCCATGTTTAAGGTGTCCAAGGATAAAATTAAATCAAGTGCAGAATGAAAGGTATGCTCCCTCCAACCCAGCGATTCCACAGCTGGGAATTCCTCCCAGAGAGAAAAGCATGCTGAGATACACCCAGCTACATGTGCAGAATGTTTGCTGGATCTGTCTGAAATGGCCCAAAGCAGGAAACAACACAGATGTGACCCATGTAATACATGCAATTATTATACAAATGCGCTTATTAGTTAAATGAATGGTGCACTAGAAGCCACTAGAAGAATGAGGTAGAATGTGTGTGGATGTGGAAGATACTCGGGAGCATAAGGGAGGGAGTAAGGGTGAAGGGCAGAGGCCAGAGCCCGGCCGTGTATTAAAATCCAGGCTTTGCTGACCACTGGCTGTCTAGCTCTCTGTGACCGCAGTTTCTTCATTAGTAAAGCAGGAATAATAACAGTCCTGACCTCAGGGGGGGGCCGTGTATTAAAATCCCGGCTTTGCTGACCACTGGCTGTCTAGCTCTCCGTGCCGCAGTTTCTTCTTCAGTAAAGCAGGAATAATAACAGTCCTGACCTCAGGGGGTTGTGTGAATTAAATGAGCTAAGGTGCGGAACATTTAGAACACTCTTAGCACATGGCAGGTGCTATACTACTATATATAATTAAATGGAAGAAGCAGGTACAGCAAGTTATAGTATGATCCACGGAGGGGAGGAGAACACGTGTGAGTGTGCACACACACATACATACACACACACACACACACACACGCAGTGGGTGGGTGTAGGTGGGTGGGTGTTCGGGTACAGGAAACTCCCAGAGGGATGCATTTGGAACTCCACCCCTCTGTCACATCCACAACTTTACCAGAGGCACATATTCCTTCTTTTATTTAAACCCAAAGGGGCTGAGCCATTCCTCCCTGCCCTTCAGCAAAGCACCTCCACTTCTGCTTTTCTGCCTGGGCTCCTCTATCAAGTAATTAGCAATTCTGGGGCTGGGGGGCCACTGGAGAGGCTGGGCGTGGCCATGCCCCAGGAGTGCAGCCGTCCCTGTGCCTGGCTGATGCCAAGGGCACTGGCCCCTTCGGGTTCTGCCCCAGCCGGCTGCCCCTGGGCCCGCCCTCCTGGGGTCTCCCACCTTGAGCTCTGCTGCCCACAGAAAGTTGCTTTATCTGCACCAACTGATCTAATAACAACGTCAGGCTCTCCCCCATCCCCCACCCCCCAGTGACTTGAAGCAGGAGCCTCCTAGAATTTAAAAAGAGAGAGAGAGAGAGAGAGAGAGAGAGAGAGAGAGAGAGAGAGCACATAATTTGTGGCAAGTGGAGTTCATAATCTGTTAATTTATTATCGTTTCTGTCGACCTGGAGGGCCATTAGCAGAGGTAATAAAGGGAGATGTAATTATAGGCTCTGAGGCCACTCCAGACACAGCTGCTGTCACTCGGCAGCCCATATTTCATCGGCCGCCGGCATTCTGCTCTCAGTGCGGGCCAGACGGTGGCTACCTGGGAGCAGAGCCGCTGAGGGGCCCTCTGTGGGGACGCCTCTGGGGTCCCCTGCAGAGGCCACCACGTGTCAGCGGGCAGGGCCGTGGGGACTCCCCAGGGGTTGGCAGGAGAAAGTTCCGGCTGGGGCAGCCTGGAGGCTGCCTGAACTGGGAGAACCAGCTAATCACACCTGGAGGCTGCAATTCGTCAAGTGGTGCCCACCGGCTGTGAAAGGCCAGGGCTCTGGTTCTAACCTCTTGCTCACGGGGAATAAGAGGTGGACACTCTGAAGGCTCGGGCTTGTCCCCTGGGCAGCCCAACACTTGGAAAATCAACATCTGGGGGAGGGAGACTTCAGCCTGACTCACACAAAAGAGCGGCTGTTACTCTGAGCAAATCCCAATCAGGCATGAGTTCCCCAGGGCTCACCCTGTGTGTTCAACGCCGTGGTAATTGGAGGGGGGTGTGCTGGGAATGAGTTTGTGCTGAAACGAGCCTTCCTCTGGCTAAGCAGGTCGCTCGGTGCAGCATGAGCACCAGCTTCTGTGTGCTGAGACCATTCACAGCATCTCATGCCCTTGGGGACTTTTCCTCCGTGGCCTCTGCCCAATCAAGTCTGAAGGCCCAACTTTGGTTCAGTGGCTAGAGCTTTGGTCTATAGACTGAAGGGTTCTGGGTTCGATTCCAGTTAAGGGCATGTACCTGCCTAGTCCTACACAAGGGTGGCATCCCACCCTGCTTCCTGTACTGCAGACTCCTCCCCAGCCCAGGCCCTGGTTGGGGCTCATGCAGGAGGCAAACCAATGAATGTGAGGAGAGGAAAGGGAAAGGAAAGGGCAAGGGAAGGGCAAGGGCAAGGGCAAGGGCAGGAAAGGAAAGGAAGAAAGGAAGGAAGAAAGGAAGAAAGGAAGGGAGAACGGAAGGGAGAAAGGAAGGAAGAAAGAAAGGAAGGAAGGAAGGAAGAAAGGAAGGAAGGAAGGAAGAAAGGAAGGAAGGAAGGAAGAAAGGAAGGAAGGAAGGAAGAAAGGAAGGAAGGAAGGAAGAAAGGAAGGAAGGAAGGAAGAAAGGAAGGAAGGAAGGAAGAAAGGAAGGAAGGAAGGAAGAAAGGAAGGAAGGAAGGAAGAAAGGAAGGAAGGAAGGAAGAAAGGAAGGAAGGAAGGAAGAAAGGAAGGAAGGAAGAAAGAAAGAGAGAGAGAAAGAGAGAAAGAAAGAAAGAAAGAAAGAAAGAAAGGTCTTGTAATACCAGAAAGGGCAGCTTGGGATCAGAACCAGGTCTGCCTGAAGCCAGGGTCTGTATCCCCAGGAACCATTCTGCTCTGCCCACTGCCCTGTTGGTTGGGCATAGACAGGAGACGGTGCTGGGTGCTGGGATGATAGGACGGAAGGGGAGAAGTGGGTGCAGGGGAGATGGTGCTTCCTAGCTCTACCCTACCCTCTGGGAGGTGGTGCAGGGCTGGGTGGTAGGAGAGGGAAGCAATGGACCGGAGGACCACCAGGAGCCACTCCTGAGCCATCGCTTGGGTACTATATCTGCTCAACCCCGAAAAGGAGTGAGTGATGGGGAGGGGTGCAGGGGAGCTGTGCCCGATTTGGCCCTGGGTTAGTGGAGCAATCCAGGCTGAGGTGTCTTAAGCAGTGGCCTGACCCCACATCTGTGCTGAACCAGCACAGGGCAGATTCAAAACCACTGAGTGTGTAATCCCAAGAGGCTGAGCTCCTTAGTGAGGGCGCTCCAGTCCAGATCCCCAGCGAGCCCACCCTGAGTCAAAATACCTCGGGCCACAGGGAGTCCCCAAGTGGGGATTGTAGGCATCTGACGGCTAAATGGCACCAGGATCCCCTCTGAGCCACAAGGCTCCCCACCAGCCCCCGCCTGCAGGGAGGGACCTCCCTATAAGCTGTGCACACGACTCCCATGAAGACTTTTTCACTCGCCCCGTCAACTGTGGGTCTCGGCATCTCAAGGCCAGGACACCTTTGCTACATCAGCATGTAAGCGTATTCATCACTCAGAGCTCGTGACAAGCAAACAGAAAAAGGACCTGCAGACAAGATGAGGGGCCCCGTGCCACATGGCGAGCGAGGATCCAAGTCCAGGAGAGCCAGCGCCAGAGGACAATAGGCTGTCCCCACCGCACGACAAGCGAGTGTGTTAGAACCTTAAAGGGATACACTGCACAGACTTCAGCAAGGTCCCCACCGTGTAGGTCATACAAAATATGTGGGTACCAGTGTCGACAGAAACAAAATTAAAAACCAGCCCCCACCATTTATCCAGAGCAAGAAAAGCTGAACGAGGGGTCAGGGGCCGCACGCAATGAAGAAAAGTCCGTATCATTGTCTGAAACATGTCCGTTACACGTACTTCCCAGGCCAGAAATGATCGCAAATCACAGAACCCAGACAAGGAGACAGGCCTCCCTGCTGGCAACAGTGAGCGTGCAGCTGACGTTAGCACGTGCCTCCTGTGCACACGCATGGCCACATGTCAGCCTCACGGCGCAGCCCACATGGGAGGTAAGTCCCTCGGAGAGGCGGGTGGAGCCGCCCGGGGTTACTCAGCTAGTAAGCTGCAGGCCCAGAATTTGGATCCCCATCCGATTCCCAAGCCATGTTCTTAGCCGTTCCCCTCCACCGGCCCCTAACAGAGCTAGAGAGCGGATCCTTCTCCTGCCTTGTTTTCCAGCATGTTTCCAATAAGCTCTACGAGGATTCAAAGAACTTGCCCTTTGAATATCACCCTTTGTAGATGCAATCATAACCCCTTTAGAATGATAACCAGTTCTGAGGAGCCCCCAGAAGTTTAGGGACATGACGGGACCTTCCAAACACATGCGCACCTCCACTCCCACAGGGAGAGACAAAGAAACCAGAGGCAAACAGGTTTGCCAAGGTGTCACGGGACTCCTGAGGCCCGGCTCCCAGGCATCAGAACCGCGGCCGGCCGTGGGCCCCTGCGCGCACTCTCTCCCTGGCCCTATGTGACTCACCTGGGATGTGCTTGGCCCAGCCGATGATGACCACGAGCTCTTGGTCGGCCAGGTCACAGAGAGTGGTCAGGGCCTTGATGTCGCCCTCAGGCATGCCGGGGGGAGGCCTGGCATAGAGCTTGTTGGGCTCAGCCACCAGCAGGTAGGAGACGATCTTGGTCACTGCAGAGACCAAAGGAGGAAAGTAAATGGCTGGAGCGAGGAACGGGGCCGGGGTGGAGGCCGGGAGGGGTCGGGAAGGCAAGTCAGGTATGAGGAGCCTGGGAAGGTCAAACATGGCTGTAATCGTCCCTCCCTTCCTGACTCCACAGGGCTGCTGGCCGTGGCGACTCAGGCTGCTGAGAAAGAGCCTCCAAGGGAAGTTGCCTGGTGAATTCTCCCAAGAAGAGCCCGCTGTGTGTGGGCGGCTAGAGGGGCATGTTCTGGATGCTGGAGCCCAGGCCTCTCAGGACCACGCTGCATTTGGAGCCACATTCTGGGGCACCCCATGGGGAAAGGCCTTCTGAATACAGTCTCATTCTGAAGCACCTGGCACCACTGCCAGGCACTGATGCCTCCTCCCCCCAATCCACGGTGTCCCATAACCCAGCACTGGGAAGATGGCATGTCCCCAAGGGATGTCAGATGTGCCAGTACAGATGCCGGCAGAAGGGGCATGAGCTGCCCTGGCACTCACATGGCTTTTTAGCAGGTGGGGAAATCTGTAAGCTCAGGTACGGGCTGTTCTCCGCGTCCAGCCGTCGCTTGTATTTCTGGCGGCCTCCACGCACTCGGTCAAGACGCACACCTGTTGGGAGGAAGGGCAGAAAGGCTCAGGAGTTGTTCGGCATCAGCAGGACTGTCAGCGCAGACTGGGATTCCAGCCCTGGCTGAGTCCTTCAGGGCCACACCCAGATGGCCTCTGACAGCTGCTGATGGCCAGCCTCAGGCCAGGTGGCTGGACAATCCCGAAACAATTTTCTACAGTAATGGCCCATTCCAGTTGCCCGGGCCCGGTCCTGCCTCTACAGATTCAGCATCCTCTTGAAATCCATCCCAAGCAACCTGCAGCTCCTGAGTGTTTGTTTCTGAAAGGGAACGAGCAACAGCACTCCTCCTCGTGCTGGGAAAGACGACGGGCCATTTCAGGCCTGCTGTGAATCCGGGGAGGGGTGAGTCAGCTTGCCAAGCAAGGGAAGGGGTACCTGCCACTGGCAAGTACCTCAGAAGAGTTAAAACAAGGGTTTTCAAACTTTTCACCTAAGCAGCATTGGGGTGGACCCTCCTTGCTGATGTCAATTTCCAGATCCCATCCTTAGTGATTCTAGGCCAGAGGTCTCTGCAGGACGCGGACGCAGGTGGCCCCGGCCACATCTGGGAAATCCATGCCTAGAGATAGCTCAGCAGCAGGTGCAGAAGCAGCGTGGCCGCTCACACTGACACGCATTTCGAGGAGTGAGGCCCCATCCCGGGGAGATCCGTATTGCCACTGGGTCCCTGGTTTTCAGAAGAAACCCGCCCCTCCCCCTGCTCCTGCTGTCTAGACAGACACGTTGTACCATCTGACACTCTCACCAGCAAGCAGAGTGGGCAGACCTGGCGAGGGCACCTCATCCCAGGGCACACAGCTCTGACTGGCCACCCCCCTGTGTGGCCTGACCTGAAAGGATGGGTGGGACCCACCACGTCAGCTCCAAAGTGGAAGGGGAAGAGGAGAAAAGAGGAAGGCAGGAATAATCCCAATTGAACAGAATGGAGTGGTTTTCTGGCTGTTTCTTCTGTTAGGATGTACAGGAGAGGAAGTTTCCCAGAGCAGAACAATTGAGAGTAAAATTACTGTTTACCTAGCGGGCAGGGGCCACCTCTTTAAATGCTAATGGCCCTAAAGGAACTTCCAGGCAGGAGTGCCCATCCCACGTGTTTCCAGTTAAGGGCTCTGAACACATCCACCTCCTGGAGGGCGAGGAGGCTGCCTTGAGCTCATCAAGCCTAGCAGACAGCCCCAGGAGACGTCTTTTTTGGGTGGGGTGGGGGGGCATGCAGTCACTGCTCAGCGTGTTCATCAGTTGCCTCCTTTTCACCCTACAGCCGGGAGACTCAGCATCCCACCCCGCTTCCTGTACAAAGGCAATCCCCCTATTGTGGGTCTAGTTGGGGGGGCCTGAGCCCACCCCCCGCTGTGGGTATCAAAGTGGTCCTCTGGAGCTGGAAGCATGGATGGTGACACAGGCAGAGCCAATTGGCTTTGAATCAGGATCAAGTGACACAAAGACAGAGGGGCAGGGGTGTGGGCAGCCCTGGGCCAGACCCTCCTGGTCACTGCGTCCCCTGTGCCTGGGCTCTCTGGGCTCCCCTGAGTCCTCGGCTGGTTCTGGGTGTGGTCCTTGAGCCTCCTGATAGGTTTACAATGAGCGCCCCTTTTGCTTCAGGGGCCAGAGTGGGTTGCAACTGACCACCTCTGTTGGGGGTTCCCCGGGAGCAGAGACAAGGATGCACGGCACGGAGCCCCCTCTCACACAGTCAGTGGGCTTCATAGGTCCAGGCTGAGCCGGCTCTGGTGGCCAGAGAAAGCCCTGGGCAGAGCTGCAGCCCCAAGGTGGCAGGTCAGCACACCAGCAAGCCGTAGATGGCTGAGTACATGTGGGGGGGCCACCAAGGGCTGCCTTCCTTCAAAGTGCGGTCCAGGGCCAGCGGCATCAGCAGCATCCAGGAGCTCGTTAGAAATGCAAAAATCTCAGGCCTGGCCCCCAAGGAGTCAGAGTCAGCATTTTAACAAGGTGATTCGCAGCACGCGAGAGTTTGGGAAGTGCCGCACTCCAGCAGCCGAGCAGGTCTGCTGTCAATCAACTCCCGTCCGTCCCTGGGACCTTGGAGGGCCAGCTGAATCCTATCTGGCACAAAACCTAAACACCTGTGCTGGTACTACTTCGGCCCACATTCGCGCGCCCCTCCCCCCCAAGCCCCTTCGGAGAGGGCAGAAGGAGCAGGCGCACACACACAGGAAGGACGGTTCTTCCCTTGAAGGTTTTTGGGGAAAGTCCTCTGTCTGGCAGAGTTTTCCTGGCCCCATCCTGTGACACAGCCACACAGCACCCCCCCTTGCCCCCTGCCTACTACACCCAAGGGGAGTCAACCCTCCACCAGCGTGGCTTCCCCTCGGAGAGCTGGCAAGACCAAGAGTGAAAATGACTCACTTCATTCATGAAGGACGCGAGGACCCCCATTTCCTGGGCACCTACTATGTGCCAGGGTCTGACCTGGAGTCCAGGAAGAGCCCTTCCCCACATCACCGACTTTCTCTCTCATAAGGTCACCTGAGGAGCTCTCCCCTCCCACCCAGCCCGCCTGGCCCCAGGCAGCTGTCAACAAGGATGGAAACTTCTCAACAAAAAGTAAAAAGAGGGACCTATCCCTTAGCAAGACAGGGAGAGCGGCAGTGGCCACCTCTGTTGCTGCCTCCACCTGGAATGTTTTCTGTCCCGATACAGGACCTGACCCTTAGTGAGTGTTCAAGAAAGTCTTGATGAATACATCCCCACCCATCCCCACCCCACCCCACCCCAACCAGGCTGGGTGCCTCTTCCAGGAATCCAAAACAAACTGGGCCTCCCCCTACCAAATAGGTGCCCCTTATGCCCAGAGAGACTCGATCCTACTGCAGGGTCTGCCATGGTACCCCATATGCCAGGGGTCCTCAAACTACGGCCTGCGGGCCACATGCAAATACAAATATTGTATTTGTTCCCGTTTTGTTTTTTTACTTCAAAATAAGATATGTGCAGTGTGCATAGGAATTTGTTCATAGTTTTTTTTAAACTATAGTCCGGCCCTCCAACCGTCTGAGGGACAGTGAACTGGCCCCCTGTTTAAAAAGTTTGAGGACCCCTGCCATATGCAGTGGGTGCTTAAGAAATTGTAACTATTACCATCATCCTCATTTTTCTCCCCCAGCACTGTGTACATTAACATTGATAATGTGAACAGCCTAATTGACAAAGGACTTTCTGTATGTATGGCCCTACTCAATTCACAGCATACAAAGCTGGTGCTATTATCCCTATTTTATCACACACACCCCCTTTTTTTTTCCAGAGAGATTTAGTAGTTTTCCTAATAAAAAAGCCAGCATCCAAGCTCTTTGCCATTCCTGGGTATGACCTCCCAGGGCACAAAAGTGTAAACTCCCTTTAAATTTTCTCCTCCAGATCTTTATAGCACAGTGGTCAATGGCTTCAATCAATGAATGTATCAATTATCAGGTCATTTTGTTGTAATTTTTTTAAGTTGGTTTTGATTATGCACAAACCGACCCGTGGTGTGAGATGCGTTTGCTCCCCTCGCTTCCCGACTGCTTTCCCTGTAATCGCCTCAGCCCAGGGGATCCGATGATCAAGGTCCCAGGCCCGTCTCTGCCCCTTACGGGTTATGCAGCCTAGGTTCCCTCATCATGTACAGGGGAGGAGGCAATAGTAACGCCAACTCCACTCACCGAACGTGGCTTTTGTGACGATCAAATGACACACTAATGGGGAAATGCTCGGCAAGTTGGGACGTGGTTCCAGCAGGCAGGTGAGGCTGTCACCCCGCGCCCTGTGCCTCAGCATTCACCTGCCCCCCCCCTTCTCCTGCCCCCTCCTGCTTCCTTCCCTCCAGTCCCATCAGCTCTTCAATTCAATGGGCTCTCAGAGGACAGGGCCCTGGTCCGCAGCATTTGCTGAGCACCTTGCCCCCACACCCTCAGCCACAGGCAGGGTTTGCTAAGGATCGTTTCCAGTAGAAGGGTCCTGTGGCAGAAGCATGTGCTTCTCCACCCAGGGACTCCTTCCCAGAGGCGGGGACTGGGCAGAAGGGCAATTCTTAAGGGAAGTGCCCTTATCCCTCCTGCCCACACTATTCCCAAAGGCAATTCACACCCCAACTGTCTGAAGGCCCAGTTCAAGCATTCTCTCTCCTGACACTCTTCCTGGGCTCCCTTTGCTCATCCTCTCTTACAGTAACAACTCTTCACAATACACCGCACCCCCCTCTCCCTGGGGGACTGTGGGCACCTCCTGGGCAAGGACTTTCGTTCGTCTTTGTTGCCCGATCCAGTGTCCGAGTCACATGGTGTGCCCCGCTGAAATGAAGCCCCCCAGACTTAGGAAGCAGAAGAATCTCAGAGTCCGATCTTTTCTCCAGTTTCCATTTGTCCCTCCAGAAATCCACTCCCTCAAGACAGGCCATTCATTCCTTAGGAAATTTCCTCCTTGTATTGAGCTACATTCTGTCTCTGAATCAGTTCCTACCCTTCACCCCATCCAACAAGATGATACCCTTCCACAGACAACCCTTTATGGACTTGAACTTCCTTGGGCACCCTCCTTCCATGGCCAAGCACTCTTTATTTTCTATATTTGTACAGTGTTTTCAGGTCAATCCCCTCCCTGCCTCCTATGCATTTGTCTTTATTGACACAATCTGCTCTGCACTGAGAAGGGTCAGCTTCTCAAGGGCACAGAGGTCTGAATTCCTCTGCATTCTACCTAAACGAACATTGCTCAATGGTGCTTAGACTTTTATCGGCCAGTGTGTTTTTATATATATACTAGTGGCCCGGTGCATGAAATTCATGCAGGGGGGGGGTGTCCCTCAGCCCGGCCTGCACCCTTTCCAATCTGGGACCCCTCAGGGGATGTCCAACTGCTGGATTAGGCAATCCAGGACTGCTGGCTCCTAACCGCTCACCTGCCTGCCTGCCTGATTGCCCCTAACCACTCTGCCTGCCAGCCTGATTGCCCCCAACTGCCCCCCCTTCCAACCTGATCACCCTTAACTTTCCCCACCCCCTCGCTGGCCTGCTCGCCTCCAACTGCCCTCTCCTGCCGGCCTGATAGCGCCTAACCACCTCTGACTCAGCCCTGCCACCATGGCCTGCTCGCCCCCAACTGCCCCCCCTTCCAACCTGATCACCCTTAACTTTCCCCACCCCCTCGCTGGCCTGCTCGCCTCCAACTGCCCTCTCCTGCCGGCCTGATAGCGCCTAACCACCTCTGACTCAGCCCTGCCACCATGGCTTTGTCCGGAAAGTCTCCTGGAAGGTCTCCTAGAAGATCTCCTGGTCTAATTAGCATATTACCCTTTTATTAGTATAGATTTTTTTTAGTAAACAAGAAGCCCTTCCTCAAGAGGTATGGACTGGGTTTTTATCCCGAGAGCAAGATGTCGGATCATGAAACCTTGAGAAGTGGATCACCCAGTTCTCACAGTTGGGTCTGGCAGACATCACTAGCTGTCTACCCAGTTTTCATTCCATCCCCCCTCTTCCACACGAACAGAACCAGGGTTCTGTTTGTGAAGACAATGTGCCCTAGTCAGTCCCAACCATCCTGTTACCCACTTTCCCAGTTAACAAGGGCTGGTCATATGACTTGGTTCTGGCCAATGGGATAGAAGGGAAATTCCACGGTGGGGGCTTTCCAGGAATGTTTTGCCTTTCTGATAAAAGAGTCACACGAGCTGACGTAGCTACTGTTGCCTTTCTCCTACCCTGACCTGGAAGGTGAAGCCCAGAGCTGTGACCACCACCTTGCAACCGAGAGGCAGCCATGTGAGGACAGCAAAGAGCCTGAAGAAAGAGTCGGAGCACTTGATGCTGTATCTGAACAGCCTGTGCAATGCAGCAACTGCTTGACTCCACACTTCCTGTCAGAGGGGAAATCAATCTCATTCATCAGTGCTTAAGCCTCTCGCAGTCAAGTTCTCGCAACTCGCAGCGGAGAGCAATTTCCACCGACACGATGGGCAATGACTTTTAAATTAGGATGTTGAAGTCTTACAAATACCAAACTGAAAAAGAAAAGGAGACGTGAGCTTGAAATAGGAGTTGTCTTATTGTTTGTGTCCTTATATTTAACAAAATAGGCTCAGGGAGCAGATCAAAATACTAATTAATTCACAATTCCTGCCTGGGATTATTGGATTGATTGTATCATCTTATTGGTACTTTCTGAATGTAAACAAGCATTAATAATACTCGTGTGTAGAGTGTACCAGATCTCTAAGTACTGTAATAAACATGTCCTTGGTTTTAACCACTGCTCAACACGGTTTAACCCAGTGGTTCTCAACCTTCTGGCCCTTTAAATATAGTTCCTCATGTTGTGACCCAACCATAAAATTATTTTCGTTGCTACTTCATAACTGTAATGTTGCTACTGTTATGAATTGTAATGTAAATATCTGATATGCAGGATGGTCTTAGGCGACCCCTGTGAAAGGGTCGGTCGACCGCCAAAGGGGTCGCGACCCACAGGTTGAGAACTGCTGGTTCAACCTCTTCACAGATGCAGGCCAAAATTTAAGTTTGTAAGCACCATGAACACAAAAAAGGGTGATAATCACTAAATACATGCACCTGTGCAGACCGACTCCTTTCGTTGAGCCCAAAACCAGATAAGGAATTGTCCCCCTTCTTGGCAACAGGATGACCCCCCTAAATCTTGTGGACACAAGTATAAGCAGAAGTTCACGTCTACTGACCAGTTGCTACCAGGTACAGCTTGTGCTCTGAGCATCGTATGGGTTTCACTTAGGAATCGCAGCCATCCCATGAGGGAGCCACTATTACTATCCCATTTTACCTATGGGGAAAGTGAGGCTAAGAGAGGAGGAGTAACTTGCCGAGGCCACACAGGTAGGACTGGAGTCTGACTCCAGAGCCCAGGCTCTAACCTCTCTGGCACCCGGCATCTCTCAACGGGCCAAGAGCCTTCATGTTAGAAGACAAGCAGCAGAGAGACCCTGCCAGGACCACGTCGCACGGCTCCGGGGCACCATTCACCTAGAACTCAGTCTGGATGGCACCCCCAGAGATGCCACGGAGCACGTGGAAGCCTGTGTGGCCTCAGCTGAGGACAGCCTCCCTCATCGCTGGTGGGCCGATCCTGCACAGAGGCCATACCACAGCGTATAATCCACAGAAGGCCCTACTGTGGCATCCACGCTGTCAGAGGCAGAGACAGCCCGCCCTGAGCAGCTTTCTGTGCTGCTGGGTAGTCTGGGTTTCCTTTGCTCCTCCAGTTCCACACTCTCCTCTCCCCTGCCCTGCTGTCTCCTGGGATCCCCTGTCCCCTGGCTTCCTACCAGGTGTGCTTCCTGGAGGCGCCACAGGAGACGAGGGAATGGGGACCTTGTGGTGCTTATTCCCGACTCCCAACACTTCTGTCCCTTTCTGTTGGGCCAGGGTGTGGCCAAGACTTTGACCTCTAAATGCAGCCCCAGTTCTCACATCTGCTCCGGCCCAACCCTGACCAAGACAGCGGGGAGGTGGGATGGGCTTGGTCACCCTGGCAAGGAACAGGGGGAAGACAAGGTGAACAGAAAGAGTAACCTAGTCCATGCTGAGATGCTCCATCATCACACCTGGATGCAAGTGCCCAGGGGCCTTCCTGACTACAGCTTCCTACGCCTACCTGGTGACTGTGTTTACTTCGAGAGCAGCAACTGTGTGGAGGCCTCTGGAGCAGAAGAAAAAAGCACTAGGCTCAGGGTCAGCCCCGACTCTACCCCTTACTACTTCTTCACTTTTCTGTGCCTCAATTTCTGCACCTGTAAAATGGGGCTAATAATGGTACTTACCTTGTAGGATTGTTGTGAGGATTAAGTGAGTTAATACATGTAAGGCATTGAAAATATTATAGATGGCACATAGGAAGTGCTAAAGAAATGTTAGCCACTATTATTAATATTATAAATACTTCAACCTTGAAAATGTCCTATATCTTGACTGATATAGTCAAGGCAATTGTCTGCTGAGATATTATCCTATAGTTTTACAAGATGTTACCACTGGAGAAACTGGGTAACGGGCACATGGGATCTCCTGTATTATTTCTTACAACTGCATGTGAATCTACAACGATCTCAAAATAAAAAGGTTAATTAAGAAATTGTAACTACTACTTGTGGAAATACAAAACGATGTTGCTGTTGTGAAAAACAGCTTAGTGGTTCCTCAAAAAGCTAAACAGAATTATCATATGACCAAGTATTCCCACTCCTAGGTATACTATATGCAAAAGAATTGAAATCAGGAATTCAGATACTGGCACACCAATGTTCATTGCAGCATTATTCACAACTAGAGGCCCAGTGCACAGATTCCTTGGCCTGGCCTGTGGGGATTGGGCCGAAACTGGCTCTCCGACATCCCGAGGGGTCCCGGATTGGGAGAGGGCGGTTCTT
>NW_005354673.1:5243453-5259037 GCF_000412655.1 Myotis brandtii
CCCAGCAGCATAACCCACAGCCGATTCTGCAAGGAATCGGGCTCCCTCCTCTACTGGTTGGAGCATCTGCCCCCTGGTGGTCATTGTGCGTCGTAGCTACCAGGAAAATGGTCGAACGGTCGATTAGGCTTTTATATATATACTAGAGGCCCAATGGACGACATTCGTGCACAGGGCAGGGGTCCGTCAGCCCAGCCTGTGCCCTGTCGCAGTCCGGGACTCTTCGGGGGATGTCTGACTGCTGGCTTAGGCCCGTGGACATCCTGAGTGTCCTTACTGCTGCTGCTGCGGAGGCCACCACTGCTGCACTCGCCAGCCATGAGCCCAGCTTCCAGCTGAGTGGGAGCACACTGGCCACCAGGGGGCAGCTCCTGTGTTGAATGTCTGTCCCCTGGTGGTCAGTGTGCATCATAGTGGCCGGTCATTCTGCTGTTCAGTCTATTTGCATATTAGCCTTTTATTATATAGGATAGAAGATAGCCAAAAGGTGAGGCAACCCAATTATCTATTGACAGATGAAGGGATAAACAAAATGTGGCACTATACTCAGTCATAAAAAGGAATTAAATCTGATACATGCTACGACATGGATGGACTTGGAAAACATACTAAGTGAAATAAGCCAGACACAAAATGAGAGGTATTATATGATTTCACTCATAAGAATACCTAGAATAGACTGGAAGTAGATTGAAGGTTGCCAGGGGTTGGAGGGCAGGAAGGATGGGAGTTATTGTAATGAGTAGTTTCTGTTTGGGATGATGATAAGGTTTTGGAAATAGTAGTGATGGTTGCAAAACACTGAATGTACTTCATGTCACTAAATTGTACATTTAAGAATGGGTTTTAAAGTGGGAATCTTATTATATATTTTCCCATAATTAAAAAACATTAATACTGTAATATACCTAAAAACCATTGATTTGCATACTTTAAATGGGTGAATTTTATCTCAGTAAAGCTGGTAAAAGGTTTTTTACATGTTTCACCTTTCTCAGGTTAGAGGAATTAAATAACATAAAATGTGTGAAACATGGCAAAGTGCTTGGTACACAGTAGGCACTTCATAGTACTTGCTTTCCTTTCATCTGCTATTGAAGGTGGTAGAGTCTGGCCTGAGCTACCGGCTTTCCTCCTGGGAAGAGGGAGAAACACACCTCCTTCGCTATAACTGCCACGGGCCAGATGCATTAAGCGAAAACCCAGAAGAAACTGAGGTTCAGAGAGGTTGTGCCAGGGCACACAGCTCCAACACAGCGCTCTCCTGAATATGCACCCAGGGCAGAGGACAGAGGCCCCGTCCTTGGCTGCAGTCCTGAGGCCCCCAAATCCCCTCTCCCCCTCCCCGCCAGTCTCATCACTAGGCTGCTGTTTCCATGTCTACAATATCCAATCCCACTCCCCGGCTTAGTGCACAGGAAACAGCAAAGAAGCTGCAGGCCCCCTTGGGAGGAGGGGAGCAGGGCTCCCCAAACCTCTCTGCAACCCATGCCCCACCTGCTGACCTCTCCAACCCACTGCACGCATGTCAGAGTGCCCAGAGCGCCCAGGGCTGGTGGCTGCCACATCCTGGATCGGATGTCCACTTGCTGACTGATACCATCGGGCTTCTATTTTCTTAATGGAAGAAAAATAATTCCCAATTCTCCACCCCCACCCCGACCCTCCACCTTTCTTCTCCGTTTCCCTCCCTAAGCTGGACCAGAGCCCAGTCTTTCGGAAGTAAAAATAGCCGAGTGTGCAGGGCGGCAGCCGTGGGGGGCAGTTTAAATTTCTTTCATTTATACCCAGGCACTAAAAATAACCGGCAGAGCTCTGAAAAGCGTGGCCCTGCACCTGGCCCCGAGCCCGTCCCAGGCGCTGCCCCTGTCGTGTTTCTCTCCCGGACGGAAAGGCTCAGACAAGGCCTTGGAGCCCGTGTCCTTCCCGGCCTCCTCTGCGGAGCTGCTATCCACACGTAAGGGCGGGATCGCTCCTGACATGCAAAGTTTTCGTGGTCAAGACCCTTCTCCTCCCCTTACCCAGGAACCCCACTCGCTTCCCTCAAATCCAATGCCCTTGGCATATTAACGATGGAGCAGATTCACGGACATGCCGTGAAATGCTTCACAGTTAACAGAGCTATTTCCATATCTCCTTTGATCTGCGGAACAGTGGGAAAGGAGGTAGAAGACATTAGCATTTTCCCACTTGAATAGTGGGGCTCAGAAAGATCAGGCGACTTGCTCACGGTCACACAACCAGGAAGTGTCAGAGGGAGGAGCTGAACCTTCATCTCCAGTCCCACCTCCCTAGCCCTGAACTTGAGAGCTACGCCCACTTGGAGGACTTACCCTGTGTCAGCGGCTCTGGGGTGATGTCCAGGAATGGGTCATTTTTCAAAGCTCCTCCAATGATTCTGACTATCTGCCAGGTCTGGGGAGCACTGCATCAACCCCCCCCCTTTTTTTCAGTACTTTTATCTGACCCATGTTCTTCCCAAGGGTCTTAGCGGTTGACTCTTTGCCTCTATGTTTTACCAACGCACAGCTGACCATCTCCAGGAAGAGGAGAAAACCACCCAAGGGTGATGTGGGTACCCTGGGCTCCTGCAGGCCCAGAGGCTGTGGATATGCCGATGGGAGCCCCAGCAGAATGCCCTAACCACTCGCCCACATCCCCTGCATATGTGGGACTGCCTCCAGCCACCTGTCCTGTGGGGATTTCTGGGTGACAGGTGAGCTCACCTTGCGACCTTGGAAAGGACGGCTGTTGGGGGCTGCCTCTCACCCCAGCCATATCGTCATAGTGAAGAGTGTCTCACACAGGACTCAATGAAAGCCAAGAGGTGGAGAAGCACGCGTGCCACCTAATATCCCCGGGCGGTGCCAACTGCTCCAGGTGGGTACAGTGGTACTGAGGGATGAGCCTCTGGCCTCCTGCCTATTAGGAAAGTGTCCATCTGGTGCTGCTCTCTCCTGGGGATCCTTCTCACCCAGGGGATCATTTCCCCAAGGACATTTGCAGCTATGACTGCATTCCCTGCTGCCAGGAAGTCCCCAAACTATACACCCTCCAAAGAAAAATTATTTCAGCCCAACCTCCCCCTCCTTTCCCTTCTTTTTTCCCTTTTGAGGAAGTCCTATGGGCTCTGCTACTGGTCAAGCCCTCTACTTGAGTTGAAATGGGCTTCTTAGGAGGAACTCTTACATAACCCAGGAGACTAGATTCCATCCAGGTTTGTTATTTACTAACTGTGTGGCCTTGGGCAGATCACTTAAATTCAGATGCACCAGATCAGACATGGCAAATAGCTCTCGGCAATGCCACTGCCCTCCCTTTCCCAGTCTGTGGCAGACATTGCTAATCAATCATGGCACTCTTGCCTACTGATCCCAGACACTGCCTAAGAAGCCTTTCAATCATGCACTCTAGGCAGCCACACCCCACCCTAGAGGAGAGAGTCCAACTAAAGGCATTTGGTCATTCTGGGGTCCTGATGATTCCTCAGGTCCTTTCTATTTCTAAAAGTCTGATTCTGCAACATCAGCTCTCAATCTGGCTTCAGGAACCTCTCAGTTCTGCGAAGCTCTTAAATTGTCAGCAAAATTTTATGTGCTGGTACTTGCGTATGTTTTATGATAGAGTTTCACTGGATTTTCAAAAGGATTTGTGAGTTCCTAAATCAAGAACAATTGTGTAAGAGGCTGTCAGAGTGAACAAGAATACAAACAAAAGAATAAATAAGATTATTTCAGACTGGGAGAAATTCATAGGAAGTACGTCATGGGATACAATAGAAATGAAGTGGGAAGAAAGGCCTTTCTGAGGTGGCATTTACATTGAGGAGCCAGGCTGGGGAGAGCATTCCAAGCAGAGGAAACAGCCCGAGAATCCTACCTGTCATGCTTGAGAATCACAAGGAAGCTGGTGAGGCTGCCACAGAGTGAGTAGAAGTGAGGGGCAGGAGAGGAACGGTGCAAGATGGCACTGAAGAGGTGGGGAGGGGCTAGACTGAGCAGGGTCTTGAAGACCAGAGTCAAGTGCTTAGATTTTATTCAAAGGGCAATAGAACGTCCATGAATAATGTAAAGCAAAGCGACAGAATCATATTAGGGTTTTAAAAGCCCACTCTAGCTGCTGTGGGAGTCAGGTGAATGGGACCAAGGGCGGATTCAGAAGTCCAGTTTGGAAACTTGCTTCCCTGGACCAGAGTCAGAGTCATAGGAAGCTAAGTAGGTAGATCTGAAATGCATTTTGGACATTGACTCAGGAGGAGGATCGTCACACTGTTATGCAGACCAAAACCTACAGGTGGCTACTAGGTTTTGCTTGAGCGATGGTCATACAGAGATGCCATTCCGGAAATGGGGAAGCCTGGAATGGTGGAGAGAGGGGTGGGAAAAATCTAGAGTTCCTCTCTAGATGTGTTGCTTCTTTGATGCCTTGTAAGGGATCCAAGTGGAGATGCCAGTAGGGCAGTTAGATTCTGGAGTCTTAAATGCATGGAAGGAGCTGGAACTGAAGGTTAAGATTGAGGGTCATCTGTACCTAGTCTCAGATCTAGACGAGATCACCTGCAGGGTGTAGGAGAGGAAGAGGGCCTGGTTCCACATCCAGAATAACACCAAAATATACAGGTCAAGAGGAAAGAGGAGGAGCTTGCAAAGAAGACTAAAAAGCATGGTCAGAGAGGTAAGGCAAGCACGATGTCAGAAAAGCAAAGAGAAAAAGGTCCAAGGAGGGCTGGAAAATTGTGTGAAATACTATTGCTGAGAGGCTGAGTGAGCAGAAACCAGATTTGGCAACTCAGGGGCTGTGGAGGGCAGGTTCTGTGTCTGCCGAGAGGCTGAGTAAGCAGAAGCCAGAGAAGTACCAGGTTTGGCAACTCAGGGGCTGTGGAGGGCAGGTTCTGTGTGGTCAGGAATGAAGCCCACTGGAGCAAACTGAAGTTGACCAGCTCACCATACTCAAAACTCAACTCCAGCAGGACCAACGACCCAAGTGGGTAAGGCAGATTAAGGAAACATCTCTACAAAGCAGGTTAGGAAAATATTTTTTAAACGACATAAACATGCAAGCCATAAAGGAAAAGACAGATAAATTCCATTTAATAAAATTACTAATTTCTGTTCATCATGGGACTCCGTAAAGAGAAAGAAGCGACAAGTGAGATTTTTACAACACTAACAACTGAAAAAGGCCTAACAAAATGACCAGAATATATAAAGATTTCTACAACCATTAATAAACTAACAGAAGCCAGAAAAATAGGGAAAGGCTTGGACAAGCCCCTCACAGAAAAGGAATCCCAAGCGGCTAATAAACATGTAAAATATGCTTACCTCATAGTCGAGAAAATATATATCAAAGCAGTAAGAAGACACCGCTTTACACTCACCAGCTAAAATGTACAAGGGGTGAGTATATGGAGCAACCAAAACATCTGAACGCATGTGGTAAATCAGGACAACAAATCAAAAATAGTTTAACGTCATCTCTTACAGCTGCAGATGTGCACATCTGGCCCTTCCACAGCCAGGCCTGTAAGTCCTTACATATGTGCAACAGGAAGCATGGGCACAACACTGTTTGTAATAGCAAAAGCCCCGAATTCCAAACGTCCATCAACAGCAGAAAGTTAAATAAACCCCCCTAAACTCATGCCCTGTGAGCCAAACCCAGCCCTCTGCCTATTTTAACAGAATGCAGCCCCATTCGTTCATTTACATATTATCTGTGGCTGCATCCACATTACCACGTCAGAGTTAAGTAGTCAAGACAGAGACCTCTTGGCCCACAAAGCCTAAAATATTTACTATCGGGTCGACGTGAAAACAAATGGATTATAGCACCATGCAACAAGAAGCATTCACTTCAGAAATATTGGCTAAAATATCAAGATGCAGAAGAGTATGTATTGGATAATTTCATTAAAACTAAAAAACAACCATGAGAGATACAGATATGTGATGACACTATAAAGAAAGTCAAGGGGAAAACAATGCAAAAGTGGGATAATGGTTACCTCTGAGGGTAACGGAAATGAGGAAGAACACAGAGAACCTCAAAGGCAAAGGTAATTGTCTTTTTCCTACTCTAGATGGAAGGCATCACTATTCTTCATCTGTCATGTATATTTTTGGCAAATAACAATGCTTGTCCTCTAAAATGTTACTCCCTCTTCCACATCAAGAATTTTAACTGAGCACATGTATCCCAGCTAATGACTGCAATTCCCAGAATTCCTTGCAGAGCAGTATGGACACGTGACCAGGTTCTCCAATGGATTGTGAATGAAAGGGCCATGTGCCACTTCTGGGTCCCGCCCTTCAAATGATCTGGCTCTCGAGGAGATGGAGGACTGGGTCCACACATGGAAGCCACTTGCTAAGGATGGCCCAGCTGCCAATCAATCCTGGAAAACCTTTGACTGTTGACTGTTACATGAGAGATGAGAGAGAACTAAACTTTTATCATGCTTACGTTTCTGGTTTTTTATTTGTTTGTTTTGGTTTTTGAGGGAGGAAAGGAGTGCCTCTCTCTCTCTCTTTTTAATACAGGAGCCTAGCCTTACCCTAACTAATATAACGCAGTACTATAAATATTTTTCTGGATTGACTCAGTGTTTACTTTGTAAGGAAGTTTTTTAAAAAGTGGATGGAGTAAGGAAGCAGATATAATAAATCTGACAACTCCTCTGGGCAAGTTTTGTTGAGAAGGGAGCAGAGTAATGGAGTAGTAGCTGGATGGAGATAAAGACCCAAAATACAGTTATGCATTTTAATTTTGTTTTCCAAATAGGAGAACCGAAGTATATTAGTGAGTGTGCTGATGGAAATGAGCCACTCGTGAGCGAGGCAGAGTGTGACAGGGCTGGAAGCAGAGACGCTGCTCTAGGAGTGAAGTCCTTGCTAAAGAAGAGGGGTTTGGAGCACAGGTGGTATACTGGCTTCTGATAGGAGCAGAGCTGGCTCTAACAAGAGTGAATGCAGAAAAGCAGCAGGTTGGTTTGTGGATTCAATCGCAGAAGGGTAAGAAATTCCCCACGTGACTGTTTCTATTTTTTTTTTCCCAGGAAAATGTGAAGGAAGGTCATTATTCAAGGAGTAGGGAGAAAGGCTGTGAGAGAGTCAGCAGGGCCTTCTGGATCACAGAGGAAAACCAACTTTATAACAGGATGAAGGGTACCTATCTCAAATCAATGACCCACACCCTGCTTTGTGGTACAACTCTAGGGGCTGTCCTTGTAAAGTGGGAGCAAGATGAAAATGGCCATTATTATTCCCTTTTTACAGAGGAGAGGGAAGCTTAGAGAGTCATAAGTAAATTGGCCAAGGAGCTGATAAGTGGTGATGCTGGGGTTTACTGGGTCTGTATGGCCCCTAATCCTGTTACCCAATGCGTGAAACAGAGAGCCTGACTGAGCAGTAATAAGGACGCAGCAGGTACGATCATCCCCTGCACGCCTTTCCATCCACGCTTTCCCGGCCAGAGGTCACAGGTCATCATGCCTGAGTGGCCCAGAGGCTTCAGGCCACATAGGATGATCTTGTGAGCCATCAGACATATGTGTGCGTGCATGTGTGTGTGTCTGTGTGTGCACGTAGGATGGAAAGTGGTCGGGGGATACAAATATATATCCGAGTTCTCCGGCTCCAGTTCAAAGCTATTCTCTGAAATGCAGGAGAGGTGGTTTGTTTCAGAACACGAATGTATTTTGGAAAAGAAACAGAATTTTTAAAGGTAAGCCATCTCTCATCTTCTTTCTTCATTCAAAGGGCCAGAAAGGTGGTATTTCTGGCATGGGCTAGAGGCAGAATACTCTATAAATACAAAGCCATTAAATCCCATGCAGCAGGAACCTGATCGGGGCCTCCTTTTAATTTCCTGACATGAGCTGGCCACTAACCCAATTACCCAGAATCCCCGGAGGAGCCCTCCGCCTTCCAACAAGCACAAAGGGTGAGAGCACATTGCATCAATGTCAGCCTAGCTTTCACTGAAATCAAATATCTTTTAGAAAACACTTGGGGAAAGGCAGGCAGGGGCTGATGGGAGGAGGAAATGGAGTGGGACCGGGAGGCTGGTGGCTGGAGGGAGAAGGGAGGTGAGGAGAAGTTTGCAGAGAGAAGCTGTCTAGGGAGGGTTGCCGAAAGCTCAGAGCTGTACTTAGGACTTGGGGGGCCCTGTGAAATGCCGCTAATATTTTTCCAAGTTCTACTGGCTTGGAGGCTGTCAGGCCACACCCTGGCCAGGCTGCAAATCCTGCCTGTGGGGGAGAGCCTCACTGGCTTCCCAGGGGAACCCCTCACCCTGATTTTAGACCCCAGACAGGAGGCCAACCCAAGACAGATGCCTCCTCTCAGAGTCCCCCCAGCCAATCCACGCAATGGGAGGGCCGCTGAAACATTGAGTGCAAACGAAACTATCTTTGAGTCAAATACTATTACAACACGCCCAGAAAGCTGACATCTTAAAGCAATCCCACAGTGCATTTCACCAAGGAGTTGTCCGTGGTCCCCACCTTGACTTGCCGATAAAGAGCCAGATTCTTTTTCTTTTAATTCTCCCCTGAGGATATTTTTCCATTGATTTTTAGGGAGAGTGGAAGAGAGAGGGAAAGACAGAGAGAAATATCAATGTGAGAGAAACATATCGATTGGTTGCCTCCTGCATTAGCCCCGACCAGGACCTGGGCTGGGAGGAGGCTGCAACCAAGGTAGGTGCCCTTGACCAGACTCAAACCCGGGACCCTTTGGTCCGCAGGACAACGCTCTAGCCACTGAGCCAAGCTGGTTAGGGTTGGAGAGCCGGTTTCAACATCACTGCTCTACAGGTAAAGAAATGGAGGCCCGGGAGCACGAGAATAATACGAAGAGCAAGAATACCCCAGAGCCAGGAGGAGGACACAGCACCAACTCCTAACCCGGTGCAGAGTCTGTATTCAATTCTTTATAAAGAGAATAGTCCCTCCCCTCCCCCCTCTCCTCCCCCCCCAGGATATAATACAGATGTTTATATCCTGGGTTTGCTTAAAGCAAGACAGAACCCTGGACATCACCCACATTCCACCGTCATGGATTCCAGGGCCAGCAGCAGCCTCCAGGTAGAAGCTGAGCCAACGGAAGCCATGCCTGACCTCTCCCAGCAGCTACTGGACCCCCCAGATCATCGGCAGCCTCTCGGGTTATGCTACTTAAGAAAGGGAACCTGCTGCCCAGCCAGAGTGGCTCAATGGGTTGAGCGTTGTCCTGTGCACCAAAGGGTTGCTGGTTCCATTAGACTCCCAGTCAGGGCACATGCAGGTTCCATTCCTGGTGGGGGCACATGTGGGGCAGACAGCTGGTCAATGTTTCTCACATCAATGCCTCTCTCTCTCTATCTAAGCATGTCCTTGGGTGAGGATTTTAAAAAAGAAAGGGCCATGCTCAGTGGTTGAGTGTCGACCAATGAGCCAGGAGGCCACAGTTCGATTCCTGGTCAGGGTACATGCCTGGATTGCAGGGTCGACCCCCAGTAGGGGGTGTGCAGGAGGCAGCCAATCAATGCTTCTCTATCATTGATGTTTCCATCTCTCTCCTCCCTTCCTCTCTGAAATCAATAAAAATATATTTTAAAATAAATTAAAATTAAAAAAGAAAGGGCACCCTGTAAAAGGCATCCGAGCTGCAGCGTAGAGGAGGGGAACCGAGTTCAGATGTGTAGGTGAGACGGGGAGGAAGGGGAGGCTGGCATCCACATCTCCTCTTCCCCAGCCCCTCTCCCCCAAGACCCAGGACCGCAGCCCCACACCACCCCCACGCCTGAGGCCCAGTGTGGGATCTTAGAGAGGGAGCAGCCCTGAGGAGGCTGGCGCTTGCCTTTCAGAGTCAGGTCAGGGCCAGAGGGAAACAGGAGGAGGCAGGGGGCCTGTGCTGGTCCCCGGGGGTCTGGGCTCCTGCACATGAGGCAAGGCAGGGACACCCAAACAAAAGCAGGAGCAGGGCAGCTGCCAAGAGCCCCTGCCTGGCAAGGACTCAGGCTCCTCAGCGAGGCACACACCTCCGGAGGGGGCCGGTCCCCGCGGAGCTGCAGATCCCAGGGTCTCGCCAAGGCTCTGCACTACAGACGGGATAGAAAGGAAACAGAGGCGCTCGGCTTTGTCCACACGGGGAGCCTTTGTGGCATCTTCCCCCCCCACACCCCCCCGTTGGGCTTAGAACTGCCAGCGCTGGGGAAGCGGTGGGGAGGGCAGTGTTCTGGTGGCGGCCCTTCCTCCTCCAGGCAGAGCTCCTGGAAGGGCCTCTCCGGGCTGGACCCCAGGCGGTTGAGCTCTGCACACCTGCCCGCTCCTGCCAACAGCCTCCAATGCCCCGGGCTGCCACCTCTGTGCCCTGTTCCGTGTGCTACATACCTAAGTCCGGGATCAACCACAGGGCTATTTACGGGGGTGGGGGTGGGGGGAATTGGTCCAATACAGTGCATTTTTAATCTAGAAAGAAGGCTGTTTCTCCACTTGATCCCCCAGTGAAGCCCTGGCTGGCCTTCTCCATCTCAAAGGGGTTAAAAGAAGCGAGTAAAGAGGACGGCAGTTAAAAGGCCTCGTGCTATGTAGACACAGGGCTAGTGGAGGAACTGTTTCAAGAGCTTCTGTCTTACAGGTGAAGGCCCCGGCTGAGCTGAGGTGTGGAGGGGGCACCGGGATGGAAAACAGGGAGGGGCCTCTTATTTCCACAACACAAGCCAATCCAAGCCACCTACCGGCAAAGCATCTTCCATTCCAGTCCTCTTCCCCTGAGGGTGCCGGGAGGGCAGCATGGGAGGGGTGCCCCTGGGGCTCTTAAAGGCTGGGCTGGTTCCAGAGACCCTCCTGGGGAGGGAGTGCATTCCAGTCCTGCCCTCCCTTCTCCCTCCCTGCCCCTCCCCTACCCCTTTCATCAGCCCACCCATCTCTTCCTGCCCCTCCCGCTTCTGGAAGGATCCCAGGGCCCAAAATCATAGAAGCTGGCCTGTAAGGGCTTTCACTGGCTCCCCTTGAAAGCTAGGGAAGGGGAGAAACACACACACATACACACTGCCCATTCCCCAACAGTGGTACCCACAAGAGTCGTCAATCTGAGCCGATCGACAGGGAAGGTGATGAGACCTGGACCAGAGCTGTCTGTCCAAATAACGAGAACCACGTGTCCCCTTACATGTCCTAGCAGCCCCACTGAAGCAGGCAACAAGAAGAAGGTGACGTACACGTCCTAATATGCTTGTTTAACCCAGCGTACGCAAAGTTTATCACCCCAACATGCGCTCATGATTTAAAAATTACTACGCTATTTTACCCTCCTCTTCTCGCCCTCGTAATCTTTGAAATCAGGCGTGTACTTTACACTCAGAACCCGCGGCTCACGGCACACGTTGGACGGCACAGCTCCAGAGAAAGAGGGGCGAAGGGAAAGGGGGGTGAAGTGAGAGGACGGGGAGGAGGGGACGGGAAGGGGAAAGGATCCTCGAGGTGACAGCAATGTCCTGTCTGCCTGCGGGGAAGCAGAGGCTGTCCCTTTGCAGGTGACGCGTGCCTTAAAGTCACCCCGAGCCTTAATGTTGTGATCTCTGCACCCCCACACTCCATGGGCTCCTGGGAGCTGAAAAGCATCTCAAGCCTGCCTCTCCCAGGGGCCTTCTGCAGAGCGGCCAAGCCAGTTCCCCAGGAGGCCCATCTAGCAGAAGAGAGAGGGAGAGAGAGAAACATCAATGATGAGAGAAAACCATTGATTGGCTGCCTCACGCAGACAGCGCCCCCCCTTCTGCCCACTGGGGACTGAGCCCATAACCCAGATGTGTGCCCCAATCGGGAATCAAACTCGATGCTCAACCATTGAGCCAGGTCGGTCCCTGCCCCCTTGCCCCGTCTCCTTTAGGAGTGGAGATCGAGGCCGGGACTGGAGGCTGCAAGCCTGCTTACAGGGTATGAGAGAGGGAGGATGGGCACTCCAGGGGGCAGGTCTTAACTGGGGATGCACAGAGGGACTTCTAGGGTCTGGGGACCCCTGGAACCGTGTGCACATGCACTGGGAAGCAGGCAACAAGAAGGCGATGTTCACGTCCTAATATGCTTGTTTAACCCAGCGTACGCAAGGTTTATCACCCCAACATGCGCTCGTGATTTAAAAATTATTACTACGCTATTTTACCCTCCTCTTCTCACCCTCGCAATCTTTGAAACCAGGCGTGTACTTTACACTCAGAACCTGAGGCTCATGGCGCACGTTGGACGGCACAGCTCCAGAGAAAGAGGGGCGAAGGAAAGGGAAAGGGGGGTGAAGTGAGAGGACGGGGAGGAGGGGACGGGAAGGGGAAAGGATCCTCGAGGTGACAGCAATGTCCTGTCTGCCTGCGGGGAAGCAGAGCCTGTCCCTTCGCAGGTGACGTGTGCCTTAAGGTCACCCCGAGCCTTA
Organism: Myotis brandtii; assembly: GCF_000412655.1. Classification (NCBI taxonomy): domain Eukaryota; kingdom Metazoa; phylum Chordata; class Mammalia; order Chiroptera; family Vespertilionidae; genus Myotis; species Myotis brandtii. The sequence continues at coordinate 5,255,864 of NW_005354673.1, forward strand.
ATGTTGTGATCTCTGCATCCCCACACTCCATGGGCTCCTGGGAGTTGAAAAGCATCTCAAGCCTGCCTCTCCCAGGGGCCTTCTGCAGAGCGGCCAAGCCAGTTCCCCAGGCCCATCTCAGAGCAGAAGAGAGAGGGAGAGAGAGAAACATCAATGATGAGAGAAAACCATTGATTGGCCGCCTCCCGCAGACAGCCCCCCCTTCCGCCCCAATGGGGACTGAGCCCATAACCTAGACATGTGCCCCAACCGGGAATCAAACTGCAACCTCCTAGCTCATAGGTCGATGCTCAACCATTGAGCCAGGTCGGTCCCTGCCCACTTCCCCCGTCTCCTTTAGGAGTGGAGAGTGAGGCAGGGGGCTGGAGGCTGTGAGCTTGCTTACAGGGTGTGTGAGAGAGGAGGATGGGCACTCCAGGGGGCAGGTCTTAACTGGGGATGCACAGAGGGACTTCTAGGGTCTGGGGACCCCTGGAACCGTGTGCACATGCACTGGCCTGGGGCCATCCCCAGCTTGCGGGTACCCTGAGACGCCCAGTGAGAAGGGCCAGGCCGGCCCCGGCCCGGGTGAGCCTCGCGGGCGGGCCTCTTACCTTCCTTCAGCATCCCCACTTTGAGGCATTTCATGAAGCGGCAGGCCTGGCAGGACTTCCGCCTCCGCTTGGTGATCTCACACTCGTTGGTGGCCGGGCAGCTGTACTCGATGTTCCCTGTAAGCAGACAGACAGGGTTGCCAGGTGCCCTGCAGGGCCTCCACCCACCGGTCAGATTGGACGGGGATTAACCGGCCAGACCTACACTGCCCACCACGCCGAGGTTCCCACAGGGCAGTGGTTCTCAAAGTAGATGCTCTGAGGTACTTGCCAAAATGTGTCCAACGCTCTTACATATGGAGACCTCAGTTCCCAAGTCTGGGTGAGCCAGACACCCACAGGGCTGGGACATCAGAACTCCCTGGGGGGGGGGGGGGGGTGCCCATTGATTGGCCGCCTCCCGCAGACAGCCCCCCCTTCCGCCCCAATGGGGACTGAGCCCATAACCTAGACATGTGCCCCAACCGGGAATCAAACTGCAACCTCCTAGCTCATAGGTCGATGCTCAACCATTGAGCCAGGTCGGTCCCTGCCCACTTCCCCCGTCTCCTTTAGGAGTGGAGAGTGAGGCAGGGGGCTGGAGGCTGTGAGCTTGCTTACAGGGTGTGTGAGAGAGGAGGATGGGCACTCCAGGGGGCAGGTCTTAACTGGGGATGCACAGAGGGACTTCTAGGGTCTGGGGACCCCTGGAACCGTGTGCACATGCACTGGCCTGGGGCCATCCCCAGCTTGCGGGTACCCTGAGACGCCCAGTGAGAAGGGCCAGGCCGGCCCCGGCCCGGGTGAGCCTCGCGGGCGGGCCTCTTACCTTCCTTCAGCATCCCCACTTTGAGGCATTTCATGAAGCGGCAGGCCTGGCAGGACTTCCGCCTCCGCTTGGTGATCTCACACTCGTTGGTGGCCGGGCAGCTGTACTCGATGTTCCCTGTAAGCAGACAGACAGGGTTGCCAGGTGCCCTGCAGGGCCTCCACCCACCGGTCAGATTGGAGCTGTCCCTTTGCAGGTGACGCGTGCCTTAAAGTCACCCCGAGCCTTAATGTTGTGATCTCTGCACCCCCACACTCCATGGGCTCCTGGGAGCTGAAAAGCATCTCAAGCCTGCCTCTCCCAGGGGCCTTCTGCAGAGCGGCCAAGCCAGTTCCCCAGGCCCATCTCAGAGCAGAAGAGAGAGGGAGAGAGAGAAACATCAATGATGAGAGAAAACCATTGATTGGCCGCCTCCCGCAGACAGCCCCCCCTTCCGCCCCAATGGGGACTGAGCCCATAACCTAGACATGTGCCCCAACCGGGAATCAAACTGCAACCTCCTAGCTCATAGGTCGATGCTCAACCATTGAGCCAGGTCGGTCCCTGCCCACTTCCCCCGTCTCCTTTAGGAGTGGAGAGTGAGGCAGGGGGCTGGAGGCTGTGAGCTTGCTTACAGGGTGTGTGAGAGAGGAGGATGGGCACTCCAGGGGGCAGGTCTTAACTGGGGATGCACAGAGGGACTTCTAGGGTCTGGGGACCCCTGGAACCGTGTGCACATGCACTGGCCTGGGGCCATCCCCAGCTTGCGGGTACCCTGAGACGCCCAGTGAGAAGGGCCGGGCCCCGGCCGGGGTGAGCCTCACGGGCAGGCCTCTTACCTTCCTTCAGCATCCCCACTTTGAGGCATTTCATGAAGCGGCAGGCCTGGCAGGACTTCCGCCTCCGCTTGGTGATCTCACACTCGTTGGTGGCCGGGCAGCTGTACTCGATGTTCCCTGTAAGCAGACAGACAGGGTTGCCAGGTGCCCTGCAGGGCCTCCACCCACCGGTCAGATTGGACGGGGATTAACCGGCCAGACCTACACTGCCCACCATGCCGAGGTTCCCACAGGGCAGTGGTTCTCAAAGTAGATGCTCTGAGGTACTTGCCAAAATGTGTCCAACGCTCTTACATACGGAGACCTCAGTTCCCAAGTCTGGGTGAGCCAGGCACCCACAGCTTTGAAGAATGGTCACCCACTGGGCTGGGACATCAGAACTCCCGGGGGCGGGGGGGTGTCCTCAGGCTTCAGGGAACCTCCATCTCCCCAGTGGCATATGGAAATCATTTACTATTGGATTTTCTGAGAACACGCACGAGCCAGGTTCCACCACCCACAGAGTGCTTGGAAGTGATGAAACGATTGAGTCCCAAGGACAAAGTGCCTGACTGGGTACCGAGTACTCATAGCGGCTCGGTGAGCGCTCTTAGCCCCATTCTGAGGTGAGGAAACTGAGGCTCAAAGAGGTTGATTTGCCCAGGGTGGCTTAAGATCTCTCTCTCTCTCTCTCTCTCTCTCTCTCTCTCTCTCTCTCTCTCCAGTCAGCCCATACCTTTCCCATCCCATTTCCTGCAGGGAGCGGTGCTGGGGATGGGAGAGGACAGGAAGGGAAGGAATTAAGATTCCATGTGCCCTCTCCTCTACTGCCTAAACCTTATCCATTTCTTAGGTCACTCTGGCTTCTTGGGAAATAATTTCAATATTTGATAAGATGGTAAAATTTAAAAGATAAACCCTATACTTAAACTAATTTACCCAAGTCTACCCAGGCTTAGAAGCTCTGTAGAATCTG
>NW_005354673.1:5259172-5284306 GCF_000412655.1 Myotis brandtii
GAGAGAGAGAGAGAGAGAGAGAGAGAGAGAGAGAGTTTCCTAACTTTATTTATTTATTTTTGTTCCTTTCAATTTGTTTTATGGGCCCAGAGGCTGACTGCCAGCAAAGCCAGGCTGGTGGCCTTGTAATTTCTGTAAGTGCCTCCTCGATAAAGTGATGAGATTAATTCATCGGAATTCCTGTGGTCTCTTGGGGGCAGTCTAGGAGAGCTCCAGAGCAGGGAGAGGCCTCTCTCTCTCTCTCTCTCTCTCTCTCTCACACACACACATACATACACACGCACATCATCATCATCATCGCCACCCCCCCCCACCCCCAGCTCAGGTTTGGGGTGGGCTCTCATAGGACAGGGTCACGGTCAATGGCATAAATTCAGGGTTCTCCCAACGGACTTATATGCATACATATAAGCATAACTAATGGATACAGACAGCAGGGGCATGTGCTGGGGGGTAGGAACGACCAGGGAGAGGTCAGTGGGGTAAAAGGAAACTTATGTAATACTTTCAACAATAAAGAAATCAAAAACAAACAAACAAAATTCAGGGTTCTAACTCGGAAGTGTGCCCCCTATGGACATATGCAGACTCCACTGCAGGCAGGCAAGTCACGTAACCTCTCTGGGCCCCAGTTTCCTCATCTGTTAAATGGGCACAGGTTCCCATCTCATAAAATTGTGCAGATTCATTGACAGAAGCATGTAAAGGGCTCCGTGACGTCTGCACACGGGCATTCAAGGTTACCAGGCTATTTTACATCCAGGCAGGGCTGCCAGGGCGCACACAGCCAGGAGACTGGGTAAGTCTTTTCCCGGTGTCACCTGAAGCGAGCCACCCATTCTGACACCTGAGAACATTAAGTTGTGCCTCCCACAGCCAGACCTCAGAGCTGATGCCCTGTGTGCCTGTGGGAGGGAGGCAGGAACGCCCAGAACCTGACCTGGATTTCTGTGACCTTGAGACAGAGGGGAAATGGCCACCATCAACTCTCTTTGATCCTGCGCCCCAGGAGAAGGAACGCCAGGGCCGTCCCCCAGCAGCTTCTGTCCTTGAACAAAGGCAGGGAGCAGGGGTCCTCTCCTGGGGCTCAGGGATGGAGCTGTTGAGCTTAGGTAAACGGCTGTTGGCTGTCGGGGACTGCGGGCTCGGGGAGGGCTAACCCCAGAGCCTGAATGGCCACACTTTAAGCTCGCCACCATCAACTCTCTTTGATCCTGCGCCTCAGGAGAAGGAACGCCAGGGCCTTCCCCCAGCAGCTTCTGTCCTTGAACAAGGGCAGGGAGCAGCGGTCCTCTCTTAGGTAAATGGCTGTCCAGGACTGCGGGATCGGGGAGGGGCTAACCCCAGAGCCTGAATGGCCACACTTTAAGCTGCTGGCGTGAGCAGACTGGGCTGGCAGGCCTTGGTTCCACTCCCTTCTCCATCTCCCTCCTGGAGGCCAGAGACTATCTCTTCTCCTCTGTGTGGTCCACTGTCCTCAGCTCTCCTCTCTCCCCTCCCCCTTCCCCAGTGGCCGCATGATCTCATTCCTGCCATGGGCTTCGCCTATCGGGGAGCTGGTGAGGATGGGCAGCCAGTCTCCCTGCCTGTGCTTCACACCCCTACCCATCTACCTGCTGCTTATTTCCATCTGCACGTCCCTTGGGCTCCTCACACTGCACCCATCCTCATCCAGCAAGTTCCTCTTGCTCTGATCCTTGTCTTAGCAAAGGGGCCACCGGCCACCCCATCACCCAGGTCTGACACTGAGGCGGCATCCTGGCTATTTCTAAGAGCCTTTTTATCTCTCTCCCCTGATATTCCCTCCCTCTCTCCCCTCTCCCTTGGCTAGTTTCAACGCTCAGCATCTCTTGCCTCACCTCCTAATGTGCTAGCCTCCTCTGTCTCCATCTCCCCTTCCACCTGCCTACGGGGGCGCATTAATAACTTTCCTGTGCAGGATCCGTCGAGGGACCTCTGGTTCTTCATGGCTCACTGAAATTGTCGGCGGGCCTTCCCCAAAGCCCACTACAGGGCAGAACCTGAGTGAGAACTGTCACAGAAGAATGGAGGACGCAGAAACCAAAGTCGCTAAGGAGGGGGATCCAGATAAGAACTAAGGCCCAGTCGGCATGGCTCAATGGTTGAGCATCAACCCATGAACTGGGAGGTCACGGTTCAATTCCCAGTCAGGGCACATGCCCAGGTTGAGGGCTCGATCCCCCATGCAGGGAGTGCAGGAGGTAGCCAATCAATGATTCTCTCTCATCATTGATGTTTCTATCTCTCTCTCCCTCTCCCTTCCTCTCTGAAATCAATAACAATATTAAAAAAGAAGAAGAACTAAGCCCTTTGTCCTGTAGAACCTCAGAAAGCCTCAGATGTTGAAGACTCAAGACTCAGCAGCGACGTCCTGGTGCATGGGACAAGGCTCAGCCAGCTGAGCCGTACCAGCTGGGCGAAAGATCACGTTTAAATGGCTAACTCGGGGTCATGGAGGGGGAGAGAGAATGGCTAGGGCCAGGGACAGTTATTTTTCATTATCGAATTGACACTTCCATTTACTTCTTAAACTTGTGTGCATGTCCCACTGCTCCTCATTGTGTCAAGAATGACATCTAACCCCCAGGGCAGAGCCTAGCAGGCCCTTTGTGAACTGGCCACCTCTGACCAGTCCACCCTGATCTCCCCCTTCATAGGCCCCCAGTTTGGAGGCTCCAGGAAACCACATGGAGCCTCCCAGCCCTCGTCCCTCCCTCTACCTGGAACTCCTCCTGGCAAACTCTTCTCCATCCTTGCAGCCTCAGGCCTCACACTTCACTCTTCCCAGGTAAGCTCACCTGCTCCTTCGGGTTTGCCCCTACGGGCCTATCCATCACCCACCCCCATGCCCACCACCCCCCAAACACACCTCAAACAACTAACTAGCTTAGTGCCTTACAGTCAGGGTTTTGCTTGTTGCCCTCCCTTCTGAACTGTGTGCTCATTGGAGATAGAGGTCACTAGGTCTTTCCTGTTTGTATCCCAAGTACAGTGCCCGGCACCTGAAAATACCTGTTGATCAAAGCAAACGAATTGAAAGCAAAAACCGCACCCACAGAACCCTAGAATTCAAAGGTGGCCTCCCAGGTGCCAAAGGCCACCCCTCGCCCTCGGTCCTCCCTGTCCCGGTCCCTCCTGAAGCCACGGACACCCCTCACACCTCTTCACACCCACTCCTCTCTTAGACCCCACCTCCCTTCTCCCTGCGGGGTCTTGCAACATCTCTGACCGCCTCTCTATTTATCACATCGAATCCAAGATGCTTTGAGTGATAAGACTGCAGCATTGTTTTATGTATCACTGAGAAAGAAAAAGAAAACTGCCAATCAAACCAGGACTGCGCTTCCTTGCCGCTGGCATTTTCATTTCTGATTAAAAGAGCTCTTTGAGATTTAGATACAAGTTTGATCATATAGCATTCTTGTATATACATGAAAGAGAAAATAGGGGAAAGAGAATCATTTTGTTGTTGTTGTTGTTGTTAATCCTCACCGGAGGACATTTTTTTCCATTGATTTTCAGAGAGAGAGGAAGGAAGAGAGGGAGGGAGAGAGAGAGAAAGAGACATCAGTGTGAGAGAGACACATTGATTGGTTGCCTCCCTTGAATGCCCCAACTGGGCCAGGGATGGAACCTGTAACCCAAATAGATGCCCTTGACTGGGAATCAAACCTGAAACCCTTCAGTGCACGGACAGACGCTCTAACCACTGAGCACACCGGCCAGGGCTCTCCTGAATCATTTTTTATCAAAGCCATCCTTTTCCTGTTTTCCTGAGGAATCATCCTCTCTGCTAACGGGGGAGCTATGCTTCTTAAATGTGTCCATTGCTGCCTCCTTACCGGAGGACATTTTTTTCCATTGATTTTCAGAGAGAGAGGAAGGAAGAGAGGGAGGGAGAGAGAGAGAGAGAAAGAGACATCAGTGTGAGAGAGACACATTGATTGGTTGCCTCCCTTGAATGCCCCAACTGGGCCAGGGATGGAACCTGGAACCCATATAGATGCCCTTGACTGGGAATCAAACCTGAAACCCTTCAATGCATGGACAGACGCTCTAACCACTGAGCACACCGGCCAGGGCTCTCCTGAATCATTTTTTATCAAAGCCATCCTTTTCCTGTTTTCCTGAGGAATCATCCTCTCTGCTAACGGGGGAGCTATGCTTCTTAAATGTGTCCATTGCTGCCCGGGGTTTCCTGCCAGGTCACTGGCCCCTTCCTGCCAGCTTTAATGTGCATGTGAGGGCAGTGACAACCACACACAGCTGCACCTGGCGGACAGTGCACAGCCGACTCAGAGATGTTACATGGAGAGAATGTGCATCTTAGGACTGATGAAATCTCTAGGTGGGACATAAAACTGAAACTTGTGAACACAAACAGCAGTGTGGAGGTTGCCAGAGGGAAGGGGGTTGCCAGAGGGAAGGGGGTCCTAATATAAGGTGACAGGAAAAGATTTGACTTTGGGTGGTGGGCACACGTACAACACATAGATCTTGTAACATAGAAACCCACCTGAAACCTATATGTTCATGTTGACCAATGTCAACCCAATAAATTTAATTAAAAACAAACAAAGAACTGATGAAATCTGGTACTTCTCAGTCTCCTTCAAGGCTCCTACATCCCCCCTCCCCTCCCCCTTCCTCTCACAGGGCCCCTCCTCCTACCCCACCCCACCCCTTTTCCCCCTTCTTCTGAACAGCTTTCCCAGAAGCAAGCTCCCCAGGAGGGCGTGTTACTCCCTCTCCCCCGCCCCCTCAGATTCCGCAAGTCTGGGAGGAGCCAGAAATTTGCATTTCTAAGAGGGTCCCAGGTGAAGAACCACAACCCTGGAAGAGCACATTTTCCAACTCTCCAGGGTAAGTCCTGTGAACTGATCAAACTCAGCACGTGCCCAGCTTTATCCGAGGCCCAGCCCCTTCCTCCCTGCCTGACCCCTTCCACCAGCAAAAGCCCTCTTTCTGGGTTTCTTTCCCTGATGGCCTCACTATCTCCTCAGGAGCCGAGACTAGTAATCTAGGAGCCAGTGTTCTTTTTATCCTGACTCCACTGTCAAAAGTCTCTGGAGCCTGCCCTCTCCTTTAACCTTCGGCCACTGTCCCGCGTGGGGCCTTTCTAAGTGGACTGAACCACATCTCTTCGCTGGACAGTTAAATCGCCTCCTCACAGGCCTCCCTGCCCCCAGGCTCCCCCAAATCCAGACCATCTGGCTAAAAGGAGATTTGGGCCCGGCCGGTGTGGCCCAATGGTTGAGTGTGAACCAGGAGGTCACCGGTTCAATTCCTGGTCAGGGTCGGGGCACATGCTGGGTGGGTTGCAGGCTTGATCCTCGGTAAGGGGCACGCAGGAGGCAGCCCATCATTGGTGTTTCTCTCTCTCTCCCTCTTCCTTCCTGTGCAGGAGGCAGCCCATCATTGGTGTTTCTCTCTCCCTCTTCCTTCCTCTCTCTCTAAAAGAAATCAATAAAAGAACGTTTGTTTGTTTGTTTGTTTTAAAAAAAAGGAGATTTGGTTCATTCCCTACTCAAAAACCTTCAGTGGCTTCCTGTTGCCAAGCACAAATAACAAAAACAATTACTATTCGTTTAATGGTTATCATATGCCAGGCACGAAGCTAAACATTTTACAAGTGTGTCTCTCTTGACTTCTGCAGTAACATTCCAGGAGCAGGAACTATTCATTAGTCTCATATTCTTGACAAGGACATCAAGGCCCAGAGAAACTAAGGAACTCGCCCAAGTTAACACAACTAAGAGATTGTAAGGCTGGGATTCTGAGCCAGGTGAAGCAGCCCTCACGCTGAACTATTACTCTACTAGAGGCCCGGTGCACGAAATTCGTGCAAGAGTAGGCCTTCCTTCCCCCAGCTGCCAGCACCGGCTTCCCTCTGGCACCCAGGACCCGGGCTTCCCTTGAAGCCCCGGTGGCTTTGTCCAGAAGGACATCCGGTCTAATTAGCACATTATGCTTTTATTATTATAGATACTCTTCCTAATGTTATCGGAGAAATGGAGGCTCTTTCTCCGTTGCTTGCGGGAGTGGGGTTCTTGGGGTGCCGCTGGAAAAAGCATTTCCAGAGGCCCCATGGGAGGATGAGTGGTTTTCATTTGCGTGGAATTATATCTTGGGGTTTCCCAAGTCCCATTTCCCTTAATCCAGTCCTGGCAGAGGTGCAGCTGGGGAGTTAGCAGAGCTAACAGCAAAGCCAGCATCCAGAGCTCCCGTCTCATGGTGGACTGGGTCCGGTGGAGCATCAGGCTAGCTATGGTCCATTAGTGCACTGTGTGTGGGGTCCGCATGGCCGTGAGCTGACTCCCACAGGCCAGGAGTCAAGCACAAGCAAGAACAAGAGAGAGAACCCCTTTGTTTAGGAGATTAAATACATTAAATCGTCCTGTGTTTACAGTGGCCATGCCTACGCTGGGCCAACGACCTGCTCCCAGGTGTCACTGACAGAAAGTACCTTCCCTGTTTTACCAGACTTTACTGGGTGTGTCTACTAGTATATCTGGACTTCCCTTTGCTTTTATTCTGTTAAGACGGATCACGAGAATTCTCGTGTTTTCATATTACACCGTGTTTTACAAAGTATCATACTTTAGAAAGATACTAGCTTGTAAGAACATGTAGTAAATAACTCCAAAATGCAATGGGTGTTTAATTTTAAGGGGTGCCTTTAACATTTATGTAAAACGTTTTTCATACTCGTTTAATAGAAACTGACCTGGCCACTGGGTAAAGCTAGCACTAACACTCCTGGTCTGCAATGTGCTCATCAATAGCCTGGTTATTGCAACAGTAGCACTAGCACAGCCTAGGAGGCCCTTCGACATCCAGCCCGGCATCGACCCCTGAGCCCCCACTCCCTTAGCCAAGCACACTCACCTCCTCTGGGCCTTGCTCCGGCTGTTCTTTTGGCCACACAGGCTCACCTTTCACTCCTGCTTCAAGGGCCCTTCCTCTGGGAAGCCCTCCGGGCCCTCTCTAACCTCTGTGTCTCCCTGACGTGCATGTGGCTGTGCCTCTGAAAAGAGGAATTGTGACTTGTTCTTCCTCTCATTCCTTCAGGGCCCTCCAGACAGCACCCAGTTTGTGGGTTTATTGACTCTCTTTGTATAGATGAGGAAACTGAGGCCAGAGGACCCTAATCTTTGCCCAAGGTCACCAGCTGGTGAGTGGTACCCACTCCCAACTTTCACGCACTCCTGGCTTTGTCTCTGTTACACCCCCCGCCCCCCCTTGTCTTGTGTCCCCTGAGGTCCTCCAGCCTTATCCTCCAGGACAAAAGGCCTGGAGGTGGTCCAAGGCAGAATAACCCATCAATCATCGCCCTGCCCCTCTCCACGGGGAGTTTCCTTCCAAGCCTGCGTCTGGGCCCCAGGTGAACGAAGGCAGCACTGTGCCAGGGCCTCTGTCTCACCAGCTCCTCCTCGTCTAAGTCACAGCCCAGGAGCTGCTCCGGGGGCCTCCCGGTGACCTGCGAGGTTGGCCACATGCCCTGGGAACCTGAGGAAGGGTACAGGGTGGCCTTACCCTCTAGCAGCCCCTGCGGCCCTGCACCCAGTGTTCATTTATTTGTCAACTGCTGTCAGTCCACCTGGAGGAAAATCCAAGTGTGGCACTCACATGGCCTGCTCCACGCTGCCCTCAGCCAGTCAGGCCGGCCGCACGGGCCTTCCTTCTGGGCCTGACACGCACTGCTGTTTCCTCAGCCTGAACGCTGGTCCCAGGATTCTTTCATGTACCCTCCCTACCTTGAAAGTCACCTTCTTAGCATGGCTGCCCTAAATCTCCGGCTATAGGAGACCCCCTCTCTCAATCACCTTTCGTCTCTTTGGCTTTTCTCCTTTGAAATACTTATCTCAGTCTGTCTTTGTGCTTCTTTATTTGTTAACATGTTTACTGTCTGCCTTCCTCGCTAGAGCCCCAGCCCACCAAGGTAGGGCCATTGCTCCATCTCAGCTCCCAGAACACTGGCTGGGACGGAACCTCTGCTGCATAAGCTCAGGTGTAAGGCGGGAGCTTTCCCCACACCTTGTCTTTTAGAAAAGAAAGTTGCTTAACACTTCGGTCTTTAGGGGACTCATATTAGAGGTGCTATGCAACCACTTTGTATTGAACAGCCCCCATTTGAGAAGACCGCAATGGGTGCCAGTCGCCGTGAATCAGTAACAAAGGGAATAAGGAATTTTGCACGAACTCAGTCCTGAGAATATGATCTCACAATTGCAGATGGTAAGTGTCAAAAGCAGTACAGACCTGACTGCAGAAATCGTGACTGTAAACTGACACGGAATAAAAAAGAACTGTACGTATGGCTCAACGTAAAATGGCAGGGATAGCACCCCAAGCCAGCTCATAAGACCTCAAGTAACTGAAACGGGAGTGAAGAGAGCCCGCTCTAAAAGACTGGTTCAAAAGTAGCCCAAGAGCCCTAGCCGGTTTGGCTCAGTGGATAGAGCATCAGCCTGCAGACTGAAGGGTCCCAGTGTTGGGGTCCAGCCCCAGGTTCTATTCCAGTCAAGGGCATGTACCTTGGTTTCGGGCACATCCCCAGTAGGGGGTGGCAGGAGGCAGCTGATCAATGTTTTTCTCTCATCGATGTTTCTAACTCTCTATCCCTCTCCCTTCCTCTCTGTTAAAAATCAATAAAATATATTTAAAAAAAAAAAAAAAAAAGTAGCCCGAGAGAAGGCCCCGGCACCGCCATCAAAGATTCGTGTGGGAAGTCGGATGAGCCTGGCTTTACAGTGCGCGTGTAGAGGGGGACTAATGATGGCGGTGGACTTTCGGCTCTCGGCTCTGAGGAGGCTCAGGTGCAACTTTCTGGGGTTGTCCTGAATCTGGGTTCAGCTGACACCAGCCGCCTCCACCCCCTGCTGCTGAAGTTCAACCCTCACGAAATCGAAGTCATATTCCTGAGGTGCACCGGTGGGGAAGTGGGTGCCCCGTCTGCCCTGACCCCCAAGATCGGCCCCCTGAGCCTGTCTCCAAAAAAGGTGGGTGATGACATCGCCCAAGCAACCTGTGATCGAAAGGATCTGAGGATTACAGTGAAACTGACCATTCAGAACAGACAGGCCCAGATGGAGGTAGTGCCTTCTGCCTCTGTTCTGATCATCAAAGCCCTCAAGGAACCGCCAAGAGAGAGGAAGAAGCGAAAACACATTAAGCGCAGCGGAACTACCATTTGACGAGATTGCCAGCATCGCCCGACAGATGCGGCACCGATCTACAGCTAGAGAGCTTGCTGGAAACATTACAGAGATCCTGGGGACGGCCCTGTCTGTGGGCTGCAATGTCGATGGCCGCCACCTCGTGACATCATAGATGGCATCAACAGTGGTGCAGTGGGATGTCCGGCTAGTTAGGAACCGCAAAGGAAAATGTTTCAATTAAAGATTATTTGACAACCAGAAAAAAGGAAAAAAGAGGGCAGTGAAGCCCGCAGAAGAAAGACCCCATGAGGACACAGTAAGAAAGCGGCTGTCTACAAGCCAGGAAGAGAGGCCTCCTGCCCTGGGAACTTGATCTTGAACTTACAGCCTCCAGGACTGTGAAAACATAAATGTCTATTGTTTAGATAAAAAATAAAAATGTGAGTAGAAAAAGTTTTCCAAAAAATGTACCGTTTTATACACTGTGACTTAAAATATGCAACACAACAGAGGTTCCCATATTGGGATGCATAGACGTTTGACTATTTTATCTAGATCCCTAAAAGTTTATATATACAAACAGGCCAAACTTCCTTGGTGTGTCTTCATTGGGAAAATGGGGGGTCACTTTGGGGATCACCTTCTACTCAGACACACTGAGAATTTCCTCTGTGCCAGGGACTGTGGGTAGGTGTGGGGCTCAGTGAAAAATCAAGGTATGTATTAACGTTGTTCCTTGAAAGCATGCAACCTTCTTGGGCACTTGGACAAGAAATTGCAATAACCGTATAGTGTGGTATCGCTGGGGTGCTAGGAGATTCCCAGGAGCAGCCAGGAGGGGCGCTACACGTGTCAAATGAGCGAAGGAAGTCCGAGAAGGCTTCCTGGAGGAAATGCCAGCTAACTTGAGATCTAATGGACAAAAGTAAGGACTGGAGGTTGGGACAGGGAGCAAAGAGAAGACTGGAAGACTATGTGCAAAGTCTAAGGCCGCAAGGTCAGCGCGGGGCAATCCCAAAGGGGATCCTCCATCATGTGCTGGAGCTTTGATTTCACCCAAACAAGACAGAAGAGTGCCGTGTTCGGATGTGTGTTCGGAAAGGTCTCTCTGGCAGCACTGAAGGTAACAGACTGCAAGGGGATGGGCCTGGCAGCTGAGAGAGCATTCCAGAAACCGTTGCAGTCGGTGGTGGCCTGGGCAGAAGAAAGGGGCGATGGAGAGAAGCTGTTGGGTTGGAAAGGTGGGGGGTGGGAGGGGAATTACAGGGAGCAGGAAGCAAAGTTAAAGAAAAGACCCATGTCTGGCTTAAACACTGGAAGAGTGAATCGGTGATGAACTGGGAACACAAGGAGAAACATTTGATGGCAGAGACACAGCTTCTGATTAGGACCTGTTGCGTTTGGGGCGCTCTGGGACACCCTATGGAATTGTTCATTGGATGCTAAAGGAGCTGGAACTCAGGGAGAAGGTGAGGGCAAGAGCTGCGGAGTTGGGAGTCATCCTGATTCCAGAGGCAGTTGAATCCGTGGGCAGGAGGAGAGATTAGGTGCATCCGCAGAGACTTATAAGGTGGGACAAGAAGTGAGGGGAGGAAGCGATGGGCGATACTGGAAACTGAAGGTTGGGGGGAAATATATTTATTTTTTAACTGGAGATACTAGATGTATTGAAATGCTAATGGACAGAAAGAGAATGTAGAGAGTGCAAAAAAAGAGAGAGGGGATAATGGGTAGGAGGGTTTCTGGGAAGAAGGGAGGAGACAGATTCAAACCTGGAAGGGTTGAGGCCTGAGGCCGGGGGAGGAGACAGCTTCCAGCAGTGCCTGTGTAGCTATAAACAACTATGCAAATAATGAATGAAAGACACGCAGATGTGGGAGTGTATAGGTTTGGTGGCAACCAGCTGAGCAGTTCCCCTCTGAGGCTTCTGGTTTCTCCATGGAGCAGGAGGCAGGGTCATTGCTGAGAATGAGAGACTGACAGGGTCCAAGGAAGTAGGGCTTAGAAAGGACCCCGTGTGGCTCCTCCATGTTCCCCTCCTCACCTCCGCATGCATTACAGAGGCTTTCATTACTGTGGGGTCGGTCTCACAGGCCAGATCTGGCGCTCAGAGGCTGACTGCCAGCCACAGGCAGGGGCTCCATCTCCAGGGCAGACTCCCATTGCTCAATGCAGGAACCAGAGACAGCAGCACACTCCAGTCCAAGGAGAAGCTGAGGGGCCTGGCCAGCAAGTTCACCCCGAGCAGAAGGTCTGCTGGGAACTAGATCAGACCACCTGACAGGTCAGACCACTGGGATGTTTGATCACAGCAGGCTGCCCGCCCCCCCACCTCCCCGCCCCAGCTGACTCCCTTTCCCCAGGGGAGGTGCCTCAGCCAGGTCTGCCTGAGTCTATGCCCCCAGGGCTGATCAATCCTTTTGATGGGCACTTACCCCTCCCCCAGTCATCCAATCAGGTGGAGGGTTCACTCCTTTGGAGCCAATGGGTTCCTTCAGGAGGGTGCCCTTTTTGTCCCTCTCAGAGCTCATCTACTGCGGGTGTCACTGCAACCCCCAGCAGTGACAAGAAACTCCTTTTCATATCAAAGAATCTGGCAGGGAAAGTTGTAATAAACACTTCACAGGCACTACTAGGCATTGCCTCTAAGCCCCCTGAGAGCGTGGGGGCCTGCATCTCCCTGGTTCAATGCTACGGTGCAAGGGAGTGCACATTTTATCTGGAAAGGGCCAGACAGTAAATGATTTAGGCTCTGTGGTCGGAAGGTCTACCTCACAACTACTCAATGCAGCTTATTGGATCAGACTATTTGTAAATAAACAGGTGTGGCTGGTCCCCATAAACTTGATTTACAAAAGCAGGTGACCAGCCTGCAGGCTGTATTTTGCCCACCTTTCCCACCCCACCCCCAACCCCCGCAGTGATAGCTCAACCAGGCACACGGTCAGTGTGTAGAGAAGGCATGACCAGGGGTCCTCAAACTACGGCCCGCCGAAAACATTTATCCGGCTCGCCAGGTGTTTTTGCCGCTGCTGCCTGTTGCTTAGCAGCCGACTAGTTTTTTTTAAAACTATAGTCCGGCCCTCCAACAGTCTGAGGGACAGTGAACTGGCCCCCTGTTTAAAAAGTTTGAGGATCCTTGACTGAGGCCTATCTCCCTAAATCTATCATGATAGCCTTACTTCTGCAAAATTTCTTTCCATATTAGTTAACCACTGTATTGAGCAGACTAAAGTTACCTACAAGGGAGCTGGTGGGTGTGAGCCAGCAAGATTTTCAGAGCCTTCCCAGCGTTTGAAGTATTTGTAAATAGATCATTCTATGACAAGATGTTGAGCTTTTTAAAATATCCTTCTTGATTGGGTGGTTGCTTAGGGAACTGCCTAGGGCTATGCCTGCAGACGTAGATGCTCTAAGCTGGAGGGCAGGCATCATTGCTCTCTGCTTCCCCTGCAGTCCCATCCTCAGAGGGGGGACTCAATTAACGCCCTCTCCTTACAGGTCATCTTTCCCCTCTTTTATACTTTTCTTTGTTTTTCCACAACCATTATGTTTAAAAACAACAAAATCAGAATCTTAGTTAGAACAAAGGCAAAGAGTTAAAAGCCAGAGCGGCCCATCAGCTGTGGCGTTTACTTCTCCCTGTTCTAGATGGACACCTGTTTCTGGTTATAAACATGAAACTCTTCTCGTGAGAAAGAGAGGAGAGCAGTTCGGTTCTGATTGCACTCAAAGGCTGCTGTTTGTCTTCGACTTCTCGGAAGAGATCGCTATCCTTTTTGTGGGAGAAAATAATTAAGACTGTTTGCAAATCCTTCCTGTGGACTCCTGATTTGCTAAGGACGTTCCCAGCACCCATCCTCAGCTGAGTGTGACAGGGTTCCTGAGTCCACACCAGCTTCTGCCCTCAGGACATCGGGCCCAGAACTCCAGCTCAGTTGGGAACATCATAGAGAAGAAAATGCAATTGTCTCCTAAAAAGCAACTTTTCAAACACTGACCTCAAAGAGTTAGTTGTATCAAGATCACTTCCCGATTTTGGAAGAAAAAAAAATGCTAGTTCAGTAACTTAAAATGGTTTCAGCACCTCATGTTTGTTTGTCAAATATCAGTTGGTATTGATTAGCAATCAGACTGGAGGTTTTCAACCCTGGCTGAGGCCGGAGACTTAGAACCACCACCCAAGGCTTTTCAAATCTGGAGATGCCAGGGCCCCTCCCCAGACTTGGGGGTACAGAGCTGGCAGGGAGCAGATGCATTCATTCACCGTGCTGGAGGCTGGCACAAGGCCTGATGGGAAAGTGCTCCCAGTCAATATTTGCTGAAAGAAATTGTATCATGGCTCCTTCTGGGGAAAGTTCAGGGAACCAGAGTCAGGAGTTTTCGCAAAATTTACCTTTTTTAGTGTTTTACTCTTTTGCACTGTTTGAATTTTTACCATATTCATTTTTTTAAAGAGTTCCTTTTATTAAAAAAAAATACATGCTATCTAAGACTAAAATAGCTAAGATAACTTAAATCCTGTTAAGTCAAAGTAATTATAGTTTAAATATATGTAACTATAAAAGCTTGCTCTGAGAGGTAAAACAAATTAATATCTCTGCTGTCATAGTACTATATGTCTTAAGTGATACTAAGAAAATAATCATCGTAAACATTTATTTTGTGCTTACTAGGTGCCCATGAACAATCTAAGTCAGTTGTTCTCAACCTTCTGGCCCTTTAAATAAATACAGTTCTTCATGTTGTGACCCAACCATAAAATTATTTTCGTTGCTACTTCATAACTGTAATGTTGCTACTGTTATGAATCGTAATGTAAATATCTGATATGCAGGATGGTCTTAGGCGACCCCAGTGAAAGGGTCGTTCGACCGCCAAAGGGGTCGCGACCCACAGGTTGAGAACCACCGATCTAAGTGCTTGATATACATGAACTCACTTAATCCTCTCTTATCAGCTCTCTGTGAGGTAGGGACAATCTCCTCTCACTGAAGGTGAGAGAGAAACTGAGGCCCAAAGCATTCAGCCGTAAGGTAGTGAATGGAGGGGTCTGACCCAGGAGCCCAGGTGGCTAGCCACTGCACCACATAGTCTCAACTCATATGCAGAGTTGGAAACATGACCAGTCTTAATGCCCTCATTTGGTTTAATAAATAGATTGTCATCTGAAGAGATCTCAACAAATAAATACTTGTTGAATGAATAAACGGAGACTCATCCCAGGGAAGGCCGGCCTGCCTCTTCCAAAGAGGAAGTGGGGGGAAGGGCTCCTGGACGAGGGATCTGGGCCAGGGACCGGACAGGGCCCCAGGTTTTCCCCAGTCTGTGTTCAGTGCCTGTCCCAGTGGCCCGTGATCAGCCCATCAATGACCTGCAGGAGCGGGGCTTTGTGTCCATCCTGCCACCGGCACCTAGAACAGTGCTCAGAAATTACCGGGCAGGATGGATGGAGCAACTCCGCTACCCACGGCCTGGTGCATGAGTCTCAGCTCCTGCATGCCCCGCCGTCTCTCTGTGCTGGGCCTGGGCCTGTGCCTGTGCCTGTGCCTTGAACCTGATAACAGCCCATCATCCTCCCCAGTGCAACTAGGGATCATTTTGCAGAGGGCACCCACCAGGGCTCTCACACACCTTCACCAGAAGGATTTGCTCCAGAACCCATGGAAAGAGGCAGCCTCCCCCACAGCCACTGGGCCTGACTCAGCTAATATGCAGATGCTCCGAAAAAGCCTAGTCTAACTCATTAGTCAGCAGAGCCAAATATCAACAGTACAACGATTGAAATTTCTTTTGAGAGCCAAATTTTTTAAACTTAAACTATATAGGTAGGTACATTGTTATTAACTTAATTAGGGTACTCCTAAGGCTTAGGAAGAGCCACACTCAATGGGGCCAAAGAGCCACATGTGGCTCGCGAGCCGCAGTTTGCCGACCAGGCCACGCTGGGGCCCAGACAGGGACACAGCTCCTTGCTCGGTCAGCCTGAGCCTTTTGCATGGAAACAGTCATATTTCACTTGTGTAATTAAAAAAAAAGAAACCCTTTATATTTCAAGAGGCCTGCAACTGTAAATAATGCTATTTCACCCCAAAATCAGCTTTTTGAGGGGCACACATTTGACATTGTTCCCCATCCCAGTGAAAGCACACCCGTGGTGAGACACTGTGTGGGGATTGGGGGGTTCTGGGGCACCATCTCAGGGTGCATGCCATTTCAACAACAGTCCCGGAGTGAGAGTCCTTCTCCAGACGCGTAGCATGAGGAAACCCGAAAGACAGAAAAGAACGCCCCCAAACCTCTGCTCCCAGCACACAGACCTGACCTGGGGGGGAGGGGGGATCACCAGGTTTCCCTTTGGGAACGCAGGCCAGTCACCCCTCCCACATCCCTCCGGCGCCCCACGCACCTTGGATGGTCCTCTTGAAGAAGGCCTTGCAGGCCTCGCAGGAGGCCACGCCGTAGTGGTAGCCGGAGGCAATGTCCCCACACACGAGGCACAGGCGCTTGGGGATGGCGTTCAGCATGAACTCGCACTTGATGGCCGGGTCCTCCATGATGACGCTGCCACAGTCCTCGTAGCTCTTGCGACACGGGGTGCCTCCCAGCCCGGAGCCTACAAACATGGGCGGCGAGTCCAGACCGTTGGCTTGGGGGCCCAGGGCCAGGCCAAAGCCGCCGCTGGCGTCCGAGGAGCCGCTGGGGCTGTGGTGGCTCAGGGCATCGATGCCCGAGGACGGGCTGGACGGCTCGGTCTTGATAAAGGAGCCACAGCTGGAGCTCAGGTGCCGGTCGTCCGCGGACATTCTGTTCAGCAGCCTGTGAACAGAGGCGGGGAGTCAGATCTGCGGAGGCCGAGGTGTGACACGGCCCCAGGAATTAGCTCCAGGCTCCGGGCACCGTGGGTGGGGCGGCTGGGAGGGGCTCTATGCTAAGGCTTCAGGGAGATAAAATTGGAGAAAGTCGATTGGACCTGAAACCACACAGCCTAGAGCAAGTTTCCATCATGACACTCCCAATCCCTAGAATTGGAATTAAACTATGTTTAATCACTTAGCTTCAGGTTAGGCACCCAGTCCTTGGCAAATTGCTGGCTTGAGGGTGACCAAAAAAGGTAACAACTTGGCTAAAATATTTGGCCAAACTTTCTGCACAAGAATAAAACATGGTGGCTACACTTGAAAGTCTGGGCATGCCAGGCCCCGGACCAGACACCCCCTTGGTAACCCATCTTGCCCGATCCCACTGGTGCTTCAAGTAAGTGCAAGCTCGGAGCTTCCCCTGCCCACCACCATCACCAGGATTGGAACCAGACCCCCAACCAGGACAAGAGGCAGGGCTTGTGGCAAAGGTCCCAGCTAGACTGGCTGCCCTCTGGGCTTTGCCACTGGCCCAGGGCACATGGGAGGGTGGCTCCAGGCCCCTCTCCCATTGCCCTGCCTGGCACCCAGGCAGGCAGGCTTCCGCCCAGCCCTTCCCCCCTGGAGACTGCGCTTCCATCAGGCGGCAGAAGAGAACCTTCCAACACCAACTCCGTGCATCCTCAGCTGTTTTTAACTTTAAATTTCAACCATTAAGTGCCCCTGCCTCACCGGGGGAGGCAGGGGGACATTATCAACGTGACAGGAACATTAGGAAGTGCCCAGTTTCCCGTAAGGAAAGCCCCTCCTCTGAGACCCTGCTGGGGGATGAGCACCCTGCTGGGGGGTGAGGGGCCGGCAGGTGTGACCCTCCCGCAGCCCAGCTCCCAGGATGAGAGGAGGGGCCTCTGAATGGGCTGGAAAGGCTCACAGCAGGGAGATGGCGTGTATTTAGGGAAGCTCCTCTGCAGCCCATGCTCAGGCCCTCTGGGCCAGGCAGGATCTGAATCAGGAGGCTGGCAGGGTCCAGCTGGCCCCGGCCTGGCCTGGCCATGTGGAGGTAAAGAGGAGGCCAAGGCTGATGCCTGAGGAGCAGGTGGCAGGGAAGAGGGAGAGGTCCCGGAGATGGAAAAGGGCTGGAGAGGTCAGCAGTACAGCCTGTGAGTGGCAAGATGGCTCCAGGTTGGGAGGGAGGGTCTCAGTGCTGGAGGGCCCACTGCGGGGGGGCAGCCACAGTCCTACCTCCAGTGTTGCTCAGAGGGAGCCCCTATTTTCTGAGCAGCCTTCTGGGAAGGGGCTGGTTACCACCTGGGGAAGGGGCCGCCTTCTCACCCCACGAAGCCCACACCCACATCACCAAATGCAATCTCGTGACGGGGAGGGGCCTTCATGGTCCCGACACACTAATGAGTTCTTAGTTAACACACCTGCCGAGGGGCTGTCCCCGGCATCTACACTTGAAGATGTCTGGAGATGGGGAATCCATTGCCCTAGAGACAGTTCTAAACTGAAAGTACAAAGATAAAAGCAGGGGTTCTCAAACTACATTTATCCGGCCCGCCGGGTGTTTTTGCCGCCGCCGCTGCCTGTTGCTTAGCAGCCGACTAGTTTTTTTTTAAACTATAGTCCGGCCCTCCAACAGTCTGAGGGACAGTGAACTGGCCCCCTGTTTAAAAAGTTTGAGGACCCCTGGATAAAAGGTACCTACTCTTAAGAGGTTTATTATTTACTGGAATGCAGTGTTTGAAAACAGGGGCTCCCTGGTTTATTCCAATAAACATTGAGTCCTCAAGTCCTGGGAGACCCTCTCCTACAGGCCCGGTTTCCCCTACATGGGCAGAGGGTGCCCCGCTGAGGGTCTCCTCTGGGCCCTTAGACACCCCTGGCTGGTGCCCTGGGCTCCCCACAGCCGCCTGCTTCGCCTCCACCACCAGCGGGTCCCGATATGTCCTCAGGAAACACCGTCAGCCTGGCAGGGTGTATAACAGGCAGAAAACCTGCCCGAGCGAACACAAGTGCGCCTTTGGGTCCCTTCCCACCAGGCCCTTGCACGGGGCAGGCAGGGAGAGCTGACCAGGTGCCCTTTCCTTTGTAACCCACTCCTGCCCACCGCTGTAGGCTCCGCCATTCACGGGAACATCCCAGGCCCACCTTACAAACCCTGCTAGTGAGGCAGCTCCCACCCCAGCCCTCCACCTGCCCTCCCCTAGAGACCCAGAGACATAAACAGTAATTATGGCAACTACTACTTAGTGAGCATGAATTATGTGCCACCTGCTTCAGATCTGTCCCGGGGATGTACAAGAGCATGTGCCTGGGGGAGGATGGAGAGCCCTGGCTGCTCCCAGTGGACAGCAGCCATAGTGTCCCCACTCTCATCCCCCAGCCTCCGGGCTCAGACAGCCCAGAAGGGGACCCAGGGCCGGCAGTCCCCTAAGCCTTGGTTTCCCCTCCTGACCCTCTCTTTCTTTTTTTAATGTTGTTTTGTTTGCTTTTGTTTTTATTGATTTCAGAAAGGAAGGAAAGGTGGAGAGACAGAGAGAGAGAGAGAGAGAGAGAAACATCAATGATGAGAGAGAATAATTGATCGACTGCCTCCTGCATGCCCTCCACTGGGGATCGAGACTGCAACCCCCGGGAATGTGCCCTGACCGGAAATCGAACCATGACCTCCTGGTTCATAGGTCAACACACAACCACTGAGCCACACCAGCCAAGCTAACAATTTCATTCTTGCAATGTTCTCATATTTGTGATCATTATTTTGGCTTCACTAGAATGTCTTTTCCAGAGACAGTCAACCTGTATTTCAGGCACCTACTGTGTGCTAAGTGCTAGCCAGATAATGGGAACTGAAAGGGCGAGGGCTACGCCCTCCATCTTGCCCCAGGGTAAGGGCTAGGCCCTCCATCTTGCCCCAGGGTAAGTGCTCCATCTTACCTTGGCCATGTGCTTGGCAAGGAGCTTCTTCCCGGAAGTCTAAGCCTCTGCTAGCCACACCCAGGAACAAGACACCGACTTGCGCCTGGCCAATCGGCAAGGCCACAGCCCTTTCTCCTCCCCTTACTCCAACCCCCTATAAAACCCCTCTCCACACAGAGTTCTCTCTCTCTCTGCTTCCTGTCGCTGCGTCGGCAAGGTGGGGGAGCCGAGCTAGCTCGAATAAAGACTCTTATGCTTTTGCATCGGACTGGCTGGCTCCCTGATGTGGTTTCTTGGGGATCCTGAAATCTGGGCATAACAGGAACAGGATAGGCACACTCCTCGACCTCAGACACAAATGTGCAGAGCTCCAGGAAGGGCAGGGTGGATACAACACTGATGGGGGGAGGGGAGGCCTGCTGCGCCCCACCAGTCTTGCTCCATTCATTCAGATCTGACCACCGAAACCCTCTCCACACATGACCAAATGTTCCAGAGGGCAAGTGTGTGTGCAAAATCACCCCCAGTTGAGAACCACTGACTTAGATGTATGAGGGAAGAGGGAGGAAGAGGGTACAGGAACTGAGGGTTGAACCATTGGATGGTGCCGTTTCAGGATACAGGGGAGTGCTGTCAGAAATGGTGGATGTGGGAGAACCAGAGAGGTCTGAGTGTGGCGGCTTCCAGCAGGTGGAGGCTGAGGTTCGGTAGGAAAAAGAGCAAGAGAAAGGGAAGGAAGGGGGCTGGGTCAGGGAAGACTTCAGGGGTGGGGCCTGGTGGCAGGCCCAGGAGGGTGTGGCTGCAGGAAGTGTAGCCTCAGGACACAGGGGAGGTGGCTGACACTCGCCCTGGGGAGGGGAGTCATGTTGGGTCCGTCATCTGCGGCTGGCTGAGACCCAGTTCCCAGCTGGGTCGATGGCTATTGTCTCCATGAGCAGGGGACAGATGCCGCATCTCAGCAGCCTCTGAAAGAGCAGAGGTCCCTGGTTGAAGCCCCTCCAGGCATCGCTTTCCCTGTGATCCCTCTGGGAACAGGACATAGCCCTGGCCTCAATTCCACCGCCTCGGATAGGACAGGGCCTCCTCCCGCCCCACCCAGCCCTGCCCTGGCCTTGGCCCTCCTCATGCCAGTGCAGGGCCCTGGAGCCAGAGAGGCCTGAGCTCCAGCAGTGCCTGAGCTGACTGGGGGGCTCTGCCTCTGCTGGACAGCAACATGGGTTGAAGATTTTCCTAACGCAGAGACCTCAGACTCTTGGAAGACCTGAGTGAAACGCAATCTGCTGAGCTAGTCTCCCAGGTTCTCTAGAGGAAGAGACATCCCAGGCTGTCACCACGAGACAGTCATGAACTTTGAAGCTGTCATCCAGGCATCTAGGCCCCTCAAGGTGCCTGCTGGCGGGCAGACAGCAGGAGAGAAGCTTCTGGAGAAAAGAGGGATGACTGGCCCGTGCCTGGCCTGTCTCCTCTAAGGGGTGGTGTCCACCCACCACATGCAGAAACCTGGGCCCCGTGCAGAGGGGCCCTCAGAGCCCTCTGTTTCGCTGGGGCTGTCCCTCTAAGAACAGCAACAAGCAGCTGAGTTCCTTACCGGTTATGAGCCTGCACTGTGGCATCAAACCAGCCAGTTCTATATGACATGGTAGCTGTTCCCTTTGAGTAAATAGGTCACCCTCTCTGGGCCTCCCGGTCCCCATCTGTAAAACGGGCTCAAACACAATACCTCCTTCATGGGGTTGGTCTGGGTGAGCATGAACTAATGCAGGCAAAACGTATGGAGCGAGCTGGCACCCAGCAAGCACTCAGAGGGCATTGGCTGCTGTTGTGGTTCCCCCAGGGAACCCCTTCCAGAAAAACCCAGCACCTGTGGCCAAACTCAGAAAAGCTCTTCCCTCAACCAAGTCCCCAGATCTAGAATAGATATTTCCATAAGGACTTGCCATTTGCCGGGAGGGAACATGGTTGGTTAGGCAAATTAAGAGGATAAATGAGCCCGGCCAGTGTGGCTCAGTGGTTGAGCGTCGAACCATGAACCAGGAGGTCAAGGTTTGATTCCCAGTCAGGGCACATGCCCAGGTTGTGGGCTTGATCTCCAGTATGGAGTGTGCAGAAGGCAGCTGATGGATGATTCTCTCTCCTCACTGATGTTTCCAATGGACTTTCGCCCTGAGGAGTCTGAATCACCTACTGTAATAAGGGGGGTTTTGTCACTACCGTGTGGTTGAAATCTTGCACATGTATGTCCTGCAATAGTAGACCCATTTCTCTGGACAGACACACCAGCACAGCTGGAGTCCTGAACCTAAGTTCTCAGAGAATCTCCTGCCTGCCCTGGTGACTTTCAGATGAGGGGCTGCTGGAAGCTGGTCCATCCTTGCTGCTTGATGCAGTCACTGCAGGGAAGAAACATCTGCACAGCTTATGTTTCAAGGGACCTGGTCTGGTCTGGCATATATGGCATACTGTTCTTAATATGTTTGCTCCCCTTCTTGGCGCTATGTGTTTTAACCAAGGTCACCTCTCCGAGAAAGGTTGTTTCCCCAGGTAGGGATTTTTCCCTGAAGTTAGGGAGGGAATAAAACCCCAAAAGTAAGTGCCAGGCGGGTAGTTAATCACTTTAACTACGAACAATCACGCTTAAGCTACATAATCTTTACTCCCTGGAATGGAGATAAGAAACGCCCTAACCTTTGGAATAGAAATTGACAGGATTAAAATCAACTGGTATAAATACTGATGTAACAAGACAAAAAAAGACAGAACTTGGCTGGAGATCCTGGCTAGAGATCCTGGCTAGGCTGATCAACTGAACGCTGTCTCCGTGTCATTTCTTCTTTGCCGACTCCGTCCACACCTTTGGGGACCCCTGGACCTGCTGGGGTTGGACCCCAACAAGGGGCTAAAGCCCCGAGAAGCTGTGACTCGCCCAAAGCCGATAACTAGAGAGCCAGGCTGGTTGGGGGTTAGAGACTCAGGTGAGCTGCCCTGGAGAATGAGCTGACTCAGGCGGCCCACCTGCCGCCTCCATGCCACATCTCGTGGTGGTTCTGTATTACCTGGTCTCCTCAGTCAGACTTTCCCCGACACTCTCTCTTTTCCTCTTGGGAGCCCCTCTGGGACCTCCCCCATGCGCTGGAGCTCAGGCAAAAATCTGTAATTAAGCATCTTGTCGTTAGAAGGATTAGTCAAAACCAGGCTGATCCCGGACAACTGATTGAAATCTCGTTCCACACAAATTACGGCATGGAAAATAATGATGGGTAATTAGTGCCTTTCAATCGGGGCTTTTTATCCATGATTTTCCAGGCTGCATCCATCACAATGAGAAGAGAGAGGCTCTGCAAAACGAGATGAGATAACTGGACGTGGAATGCCTGCCTCGGGACAGCAGGAGGGCCCACGATGGACGATGGACGGCCACAGCGGGCTAGACCCTGGCTCCGTGCAAATCAGAAGCACCTCCCCCATCCCTTACCCCCTGGGGAGACCTTGGTCCTCTCAGTGCCTTTATGCAGGACACAAAAGTACTTGGTGGCTCTCATTTTAGCCCACTCGACCAACTCTGGGCTCTGACCACCACAGAGGGTATGTTCGGGGGAAGGACAGCATCACACGCTCAGAATATGCCCCAAACACACTTCCAGCATTCTTTCTTTCGGTAGCTATTGGAGAGCTGACATCTGTGAATTTATCTTAACTCTTCCTGACTCTGTTCTTATGCTCACCCTGTACCAAGTACTGATATGGCATGAGAATCCCACCTACTGTCATTGATCTGATTCGGCAGTTTCCACATGGCATGTAATCCTCACAGTAGCTGTGGTGCTGGGCCTTGGAGCTTAGTGGTTGCAGCTGGACTGACTGAGTTTGAATTCCATTTCTGACCCTTACAAGTTATTCAACCTTTCTGTGCCTCAGTTTCCTCATCTGTAAAATGGGGGTGATAGTTACCATATTCATCTCATAGAGTGATTCGTGAGTTAATACAGAAAAGAGCTTGGAACAGTGCTTGGCATACAGGAAGCGCTCAATAAATAAATGTTAGCAGTTAGCAGTTCCTAGCACGCCTTTTTTGGTAATGAGGCGATGGCTTCCATTCAGTCTCTAAAAATTCAATCATATAGCAAGCAAGACTGTCTTATTCCCTCTCCTTCTATCATTCATCCATCTGTGCATCTACCTAGCTGGCCATTTAACCATACATTTGCATGCTGGGACTTCCATCAAGAAAGTCCCTTTTCGGACAAAGAGGCTCCTCATTCAGGCACTATATTAGAACCAACTATTAGAATTAGCTAGCCCCTCTCCTAGGAAGTGAAATCCTACTCCAGCATATTCTCTCTCTCTCTCTCTCTCTCTCTCACATACACACACACGCACACACGCACACACACACAGCTCCTACAGGAATTACCACATCCTTATTCTTACAGATCTCCACCCCTCCACCCCACTAGCCCAGCTGATTGACCAGGGGTGTGCACCAGACCCAAGCAGGGCCATTGAATCTCTCCCAGGATATCTGAGGTGTCAGGTCTGCCTCTCTAGGGACAGAGCAGTAAGATGGACAGCTCAAGCGTGAGCAAGGTCATACTTCACACCAATGTGCAGCGAGGGAGAAGAACATGGAAGCTGGCAGCAGAGACGGGCTGGCCAGGGGCAGAGCCCTGGGAGCAGGCCTTACTCACTGTTGGCAGGTGCTCACAAGCCCCGCAGCATCTCTGCTCAGGTGAGTGAGAAGAGTCTGATTCCCTGACTCCATGGCTCACACAAGGGGGTCCTGACACGTAACAAAAGAGCCACTCACACACCATCTCATTCATGTATGCCCTCCCTTCCTCCCTCCTCCTTTCATTGCCAGTTCTTGAACATCTGCTGTGTGGCAGATACTATTTCTGCCCTATGGACAGGTTCCTGCCCTCAAGGAGTGACAATTCCATATTTCATTGACTCTAAGCTATACTATTTTTTCACATTTTAACATCTTGATAATTAGAATGTATCTTGAATCAAAAGCATGCCATAGTTTGATTTAAGTCATGGTTCCAAAAATAATAGTGTCTTTAGCAATAGATGATGTCATAGATTCAATGAAATATGCAAAGTATAGATGAGACTGTTATGAGTTCACCAAAAGCAATTTCATTTTCTTCCTAGATATTAGAAATACTACATTTCCCAGTTTCCCTTTCTGTTAGCCCTGGCCAATGGAATGTGGGCAAAGTGATATAAGCCACGCCCCCTTTCTGGCCGAGTCCCCCATCCCCACCGAAGGACCTAAAGGATCCACCTCGCCTTCTGTTCCCACTGAATCCGGCTAATCCTGATTGAAAGACTTTACAAAATATGTATGGGGTTTTCTTTCTGTTGTGCCTTTTTTTAAGCACCCAAAACCATGGAATGTGTTTGGAAGCAATTTCTAGAGGCTAGAGTCTGAGGACCCATTTATCAAAAAAAACAAACAAAACAAACAAAAAAAACACCTGGTTTCAAAATGTTAAAGAAGATACTTGAACACAAGAATCAATATGAAAACCTGTGAAAAGTGAGGTTGGAAAAACAGAGCCAGACAAAACAAACAAAAAACACCTGGTTTCAAAATGTTAAAGAAGATACTTGAACACAAGAATCAATATGATTTATGAAAACCTGTGAAAAGTGAGGTTGGAAAAACAGAGCCAGAACCCCGCCTCTGTATAAGTGAGAAGGGTGCACCGCTGCGCCCTGCCCTCTAGAATCAGGAGAGAAGAGGGGCCAGGCCTGCTCACTAACGCAACCTTCTGGGCCCAGACCACTGTGTTCGAATCCCATCCTTGTCACTCACTGGTTGTACAACCAGTTGCTTCACCTCTCCCCACCTCAGTGTCTCCATCTGCAAAGTGTGTGAAGTGGCCCAACCTCACAGAGTTTTTCTGAGGATTGAATGACACAATAAATGTGAAGCCCCCACAGCGGCAGCTGCTCACAGGAAGTACTCAATAAACAGGAGCTGTTAACCATGACTCCTCAGCGCTCCAGGGTGCCGGGTGCCGGTCCTTCCAGCCACAGCAAGGAGGGCCTGACAATTTGGGTCTGAGTCTCCTCCATAAGCTGGCTGTGAGGAGACAATGTGGAAAAGGAGAAGGAGAAGTGTGTGTGTCGGGGTGGGGGGTGTGGGGGGGGTGGAGCAGTCC